>NC_066579.1:291265000-291584723 GCF_024323335.1 Lathyrus oleraceus | reverse complement strand
CTAACACAAAACCTATGAACCCTAACCCATAAGACATACCCTAACATGGGTTCACATGAACCCTAACCTTAAACTAATGAAACCTAAGCTAAAGCATGAACCCTAGCTTTGGAAAAGATGAACATTCATCTTCTTCAAACGACAAACCCTAAGACTAACCCATATCCGAATTTAATTTACCCAGATCAAACCCAAACCAAGCCCAAACCATAGATCAGTCACTTGTGAACACGGATTCAACCTCAAAAGAAATAATCAAACTAAAAATTCTCAAGCCCTAGAAAACCCAAATCCTTCTCTGTTAACCCTAAATCGAACCCAAATTTTTTTCTTTCCAAATCAACATCAAACAACCAACCAACAAACATAACTACGAAAACAAACCCTAACTCAAACACACAAATAAAATAATGATTCAACATAGGCATATCAATAACAAATATTTTAGCATGGTGTAGAGAAAAAAACCAACCTACGGGAGCTTGGCTTCCCTCGGTATGCAAAACATAGACTTATCCTTTCCCTTAACTCTCTTATTTCCTTTACTCTTTTCTGTTTCTCCGATTTCTAACTTCTCTTCTTGTCCTATTTGGCAGCAAGGTACAACTTCGGTTGCAGGGAAGGTTGTAGCTTTAGATTAGGGTTTTTAATGTTGTTGTTTTTCAATGCAAAGAACAACAACTTTTAGGTTCCTGTTATATGAGTCATGTATGATTATTCATTATAATTTTAGGTTCTATTTATAGTGTAAAATATTAGGTTAGAGTTTTGATTCTGGTTGGTTAAATTAGAAAGGTTTTGATATAATTGTTTCTGATTTTGGAAGTCCAATTGTAATAAAAAATATTGATGAACAATATTTGATTTTTGTCTTTTTATTCAGCTTGATCCATTTATGTAGCATTGTGTACGGGTTTTTGGATTTTTTTGGCACCTATTGGATTTGGACTTTGGTTAACCTAGACTAGTTGTTTGACCACGCTCACTGGTTTTAGAAAAACAACTGAAAAATAAAACCTAAAATAACACTAATAATATTTAACCAAATGATATCAATAATATTTAATAATATTAAATTAATCTAATAAAATTGAAAATAATAATAATAAAATTATTTAATATGCTAACCAATCTAAATAATAAAAATATATTTAACTAATAACTAATAACTAATAATTAATAAATTAGTAATAATTAAGATAGTATGATATATAAATAACACTAATAAATAATCTTTTCTAATGAAAATTATTTTGTACTAATACTAATCTAATAATAATAAGTAATAAGAATCCAATATAATAATTCTAATAATACTAATAATATTTTTTCTAATAATACGACAAAATAATAATAATTGTCTAATATCTTAATAATTGTCTAATATATACGACAAAATACAAATATTTTAACCTAATAACAATAACTAGTAATTAACTATTTAGATAATACTAGTAAAATAATAGTATCTAAATAGTACTAATAACATTATTTTCTAGCAATAATATTAAATAATAATAATAAGAATAAATTAATAAAAGGTAAAAATAGAAACCTAACCACAAAATGAAAATGAACTTTTTTTAAAAGAGGATAAAAGTCAAAAGGGTCCTCCTTTGACTTTTTAGGTCATTGGAGTTGATCACATGAGATGTATGGTGAACTTTGACAGAACAAGACCATGTACCATAGCTCAAGTGGATTGAGCCTAATCTAAGGTACTCAAACACCAGACATGTCCTAATACAGACTATGATTTTAAGTGATTGATATGGATAAAAAGAGTGGGCAAAATTGGGGTATGACACTTTTATTTCAAAAAACTGTGAACCGTTCCATGTTACAACATTCAAAAGACCTAATTGAATCAATGTTTATTTTGCAATAATACTGTAGCGAATTTGCACTAACCTGACTCCAAAGATATTTACAAATAATCTTCATTTATGCATGCTATCTCCATTTTCAAACTTTGAACGTATAAGTCAACATTGCGCTTAGACTATTTATCCCTTCATTATACATCACAATATTGTCTCATTAAACAACTTTCTATTTCAAAACTTGTAGAAGAATTACATTAGAATTACCATTTTAAGGAACAACTTTATTTGCAAATCACTATATAACACTGAGGAAATTTCAACAATGGTCTGATCGGGGGAAAATCTCTCCAAGGCTCAAACTGGGGCAGGCCACCTCAAGAACACAGTAAAGTCGACCCTCTCAAGATCGGTCAATCAGAGGTAAACCACTCCAAGAGTCGGTTGATCATGGGCATGTTGCTTTAAGATTGATAATATTGGGGCAAGGCATATTAAGTTCATATTATGACAAATTGCTTCAAAAGTCGTATTGAGGCGATTCTCTTCAAAGACCCAACAGACTGGTGCACGATAAATTCCATAAGTAAGTTCTCTCCATATTTCAAGATGCTCAGGAAAATCCTATAATACATTAGCAACAATCGAGTTTAAAATGAGTGTCATAAGATCATGCTAGAACTATCTCCCATCAAATAGAATTTTCCCTCGACAAAACGTTTCTACCACAAAAGAGCTCTTCTGCTTAATTTTAACCATCCATGGCCCACCACATGGACACTTGTTGAAACATTCAAGTCTTCGCATAAAGAATCATCAAGCGTCAATCATGTTGCATCGCTCTAGCATCAAGTCATGCATATCATCTCATTCATCGAGCATATTCCCATAAACGAATTTGTCGTCATTAAAATGCCTTGTAACACAAGAATAAAAAGTCCAAATTCTAACATTGTTTGACACATAGCATTTACAATCAAAGAGCCCGATCTTACTCGGCACCTCAAAAGCCCAAAGCCCAACCTTGTTTGGTACCCCTCAAAAGTTCAACCTTGCTTGACACTTTACAAAAGCCTAACATTTCTTGGCATCTTACAAAAGACCTATCCCGCTTGGCACTTACCCTGAAGCCCAATCTCCCATAGAACAAAATAAGATGAATCGATCAGTCATCACACTTCATGCATTTCTAACACATATCGCATAAACAATCATAAGTCTTCATTCATAAAAGCATATCTCAATAATCATGCATAGCAAGGGTCATTTGTGGCTCCCACCCTCAGCTCCCAAATGTCGTCTGTCATCGGCCCTATACATCTTAAATCCAAAAAGACGAACACCATTTGGAACATGCAAAGACCATTACTTGTCAAGCTAATTTCAAAACCATTTTCTTCTTCAGAATCCGATGCTTATTCAGAACTCATTCAATTTCAAATACAGTTCTCGTATAGTAATAAATTAAAGTCCAGTTCTAGTCTGGAAGTAAAATCCAGTTCTCGTCTGGTCATCAGTTAAAGTCCAGTTCTCTTCTAGCAGTCAAATTCAATTTTCGTATGGTAATCAATTAAAGTTCAGTTCTCGTCTGGCAGTCAGATCCTGTTCCCGTCTAGTAATCAATTAAAGCACAATTCTCATCTGGCAGTTAAATCTAGTTCTCGTTTGGTAGTCAGTTAAAGTCTAGTTCCCGTCTGGAAATTAAATCTAGTTCTCGTGTTGCAGTTAGTTAAAGTCCAGTTCTCGTCTGTTATTCAGTTAAAGTCCAATTCCCGGTTGGAAATCAAATCCAGTTCTTGTCTGATAGTCAGTTAAAGTCTAGTTCTCATTTGGAAATTAAAGTCAAGTCCTCGTCTGGTAATCAATTATGATTCTCATTTAGAAGTCAAACCCATTTATCATTTGGTACTCAACTAAATTCCATTTCTCGTCTGGAAGTCAAATCTAGTTCTCGTCTGGTAATTAGTTAAACTTCAGTTCTTATCTGGAAATCAAATCTAGTTCTCGTCTAGTAGAAATTAAAGTCCAGCTCTCGTCTGGTAGTCAAATTCAATTCTCATATGGTAATCAATTAAACTCTAGTTCTTGTCTGGCAGTTAATCACAGTTCTCGTCTGATAATAAATTTAAGTCAATTTATCGTTTGGAATTCAAATCCAGTTATCGTTTGGTAATTAATTAAAGTCCAGTACCCGTCTGGAAGTTAAATTCAGTTCTCATCTGCATCGACTCAAAACATACATGCATTTGCATAAAACATGCATACATATCATAAGCCATGAATATGTGACCACTTGTGAAAGCCCAGATTAGTCCTCATCTCATTCAATTTCAATTTCCTAAGTGAGTTCTTATCTCAGTAGGAATCCTTATTAGTTTCCCCTAGTAGGTAACTCCCCCACAGAGTCTATTTGAAAGTCTTCCCCAGTAAGCATGCTCCCTAATGAGTCCTTTCTAGAATCTTTCACAGTAGATAATCATCTTAAAAGATCCACACTAACTCATGAGTAGGTGTCGACCTTTCATGCCCCCAATGAAGCTCCTTTATCTTGATATAAGCATAGACCTTCAGGGTGACAATGATCAATGTGTCTTTAAGTCTAAGAAATTGACTTTCAAGTTGACAATGACTTGTTTTGATTGAAGTATCGACCTTCGGGTTGAAGATGATATCTTTGTCTTTAAGTTTAAGCACCAAATTTCAAGTTGGCGACGACTTATCTTGATCTAAGCACCGATTCCCAACGACGGTCTCTTTATGTTCGAATTAAGCACCGGACTCCAACAACGATATCTTTATGTTCGACCTGACCAGCAAAACTCGGGAAGGCGACGATCTCTTTATGTTCGATCTAAGCACCGTAACTCAAGAAGACGAGGATCTCTTTATATTCGATCTAAGCATAGACCCCCAGGAAGGCGCTGATCTCTTTATGTTCGATATAAGCACCATCGGTCAGTTCAATTAGTAAGTGTCCAGGAATGTCAAACACAGGGTCGTGGGTTTGAATTCCACTATTTTCCTTTTATTTTGGTTATTTTTTAAAAAAGGGTCAAAAAGCCAAATGTTGACATTTTTTTTGTTTTTTAATATAATTTTCGTTTTTACTTTAAGGAATTTAAAAAAAAATGAAATTTTCATTTAATTCATGGTTTTATGCACAAAATAGTCAAAAACATTATAAAAATATAAAATATCTCAAAATTTGTCATTCCTACTTTTTGATTGGTCACATTTTGACAAACTTACTTCTGGTTGGTCATTCTTTGACATAATGGCTTCTGACTGGTCAAAGTTTATCAGCTTGTTGATAAAAAAAATCAAATGATATATGATATTATTTGATTTTTTTTCAATTTTGTGTTTTAACCTACTTTTTCCACATTCTAAGTAAAAACACAATTTGACATATTTTTCACACACACACAGTTATACACATTTTTGACACACAATTCTACACCAAAATATACCTAAAAAATAATCCTCTCTTTTCCATCTCAAACTAACCTTCACCGTGAAGCTACAACTTCATCTCTAATCACCTTGAATCACACACCATTCTTCATTCTTGAACCTTCATCACACCTTCACATAAACCACATAAACCAAATCACACTCAACAACATCAATCAAACCATTCACCCTAACCATTAAACTTTATTCTTAACCTTCAAACAAATCAATCTCATATCCCACTTTTCTCCACCATAACCATTAATAAAACCATCATCTTCACACACCCTTCACCAACCTTACCATATCAAATCCACCATTTGATATAATCCATAATAAAATCCTCGTCCATATCTAAGTTGCTCATCTTTTTTATTTTATTTTTTCTATTGTTATTTTATTATTTTTACTTTATTTATTATTACTTTGTGTTTGTTTTTATCATTATTATTATCTTTTTTTTATTATGTCATTATTATTATTATTTTACTTTTGTCTTTTCTATTTATATTTTTATCATCATTGTTTTTGTCATTGTTTTTATTTTATTATTTTTATTGCTATTATTGTTTTTTTTCTGTCATTATTGTTATTTCATTTGTTGTTTTTCTACTTTTATTTTCTCATTTTTATGTTTACTACTATTGTTATCTTGGTTTTCTATTTTTTTTATTTTTATTATTTTATTTTTGTTTTTATTATTATTATTATTATTTTATTCTCCATTTTTATCGTTATTATTATTTTGATTTTTTTTTTACTTTTATTTTTATTTTTGTTATTATTGTGAATCCAAAAATCCCAAAAATATTTATAAAAAGACATGTCTCTTTTATTTTTCTTAGGTTATCTAATTAATAAATAAATAAATAATAAAAGATAAAAAACAAAAAAAATCTTTTTTTACAACTAAAATTATCTTAACCCATCAAATTATTTTTTCCCTTGCACACATAAATCAAACCTTTTCATAAAAGAATAGTCTGATTGATTTAACGCGCATACAGACAGACTCTTAACCATTAAAATACGATCTAAATTTATTCTCTAAAATCAACCAACCCACAAACTTTTTTTTACACGAACTACGAAGCTCTAAATTTCTCATTGCACTTTGGGAATACGTATGCACTTGATTTTGAAACCATGACAAGCGCAATAATAAAAAACTTTGGTGGCGACTCTGTGTCTATTTCGAGCGTTTACACACTAGAGTATTTTTCGCGTCGTGACAGAAGCTAGAAGCAATTGCAAATAAACTAGTTTGTTTCCAACACTATAAGGGAAGACTGTGCATCCTCAACCACACTTGAGCGATGTAGTCTTCAATTTTTCATGTCTCAAATTTGGCATCCATTCAGAGAAAAGTAAGAGCGGGGGCTTAACATTTCAAGTCCCTCTACATTCCAAATTTTGTTGAGATACTCCATTGGTTTGAATGAAAAATCAAAATATCCACGTTCCAAAGAAGTTAAATATCAATTAGTGATTAAATTTCATAGTTTTGGGAGTTTATCACATAATTCTGATACCTTCAATGACACATCATCTTTAGTACTTATCAACATTCTATGTAAATTATTCATGCATCGTCCGAGTCATACTCTTTAAGTCTCTTTAAGTATATTTACCAAGAGACGTTTACCTTTGAGGTAAAGCTTGGCAAAAACAGAAATAGGTAAGTCATACACATTTTGAATAGCTTTTGCAAAGGGTTTCATTTGTGCTTGAGATTGTGATGGAGACAGAAAAGTTGTTCTAGGAAGAGGAGACAACCTTGAAAAGTGTCCATGCTTGTGGCTAGAACTAGGATCCCATGCAAATAAGATTTTCTTTCAAATTCTAATAGACCATCTCACAAAAATATAGTGTCGTGTGAATACAATATCTCTCTTCTCAAATCTTGTTTCGATGATCAAAACATTGAAAGAATAACACTATGTTTCACAATATTGTAATTTTTATAGAATAACTAACTATTTGATGTTTTCTAATTTAAGGGACTAAATTTTTGTTTCGTAAATTTTAATGGCTAAAATAATATTTTATAATTTGGCTTAAATGAACTTTTGATCCCCCTAGTTTGGGTATTTTAAACAATTGATTCCCTATTACAAAACCAATGATTCTGCTCCCTTAATTTTGATGGTCCTCATCCACTTTTGCATATGTGTCATTGATGATTGCAATAAAAAAATAATTTTAATGATATGTCATTGATGACTATCATATTTATTAATTAATATTTTTTATAGATTAAATTAATAATTAATTGTTTTAATTAATATTTTTAGAAATTAATTATTTAAAATTTTGAAAAGAATTATAAGACCTAGGTCCAATTCATTATTGCATCTATTTCAAGCTTGAGCCCAAGAAGACATTGAGCATTACATTGTTGACCTTTATAAACACTAAAATTATTTATGAAAAAACAATGTGGGACTCTAGTGCAATTGCAAGCTTGTACCGTTTCACCCTCTTCCTTGACTTCATCTTCCAACTGATTCTTACTAAACACAACAATGTTTAAAACTTTTAGACCAAAGAAAAAGAGTCCTATACCCATCGGGAGTAGGAATGAGGCAACGATGTTTAAAATAATGTTGCTATGTTTTTCTATTACCATTTCCCTTAGAATTCAATATGTTTATACAATTCATTTTATTTCTCACATTTGCATCATAAAGTTTCAATTTTTATGAGCTAATTTTTTGGGTTTTCTCTTTTCCTCATCATCTTATTTGATCTTTACCCGATCCATAAAAACAATATAGATTTGGGATTAATCACCTGTTATAGTATGCAGTACAATAATACAACTTTTTTTAGTACTTATTTGGATTCTACGTTATCAGACAAAATAGTAGGTTATATATATGGATTATGTATTTCTTTGCTAGTTTCAGTTCTGCATGTAACATTTTTATTTTGTTAGTATTGAATACTTTGAGTTTTGGTGATTATTTTTTTAGTGGTTCAATGTAGGTGGTTGGTTTTGCTTTATTTGTGATTATGATCTACATTTAATGTAACTTGGGACTGACTAATTTCAATGCGAACTTTCATAGATTTGATTGTTTGAAAGAAGTTTGAGAGAAAACCAACGAGTCAATGGGTTCTAAAAATGCCCCACCGGGCAACAGAACACAGAGGCCTTTGTCGATTTTCGTTGTGCTTGCTCTATGTTATACTTTTTATCTTTTGGGAGCATGCCAAAGAAGTGGTTCCAGAAAGGGAGTCAGTCTTGCATTGAAGGTAAATAAGATGCATACAGACTGCAACATTGTTGTCTTATTCCTGCTCCCGATGGGTATACGTCTCCTTTTCCCTGGCCTAGAAGTTTTAAACATTGTTTGTTTAGTAAGAATAAGTTGGAAAATGAAGTCAAGAAAGGGGTGAAATGGTACAAGCCTGCAATTGCACTAGAGTCCCACATTATTTTTTTCATAAATAACTTTAGTGTTTATAAATATCAACAATGCAATACCCAATGTCTTCTTGGGATCAAGCTTGAAATAGATACAATAATGAATTGGACCTAGGTCCAGTAATTCTTTTCAAAATTTTAAATAATTAATTTTTAAAAATATTAACTAAAACAATTAATTATTAATTTATTCTATAAAAAATATTAATTAATAAATTATCATAGTCATCAATGACATATTATTATAAATTATTTTTTTATCCTAATCATTAATGTCACATATGCAAAAGTGGATGGGGACCACAAATATCCAAAGACTATAAAAATTAAGGAAACAAAATCACTGATTTTGTATGATTTTGTAACATAGAAACCAATTATTTAAAACGCCCAAACTAGGGGACCAAAATGCATTTAAATCTTTTAAATTTAATGAATTTTTTCTCTCTAATTTAACAAAGATACATAAAATTATAACACAATACTTAGTTGATAAGAAATATCATACTATTTGTCAAAAATAGAAAAGAATTAAAAGAATACATTAAATTACAAACATCAAAATAAGTCCTTGTTTTTTTTGTGATCAACAAATTTTCTATTTTTTCTTTTACAAAAATCAATACATTGTATTTTTTTTTCTTTTTTAAAATAAATGAAATTATCATTTCTTCCAAGTTAAGTATTCTATATTGAAAATTTGTAAAATAAATATATTTTTGGACAGTAGCTAATTAATTAAAATAACACTTTTATCTAAACTTTGAACCTAAATTTAACTTTTATATTTGTTTTATATTAAATTTCCAATATAATAATATTATTTTATATCTTCTGCTAATTGGAATAACACATTGGCAACATAAGTCAAACATACTAAATTGATTGTTTGTATTCTCCTATATATAACCTCTACAATCATGTTTGCATCAAAGTTTTGAGATCCTGTATTCCAATTTCAAATTTATACAAAAAAAAAAGTTCAGGGGAATTACAAACATCCACATAAATCAAAACAATGGCTAGTAGTAGTTGGTCTGCAGAAAATGCCACAAAAGCCTATCTCAACACTTTGAAAATGGTGAGTAGTATTCATCAATAATTCTTACTAGTATTCTTCAATTAATATATTTTTCTATTCTTAAAAAAATTTCTGATCTAATTTTTTGTTAATTTTTGAATAGGATCTAAAGATTAAAGAACCATCCATTGCTGAATTTATATCAGCATTAGCAGCTGGAAACAATGCACAGCTAATGGTAGTAGCTTGTGCTGCTGCAGCTGATTTAACAACATTTGCACTAATTGCTGCTGCTAATGAAACTAATGGCAATGTAATATGCATTGTACCTAACAATGAAGATCTACTTGCCTCAAAATATTTCTTAGGAGCATATTCTAATAAAGTGAAGTTTATTATTGGAAAAGAAGTACAAGAATTTGATGTATTAAACAAAGCTGATTTTGTGGTAATTGATTGTAACCTTGTGAACCATGAAGAGATTGTTGAATTAGTACAAATTGGTGATGGTAATAAGCAAAAGGGTGTAAGTGTTATTGGTTATAATGCTTTTAGTTATAAAGGGTCATGGAGATCATGTATATCAAAAACACAATTGCTTCCTATTGGTGAAGGGTTGTTTCTGACAAGATTTGGAGAAAATAATGCTATTACACCTAAATTTGGATCTGGATTGAGAAAGAGTGCTCGAAGTCGCTGGATTGTGAAGGTTGATAAATGCACTGGTGAAGAAAATGTGTATAGAATAAGGATTCCTCAAAGATAATAGATAAAAGCTCAATTATGTATGGTTAATCTGGATGGAAAGAAAATCATGTAGTTAACTAGTTCTCTATTTATATTTTATAGAAAACAAAACATTATATTCATGTTATATATTGTAATGGACAATTAGTCCTATTTGAAAACATTAAATTTTGTTTATATATTCGCAAAAGGCTCATTGCATTGTAAATGGGAGTAGCTTCCGTTTAAACATCTAGACCTCCTAAGAAGAACCACCCCTCTTATAGAAATCTCCTATGAGCCTTATCACTTCCAAGCTTGATTCTTGGAAAAATAGGTTTTCATTCTTGGAGGAAGAGTGGTTCTCATTAATTTGGTGTTTAAATCAATTTTCGATGGTCAAATGTTTTTATGCCAAAGTGTAAGGGAGGTTTAGATGTCCGAGACTTACGCCTTGTAAATCTTGCTCTACTAGGTAAAATGAAGGTGAACGATGATTTATGAGGGAACTAGATTTTGTGGTGACATCCTTTTTGTTAAATAATAGTTTTAGGGTGATGATAAGTGCAAAAATTACTTAAATAGTATTTATTAACTTAATTCACAATAATTAAAATAAAACCTAACTTTATAAAAATGAGATAACACATGTGAAGGAGATTTTTAACATTGTAATCACAAAGTATAAGTAAAAGAACAAAAAAAAAAGCACCAAAATAACAATTAGAGATCTCGCCAAGTGAGAACAAAGCACCTTCAAAAAGATATGCTCCCTAAACGAAGGACATGTTCGATCTAAGCGAGCAATGACAACGCAAGATTTCTTTAGAGCAAACTTACTTAAAAGATTGGTAAGATCTTGAATGCGAGACTTGCAATTGGTCTTGAATATGCCAGACATGATGTGTGATGCATTTTTATCAACTTCTTAATCCCTCGTAATAGTTTCCTGGATCTTGTCAATCCAAGTCTTTTGACTTAAAGACCGATTACTATAACATCCTAATTTTTTATTCCATAAATAATATATTCGATTATATTTAAAATTTTAACATCGTTAATTATTACAAACTAAACATTAAAACTAGCCGCTATAATAATTAATTTATTGATTAATTATCCTTTATTTTTATTATTAATATTATTATTCGATTCGAATATCATTGTTTCATTATACAAACTAAACTTTGAAATTAATATTTAAAATACTTAATTTTAAGTTAATTAATTATCTATATTATTTTTATTATTATTATTATTATTATTATTATTATTATTACTTTTGTTGTTTTTGTTATTATTACTATTATTTGATTTTATTTTATTTGAATATCACTATTTTACTCTACAAACTAATTTTAAATAAAAATAAAATACTAAATAAAATAATCTTAAGTTAATAAATTTATCAAATTATTATTATTATTATTATTATTATTATTATTATTATTATTATTATTTCATTTTATAAAAAATATATATTTTTTATTTTATTTTTCTATTAATATCCTACACGATCTTATGTCATGAAACGTTAGAAAATCAAGCTCTCATACATTTCTCATCAATTATTTTCACAAAGTTATACTAGAACATTTGTGAAAACTATTGATGAAAGACTAGTAAATATTTGATAAACACATATTTACTAGCAAGAGTTGAAAAGTTAGAAGGTATGGACAAAATGAAATACACTTATATTATTTTAATATCTTACAACTAGTATAAATAGGGGTCTTTCCCATCCAATTTTCATTCATTCATTCATAAACCATCTTACTTACCTCTCTATTTATTTCCTCCTCTAGTTTCTTCATATAGCAATATTAGTTTTAGTTGTCAAAGTTCTCACGGTGTTGGTTCATAGTTTTTAGAGTTATTTTGTGGTCAAAATTCTTCTAAAATTTCAAAGGAGTTTTATACGTCAAAGTTCAGCCCAAATCATTTCCATAAGTAACTGATAAGTTGTTATAATGTCCATTTTATTTTAATTATATTATTTATATAAAAATTATTTTAATATTTCTATTTAAATATTTGTTCAGACGTCAAAATATTGAACTTATAAGTCCAAAATAAATTTTACCATTTTAAGTCGTTATAATGCCCAAATATTATTATAAAATTAAAATGTTATTAGGAATATACTCTTGATAATTTTTTAAAACAAACAAATTCAAACGGGGGTATAGTCTAATTTATACTTGAATTTAATAATTATTTAAATAAAGTGGAGATTATTATTAAATATTTTAAAAAATAAATATTTTAAGTTATGACCGATTATGTTTAATTAACTGTAAATTATATTCTAATCATTTTATAAATTTCTTACAATTAAATGGTTATCCTAAATTAGGTTCTGGGCAAAGTTCAGAGAAAACGCTTGTGGACTTTCAACAACGCTAAAAAATAAAAGGTGGAGGCAAGATTTCGTAAATAAGTAAGGAGAGCCTATTCTCGAATAATGATTTTCGCGAATCACTAAGCGAGGTTACGCCAGTCTTAATTATTTATCATAAGAATGATCTATGACAATTTGAGGTTGTATTGTGTTTGCATTGTTTGATTAATTATCTAATTGTTTATTTTATTTATACTTGAATGATTGTGATTGATAGACTAAGAAAATGATCTATTAAGGAGAGAAACAACAACATTATTAGATATTAAGTGTTAGATCCTCAATAAAAGAATGGAAGTTGGGTACATTTAGTAGTTGTATTCGGTTGGGTCCTGGATAAGGAGAGACTTGGTTGATTATGTCCTTTACGGTCCACCCCTCTTACCTGGGAAGTCAACCATACATTATTCATTGAATAAACTGAACTGCTTATATAGAGATAAGGATAATGCCAAGAAGAAATATGACAAGACATTTGATGGATTTGACACTTAAACTAAGCATCTAGATAATAAGTATAACCTGAAAGGTTGATACGATGCTTCCCAAACATTAACTTAATACTTATGGTTGAGATATGCCACAAGAAAATTGAGTGGTTATATAGACTTACATTGAGGAATGTGCAAGTCCACTATCATGCGGTATGGGACGCACAAGGTTGATCGGTCGCCTACAATCCCGACGGGGATTATTATACCTGGATTATGTGAGGGAAAAGATTCCTAGTCCTTATTTTAATGATGTCAAACCTTCCTAGTTGCTCATAACGTGTGCTTTGGATGGTGTCTTCATATCATAAAATGCATTCATCCTCCAACATGCTTAAAGTCTAAGTGAAACATGTTCATGCATATAGGAGCATCTCATTGACTTGAATAATGCACTTGATCATCGTTAGTACCTTAGGTTTATGAAAGAATGGTTTCAAATGATCAAAATACATCTCAAAAACTCATTTTTGACAGTTTAAGAGCTTTGAGTTGACTCATGACTTAGAGCGGTAGAACTGTGAGTCGACTCATGACTTGGAGCGTATGGAGGATGGTGAAACCATTGTCGATATGCAAAAGCGATTTTCTCATCTAATGAATCGGTTAAATGCCCTTGATAGAACTACCCCTAATGATGTTGCTACTAACAAAATCTTAAGATGTCTTAACAGAGATTGGCTACCAAAGGTCACCGTGATTAAGGAAGCCAATGATCTAAGAACATTAGACATGACAACATTGTTTGGTAAGCTTCAAGAGCATGAGCAAGAGATCATGAACCTTGAGAAACATGGGATGAGTCAAAAGAAGGAAAAGAAGGAGAAAGCTAAGGACACTGAAAGGAAGTCTATCACTTTAAAGGCTTCAAGATTTAAGTCATCCACCAATGATACGTGTGAGAGTGAATCAAGTGATGATGATAAAGATTCGAATGAAGACATGGGACTGTTCGTAACGAGGTATAACTGATACCTTAGAAAGAATGAAGTTCAACATTCGGATAAAAATCTTGTCAACTATAGAAGACAATCAAAATCCCCGAATAGAGAGGAAGGTAAGACAACTAAGTTAAAAGGATCATGCTTCAATTGCGGAAAGGCCGGTCAGTATAAGCCGGATTGTCCCTTGTTGAAGAAAGACAAAGGAAGAGACAAACGTCACAACAAATCTAGCAAAGCTAGAAGAGCATACATTGCATGGGAGAGCGATAATGAGTCCTCAAGCGATGATAACTCAAGTGATGAAGAAGAAAATGTCAATCTTTGTCTTACCACTCATCAAAAGAAGAAAAAGAATGTAAGTCATTCTAAATATGATCATGTTGACAAAATGTCTTATTTTGATTTGCAAAATGCCTTTAGTAATTTACACAGTGAGGCCAAGGAAGCTTTTAAACTCTTAGCCTCAAATAAAAAAAATATATGTTATTTAGAAAAGAAGATTTTGATTCTGAAAAGGAATTAGAAACTCTTAAGAAATCTATGATAGAGAGCTACTAAAGGCAAAACTGAAGATGATAACGAATTTTGGTTTAGATGGTCTGGATGTGAAACTTGTCACATTTGGCAAAGAGAGGTTATAACTCTTCAAGCTAAATTAGACAAGGCTTTACAACCTAAAGTTACCTTTGCTATTGATCAATCATATTTTAGAAGTAACATGAATAATCCTTATCAAAATTACACTTATGTGGTAAAGGATCAACTTAGCAAAAGCAACTCTCATCCGAACTTAAATTGTCTATATTGTTGCAAAAGGGGACATACTATTGCTAAATACCGATTTAGGAGATTTTTGGTTCCTAAAGGCATTTTTCAATGGTTTCCCAAATGCAACCCAAGTTTCACTCACACACTAGGACCCAATGAAAATTGGGTACCTCCTTCCCTTGTTTAAATTTGTAGGTGGAATGTCTTGAGGATACGGAGAGAATATGGGTTCTCGATAGTGGATACTCAAGACACATGACGGGTGGCATTTCCTTGTTCTTTGACTTTGTGACTAAGAAGAAAGGGTTTGTAACCTACGATGATAATAACAAGGGAGCTATACTCGGAAAAGGTAGTGTAGGTAATCCCTCTTCTACTACTATCTCAGACGTCCTTTTAGTTAAAGGCCTTAAGCACAATCTCATTAGTATTATACAATTATGTGATAAAGGATATAAAGTATCGTTTTCAAAAGACTGTTGCATGATTGAACATAATGATAAAAATAATGATGTGCTTAAGGGATGGAGGATAAATAATGTATACATGCTTGAGTTGAATGAAGTATCTTTGACTAGCGCTAAATGTCTCATCTTCATGAGTGAAGACTCGTGGCTTTGGCATAGGCGATTAGTGCATGTCAACTTTGACTTTCTAAATAAAGTTATTGCAAAAGATCTAGTAGTTGGTCTTCCCAAAATCAAATTTTCAAAAGATCACTTATGTGATGCGTGCCAAATGAGAAAGCAAACAATGATCTCTTTTAAATCTAAAAATATTGTTTTCATAATGAGACCCCTTGAACTAGAATTAAAATCTAGGTGAAAACTACTATGGTTTTGTTATAGTAGATGACTACTCTAGATTTTGTTGGACCATCTTCTTAGCAAGTAAAAGTGACACTTTTTCAACTTTTGAAAAGTTTGCCAAGATTTCTCAAAACAAATTGAACACTAGCATAGTTACTATCCGAAGTGATCACGGAGGTGAATTTGAAAACCACCTCTTTGAGGAATTTTATGAAACAAACAACATTGATCATAATTTTTCTGCTCCACGAACTCCACAATAAAATGGAGTAGTGGAACGCAAAAACCGAGTTTTAGAAGAGCTTGGAAGGACTATGATCAATGAAAATGGCCTCCCTAAACATTTTTGGACCGATGCCATAAATACAGCTTGTTATGTATTGAATAGGATACTCATGCGTCCTATTCTAAACAAAACTCCTTATGAATTGCTAAAGGGAAGGAAGCCTAATATTTCACATCTTCATGTCTTCGGATGTAAATGCTTTGTAATAAATAATGGTAAAGAAAACCTTGGTAAATTTGATTCAAAAGCCGATGAAGGTATATTTCTCTGATACTCTAAATCTAGTAAAGCATATAGAGTATACAATAAAAGGTTACTTATCATTGAAGAATTGGTGCATGTTTCCTTTGATGAATCTTATTCGAAAATTATCGGAGAAGGTATTATTGTTGATGGTGCAGGTGTTCCTTCGGAAGACATAATAAAAGATCAAGACGAAAAGAGTGTTGAACCCCATCCGGAAAAAGCTGAGGAGGAGCTGGATCACATATCTGAAAAGAAAGAGGAGGATCATTCGATTAATAACAATGATATTCCTTTGGAATGGAAATCTTCTAAGGATCATCCCATCGATAGTATTCTAGGAGATATCTCAAAGGGAGTTACCACACGATCAAAGATAAGTAACTTTTGTTATCATTTAACTTTCGTCTCTCAAATTAAGCCTAAAAACTCCAAAGACGCATTACTCGATGAACATTGGTTTTTAGCAATGCAAGAGGAACTTAATCAGTTCAAAAGAAATGAGGTATGGGATCTTGTTCCCCCTCCATGAGACCATCGAGTAATCGGTACTAAATGGGTGTTTAGGAACAAGTTAGAAAAAAACATAGTTATAACTCGCAACAAGGCTCACCTTGTTGCTCAAGGGTATAACCAAGGGGAAGGATCAACTATGAGGAAACATATACTCCGGTCGCCCGATTCGAGGCTATACGCCTTTTGCTTGCCTATGCTTGTTCTCAAAATATCAAATTATTTCAAATGGATGTTAAGAGCGCTTTCCTAAACGGTTACATTAATGAAGAGGTTTATGTATATCAACCTCCCGGTTTTGAAAACTATGAGCATCCTAACTATGTTTATAAGCTGAAACGTGTTTTCTACGGTCTCAAACAAGCCCCTAGGGCATGCTATGAGCGTATTAGCAAATTTATACTAGAACAAGGATTCTCAAGAGGGGAGGTTGATACAATGATGCGTGTTTTTCGCAAGTGTACGAATCACGTCAAAGTAATATAAAAGATTATCGAATCCACAGAGACCAAGTGTCAATCTATCAAACCTGTTGTTATGGTGTGTATCTAAGGCAACTATTTTTAAGGGTTTTAATAAGGGTGCAATGGTAAATAAAATTATAATTTTAAATAATAAATAAAGACAGGCTCGAATGTAATTCACGCAATCAATGATAATCCAGTACTTGTTAGTGGAACTACTTATGGGCAATGTTTTCTCCTTTGAAAAGAACTAATTTAACAGGAACTGTCGCTTTCGCGTATTCAGAACCGAGTTGTACTCTCTAATCAACCCCTCCTATTGTCACGGATAAAAAGGTGCGTACTGCGTTAGAGTAGTAAACCTATTTTTAAGAAATATAGTATCTTAACTAAGTTGAAAAGTATTTTAACCTGGACTTCTTAGCAAAAAGAGGTTCTTACGAACCAGAGTTTAAACTTCCTAACGCGTCCGAAAATCGTTTTAAAATCTCTTTTCTTTAATCTAAAATCTCCTAATAAACTAGACAAAGCGCTTTTGGCTGTTTTTGAAATAGTTAAAAACAATTACTTGAATTGAAAGATAAAATAACCCTTAGGTGTTTCCACGAACAATTATACTGATTACTGGTTTAATTACGATCCTTACATTCTAACCTTTATAGAATTAGTTAGACATGATAAAGTAAATATTCTTTTTATAGTTTTTCATAAAAGTAATTTAAAGCGAGTGCGGATAATAAACAAAGTAAAGTGCGAGTGCAGGAAATAAACAACGTAAATGTGCGAGTGCAGGAAATAAACAACGTAAATGTGCGAGTGCAGGAAATAAACAACGTAAAGTGCGAGTGCAGGAAATAAACAACGTAAATGTGCGAGTGCAGGAAATAAACAACGTAAATGTGCGAGTGCAGGAAATAAATAAAAGTAAAATACGAACTTGAATTAAAATGGCGGCAGGATTAACTTCCTCCAGAGTGCTCCAAAAACTCGAACCACAGACAGATTACAGACTCGATCACTCGATTGCAGAGGCACCCCGATGTGGAATGGCAACTGCTTTATAACTGATATATGCCTAGAGAATTCTAATTCTGGATGAAGAAAAACGAAAATCTAAGGTCCTATTTATAGTAAAAACTGAAAGCATGAAATGACAGGGACGCCCCTCCACTAAAAAGTGGAGGTTACTGATTTTGGCCTTGTGGCGCCCGCCACAGGCCTATGGCGCCCGCCATGGTCCCTACAGGGGATGATGGAGTGGGGATCGTGGGTCTTGACGGTTGAGGAGTGGTCTTGAGACGTGGCCACGTCATGGCTAACCCCATGGCGCCCGCCACGGTGGGTGCCGTAAGTGCAAAACGCTGAATTTCTAGGTTTTCGCCCGTTTTCACTCCTTTTTCGCTCCTTTTCCCGATTCAAGCTCCGATTATTATAAAAACCTGAAAACATAAGAAAACAAAGAAATAACAAAGCAAAACAACAATAAAAGCTAAGAATGCATGCGAAATCGGAGTCAGAAATACGGTGAATTTTAGTGTGATCAAATTCTCCCACACTTAAACCTTTGCTTGTCCTCAAGCAAACATTAAAGCTTAAGAAAATATGGTGTCAACACTTGTCTTTGGGCTAAAGGGATTCTAAGTTCAAGTCAGGATGCAGTGACAGATACTAACTAAGTGAACTAAGGGTACCATAGTAACACAAACACAAACTTCAATCCTATATTAACCACTCCATATCATCCCACAATACCTAGGCCTATCTTCTCATCTTTTTGTGTCCTTTTCATTCAGGCGCAATCACATTAAGCCCGTTATCTGTACATGCTTCATAGTAGAGTGACCGGTTAGTGATTCTGATCCATAACATAAGGTTTCTGGCACATAAGCATGTGTAAACCTGTTTTATTTCGCCTAAATGTAGCTGCGGGGGATCGGATCGTAATCCGCCCTACCAAGTTCAGTGCCAGATACCTCTGAACCAACTAACAATAGGTGACTTGCAAAATTATTATTTTTTTTTTTTCTCTTTTTTTTTCGGTTTAAATGACTTTGTGAGGGTCACCTATACCAGAGTTTGCCCTTTTTTTTTTTTTTTTTTTTTTTTTTTTATTATTAGCACTGGATCATTCACTTATGTTCATCGGCCCCCTACGTAGAGCATGCTTAAGCCGGAGCTGACTGCTAAGATAAACTACTTAGGACAATTTTTAAAATGATAGTAAAGGCCAAGATGGTGGGGTTTAGGAGTGATTCCTATATTCAAGAGGTCTATGGTGCTAAAATGGTTCTGATGTTTCAAAAAGTTGACCTAGGTCACTACATCCTAATCTAAACCTGTCCCAAAGCCCAAAAACATGTGAAACAACATCATTTTCTTTTTTTTTAAAAATTTTCTGGTAAGGCTAAGGAAATGGGAAAAAATGAAGATGAACTAAAAAGACACTATACTGGTGACTCGTCAGACTCATGCATTATCTAAGAAAATTAAATTACTGAAAGGAAATAACTGAAAGGAAATAATTAACTAGAAAGGGAAATGACAGAAAGCAATAAAATCCCCTCCCACACTTAGATCGAACATTGTCCCCAATGTTTCGAAATAAGATAAGGGGGGTAACCTGAAAAAGACTACTGAGGAGGGGCACTGGTGCCTTCGCCGTCCTGATGTGATGGTCTGGAACGACGGGATCTACTACGATGCTGGTCCCTCCGGTCGAGTCGTGCTGATAAAGCAGCCTGAGCACTCCGAACCTCTCGAAGGTTACCTAAGATGGAACCCTGAGTGGCCTCGACAAGCTGGTAGTGTTGGCTGTTGAACTCTCTCTGACGGTTCTGCTCTAATGAGATATCGTTCAAGGTACGGCAAACGTTGCTATAGGCACGATCCGAAACCAATCGCGATTGTTGCATGAAGCTCATATTGTCCGTCAACTGCTGTGAAATAGTAGAGAGAAGGCCATCACGCCTTTCTTCTCTAGCTGTCATATCACGCCACATCTCCTCGGTGACATGGAATCCAGGAGCAGTACCTGCAACAGGGTTAGAGGAAGATGGTGCGGTGTGTGACTGTGAAGGACGATGGGGGGACATGTGAGGGATGGGAGACTGCTCTCTCCGATCATACTCATCATCAGTGTCATGTGCCTCCCCATCGGGAATATTAGGAGGAAGTGGACCCAAAACACGTGGAGCATTAAGATCATAGGTCCAGTTCCTTTCATCACGTACATCAGTACGTCTACTGCATGGTAAAGCAACAGATGGGATAGCTACCCCATGAACCATCAACTCATAACCACCTTCTCTCCTTGCTCGGCACAATTTCATGTCTTTCAGAAATTTTAAATTAATTGTGCGAGGAGGTAGTGGTTCAAGTGTAGCTATCTCATCGTTCAGGCCAAGAGCCCGAGCAATATACGTAACAAGCCCTCCAAAAACAATCGGTCCTGTTTTGTTAGTAAATAAAGTCATATGAGCAAGCATAAACGGGACCGGATTGATGTGGGTTCTAGTGAGGCATCCTTGCAAAAATAGGAGTTCACGAGCATTTACCTTGTTTGGACTTTCCCGGCCAAAATAGTACATGCCAAAAGAAGTCTAAAAACTCTTATGGCCGGGTTGTGAATGGTCGACGCAAGTATCCCTTCGAAAGAATTAATTGAAGAACTTGAAAGCCTTTGCCAGAAGGTAAATACCTCGGCCGACCACTCCGCATCCAAAGGTGCCTCACAAATTGCACCTTCCCTATGAGGGATTCCTAACAAACCTGCTAGATTGTCGGTACTGAATTCATACTCAATTCCGAACAGTCTAAAAATAACAGTACCGACAGTGCTAGCAGTGTTAGGACTGACATTGTATATTAAAGAACTCAAAACTCAGTTGTCAGTCGCTCATAGGTAGGTTCCTGATTAATGAAAATATTATGCAAGCCTAGAAATTCTAATAAATTAAAAACACTATGATAAATACCCAAAGCATACAGACAGTTATCGTCGACGTACCTAGTCGAGAGAATTTCTCGACTTTGAAGCCTCTGAATAATTTTCCGTTGCCTTTCGCCCGGTCTTCCATCACGAAGAAGAAATCCGTTGAACTCCATTGTTGAATGCTCCTTAGGTAGTGAAAATGGTAGAAAAGTGGTTTATGAGGGGATGATAAAGTTTTGATTTTTTTGGTTTTTTGATGGATGAAAATGGAAATGGATGTTGGATATGTTTTATGGATGGTGGGTATTTTGGAAATGAGGGAGCTTTAATGGGGTTCAAGGAGGATTTGGAAGGTTGGAAAAATGGGTTTTTGGTGAAGAAAGGGATGAAAATGGTGGAAATGGGGATTCAGCCCCGTACTTGTTGTTGGTACGGTGTGGCGCCCGCCACAGGGCCTATGGCGCCCGCCACAAGGCCAATTCCTGGGCCTTGTGGTTTTGGATCCTCCTTTTGGGCCTTCTTGCACCTTTGTCTTCCGGGGGGTCTGAATAGCGTTTTCTTCTTCTTTTCAAGGCTTGAGGCTTGCATATTTTTGTAAAGACAAAAATGAAAATATTTTTGTCTTATATTTTTTTTCTTTGCACGACAAAAAATAAAATAATTAAAGAAACAAAAGAAAAAGAAAAAGTTAACATTAGTGCATAATATGTATATATATAAGAAATTCAGAGTGCATGAAAATATAAAAGCTGCAGTAAAGTAAAATATGTCTGGAAATGCGATAAATAAAAATACTAGGGTAATGCTGTCAGGGTAGAATGAGTCATGTGGTAGGCGTCTTTTCCTGGCTTGATCCACGAAACTCAGCTATCTCCCTCCGAAGCTCTTCAATCTCCTGATGTAGAGCATCGGTCTCTAAAGGCCACGTGCATGTCATCAGGGTTCTGCATTCTGTACAAGGTTAGCAAACAAGTCCTGAAAGCACATAAAACATTCAATCGTTAGTCCTGACATAATAATAATAATATAAACAAAATAAAGTAAAAGTAAAAAATAAAAAGTACAAAAAAAATAAGAAAAACCATGGGTTGCCTCCCATGCAGCGCTTGTTTAACGTCATTAGCTCGACGACCGATATTTAAACATCATTGGAAGGATATGGTGGATCACTCAGAGTATGGCAGGTGTATGTTGTCGGGATGTCACCTCCTTCGTAGGGCTTCAACCTCTGTCCATTGACGATGAACGGTTTACATGTCTGGTTCTTGATTTCAATAGCACCGGATCTCAGGATCTTAGATACTTCGAAAGGGCCAGTCCATCTCGAACGGAGTTTACCTGGAAAAAGTCGTAACCTAGAATCGAACAGGAGAACAGGATCGCCTATTTTGAAGTCTCTTCTTATGATTCTTTTGTCATGCCAAGCTTTTGTTCTTTCTTTGTATATGATGGCATTTTCGTAGGCAGATTGTCTGAGCTCTTCTAATTTGTGGATGTCAAGGATACGTTTCTCACCAGCTGTCAAGTAATCCAAATTCAAAGTTTTGATGGCCCAATAGGCCTTATGTTCCAATTCAAAAGGTAAGTGACATGATTTTCCATAGACCAGTTGATAAGGGGTTGTTCCTATAGGAGTTTTGAAAGCGGTTCTATAGGCCCATAATGCTTCTTGAAGTTTCTGTGACCAATCCTTTCTAGATATAGAGACAGTCTTCTCGAGGATTTGTTTTATCTCCCTATTAGATACTTCCACTTGTCCATTGGTCTGTGGGTGGTATGGTGTTGCTACTCTATGCTTAACTCCATACTTGCTTAAAAGTTTATCAAATATTCTCGATATGAAGTGCGATCCTCCATCGCTTATGACTAAACGGGGTGTTCCAAACCTGGGAAATATATAATTTTTGAATAATTTGATGACTACTCTGGTGTCGTTTGTGGGTGCGGCGATAGCTTCAATCCATTTAGACACGTAGTCAACAGCTACTAAGATGTACTGATTTCCAAAAGATGGTGGGAACGGTCCCATAAAGTCTATACCCCATACGTCGAAGAGTTCTACTTCTTGGATATTTCTTAACGGCATTTCATTACGTCTTGAAATATTTCCTGTGCGTTGGCATCTATCACACTTGACAATGAAAGCATGGACATCACGCCACATAGTAGGCCAGAATAGGCCAGCTTGAAGAATCTTGGCGTAGGTCTTAGATGTGCTTGCATGTCCACCATAGGGTGCAGAGTGACAATGCTCAATTATATTATTACCTCTTCTTCTGGAACACAACGGCGGAAAATGCCATCTTTACCTCTCTTGAAAAGAAATGGTTCGTCCCAATAGAAGTTTCTCACATCACTATAGAACTTCTTCTTCCGGTGGTAGTTTAGATCAGGGGGTATGATGTCAGCGGCTAGATAATTAACAAAGTCTGCATACCAAGGTACATCACTTATGGCTAAGGATTTTTGAAAATACTCATGAGGGTCTGGGTTATCTTCTTCAATGGTTTCTAGTTGGGCTATCAGTCTATCATAGGCAAAATCGTCATTTATGGGAACTGGATCAGGTTTCAGGTATTCTAGCCTAGATAGGTGATCAGCTACCACATTATCAGTGCCTTTCTTATCACGGATATCCAAATCAAACTCTTGCAGTAATAGAATCCATCGAAGTAACCTAGGCTTGGCATCCTTTTTGCTTAGTAAGTAACGAATGGCAGCATGGTCGGTATAAACTATAATCTTGGCTCCTACTAGATAAGATCTAAATTTGTCTATTGCAAAAACTACAGCTAGGAGCTCTTTTTCGGTTTGGCGTAATTGAGCTGTGCAGCGTCTAGGGTTCTACTGGCATAATAAATCACATGTAACTTCTTATCTTTTCTCTGACCTAGAACGGCTCCAACAGCGTAATCACTGGCGTCACACATTATCTCAAACGGTTCTGACCAATCAGGGGGTTTCATTATAGGTGCTGAAGTCAGAGCTTCCTTCAGAAGATTAAATGCTTCAGTACATTTTCATCGAAGATAAATTCAGCATCTTTCATTAAAAGACCAGTTAAGGGCTTTGTTATTTTGGAGAAATCTTTGATGAAACGTCGGTAAAATCCGGCATGTCCAAGAAAACTTCTTATCTCCCTGATAGTCTTCGGCGGTTTTAGATTCTCTATGACTTCTATTTTTGCTTTATCTACCTCTATACCTTTTTCGGAAACTATATGTCCTAAAACAATCCCTTCGGTGACCATGAAATGACATTTTTCCCAATTTAGCACAAGGTTTACCTCCACACATCTCTCCAGGATTTTCTCAAGGTTGACAAGACAATTTTTGAAATCTGATCCACAAACTGAGAAATCGTCCATAAATACTTCCATAATTCCATCTAAATAATCAGCAAAGATAGACATCATGCAGCGTTGGAAAGTTGCAGGAGCATTACAAAGTCCAAAAGGCATTCTTCTATAGGCAAAAGTTCCAACTGGGCATGTAAAGGTAGTTTTTTCTTGATCTTCGGGGTGAATAGGTATTTGGAAGAATCCTGAATATCCATCTAAATAACAAAAGTAAGAGTGTCTGGCTAGGCGCTCCAACATTTGATCTATGAATGGTAATGGGAAATGGTCCTTCCTAGTTGCTTTATTTAATTTTCTATAATCTATGCACATACGCCAACCTCCATCGGTTCTTTTTGCTACAGGTTCGCCCTTCTCGTTTTGTACGACTGTGATGCCTCCCTTTTTGGGTACTACATGCACGGGACTCACCCATTTACTGTCCGAGATCTGATATATTATACCTGCCTCTAGTAACTTAAGAACTTCAGTCTTAACTACCGCACTCATTATAGGATTTATTCTACGTTGGTGTTCTCTGGAAGGTTTTGAATCTTCTTCAAGCAAAATCCGATGCATGCATACGGATGGGCTTATTCTTTTAGATCAGAGATCTTATATCCTAAGGCTGAGGGGTACCTACGTAAAACTTCTAATAATTGATCGGTTTCTTTTTGGTTTAAGGTAGCACTGACTATAACTGGACGATTCATATCTTCATCCAGAAATTCATATCTCAGGTTTTTAGGCAGTTCCTTAAGTTTTACGGTCGGTTTCATAGGGCAAGGCATAGGATCTGGGGTAAGAGATAAACATTCGTGAAGGTTATCATCAATGTAGGGTGTTTTATAATTGTCATCTTCCAAAATAAGGGTTGATGGCAATTTTATAGATTTATTTTCTTCTTCTTGTTCTAATTCCCTAATGCATTCTTCGATGATATCTAAGGCATAACAAGAATCTCCTATCACAGGTGCCATAAGAAATTTCGACAATATAAATTCTATCTTCTCTTCACCTACCTCAAAAGTTAGTTTTCCTTTTTTAACATCTATTACGGCTCCAGCAGTCGATAAGAACGGTCTACCTAGGAGGATTGGTATGTCGTCATCTTCTTTAATGTCCATGACAACAAAATCAGTAGGTATAAACAACTGACCTACCCTAACAGGGACGTCTTCAAGTATGCCTATAGGGTATTTAACGGATCTATCGGCTAATTGAAGCGACATCTTAGTAGGTTGTAATTCTCCTAAGTTTAATCTCTCACAAACTGCTAAAGGCATTAAGCTCACACTAGCTCCTAAGTCTAGAAAAGCTTTTTCGATGACATGATTCCCTAAAATACAAGGAATGGGAAAATTTCCGGGATCTTTATCTTTCTTTGCTAACCTATCTTCGGAAATAGAATTACATTCCACGGGTTTCGGATCTTCAAGTCTACGTTTATTCGTAAGTATGTCTTTGAGAAACTTAGCATAAGAAGGTATTTGGGTGATGGCTTCTGTAAAGGGGATTTCTACGTGAAGTTTTTCTATAACCTTAACGAATTTTTGATATTGATTATCGATTTGGGTTTTCTTTAATCTTTGAGGGTATGGTATTGGTGGTTTGTATGGCGGTGGTGGTACATAGGTTTTATTTTTAGGTTCTTCTCCTTTTTCTTGACTTTCCGGGTTTCAGGCTTCTCTGGTTCCTTTTCCTCACTCCTCTTAGAAGTTTCAGGCTCACTTAATCTAGGGTTTAAAGGCTCCTTATAAGCGGTTCCACTTCGTAGAGTAATGGCATTAGCTTGCCCTTTCGGTTTTGTTGAGGTTGTCCAGGAACTGTCCTCCAGGGGTAGTCTGTGGGGCTTGGTTTAACGCTACCTGAGAGATCTGGGTTTCAAGCATCTTATTATGAGTAATGATTTGATCAACCTTGGTTCCTAACTGGGTAATTAGTTCGTTAACATGGACGCTTTGGTTCATGAACTCTTTGTTTTTCTGTTTTTGAGCAACGATGAAATCTTTTACAATTTCTTCAAAGCTCGGGTTTGGCGGTACAGGTTGCATAGGTTGATTTGTTCTAGGGGCTTGGTAACCTTGTTGTCTCGGAGGTGCGGTATTTGAATAGGGTTATTATTTTTGTAGGAGAAGTTTGGGTGATTCCTCCATCCAGGGTTATATGTGTTAGAAAATGGGTTCCCTTGGGTATAGTTCACTTGCTCAGTGTTGGTTTCATTTAACAGATTGCATTCGGCGGATTGGTGTCCTTGCGTTCCACATATCTCACAATTCGGCGAAACTGCGGCTACAGTATTCGGAGTTGTACACATATGTTCGACTCTAAGGGCCAACGCGTCCATTTTAGCCTGCATCATGTCTATAGAGCTTAGCTCATGTATTCCTCCTTGGGCTTCCTTCTTTTCCACTGTCGCTCGTTCTACTCCCCATGATTGATGGTTTTGGGCCATATCCTCGATAAGGGCACTAGCTTCAGGGTAAGGTTTATTCATCAGTGCGCCACCAGCGGCAGCGTCGATGGTCATCTTAGTGTTATAATGAAGTCCATTATAGAAGGTTTGGATGATTAGCCAATTCTCTAAGCCATGGTGTGGGCATGCTCTTAATAGTTCTTTATATCTCTCCCAGGCTTCGAACAACGACTCTCCTTGGAGTTGGGTAAATCTAGTTATAAGGTTTCGAAGAAGAGCGGTCTTACTTGGGGGAAAATATCTAGCAAGAAAAACTTTCCTAAGGTCATCCCAAGTTGTTATTGAATTGGGTGGAAGGGAATCTAACCATGATAGAGCTTTATCTCTGAGGGAAAAGGGAAATAATCTTAAGCGTATCGCCTCAGGAGAAGCTCCATTGGTTTTAAAGGTGTCTGCTAACTGAAGAAAGTTTTTTAAATGTTGGTTTGGGTTATCAGTAGCGAGACCTGAGAATTGTCTCTGTTGCACTAATTGCAGCAGGGATGGTTTAAGTTCAAAATTATTGGCTGGGATAACGGGGTTTACTATACTGGAACTAGGTTCCTCGTTTGATGGTTGGGCGAAGTCCTTAAGAGGTCTTCGGTTTTGTTCTTCGGCCATAGCTATCCTATTCCTATGGAAAATAAACGTGCGCGAGCGTAACGTTCAGGTTCAGCTAGAGGGTCTACTAAACTTCCGGCACTGCGAGTCTTTCGCATTGACCGGTGGGTAACAACCTTAGTCTAAACGGTATAACTACAGGTTAATGAAATTTGACGAAATTGGTCCCCGGCAACGGCGCCAAAAACTTGATGCGTGTTTTTCGCAAGTGTACGAATCACGTCAAAGTAATATAAAAGATTATCGAATCCACAGAGACCAAGTGTCAATCTATCAAACCTGTTGTTATGGTGTGTATCTAAGGCAACTATTTTTAAGGGTTTTAATAAGGGTGCAATGGTAAATAAAATTATAATTTTAAATAATAAATAAAGACAGGCTCGAATGTAATTCACGCAATCAATGATAATCCAGTACTTGTTAGTGGAACTACTTATGGGCAGTGTTTTCTCCTTTGAAAAGAACTAATTTAACAGGAATTGTCGCTTTCGCGTATTCAGAACCGAGTTGTACTCTCTAATCAACCCCTCCTATTGTCACGGATAAAAAGGTGCGTACTGCGTTAGAGTAGTAAACCTATTTTTAAGAAATATAGTATCTTAACTAAGTTGAAAAGTATTTTAACCTGGACTTCTTAGCAAAAAGAGGTTCTTACGAACCAGAGTTTAAACTTCCTAACGCGTCCGAAAATCGTTTTAAAATCTCTTTTCTTTTTAATCTAAAATCTCCTAATAAACTAGACAAAGCGCTTTTGGCTGTTTTTGAAATAGTTAAAAACAATTACTTGAATTGAAAGATAAAATAGCCCTTAGGTGTTTCCACGAACAATTATACTGATTACTGGTTTAATTACGATCCTTACATTCTAACCTTTATAGAATTAGTTAGACATGATAAAGTAAATATTCTTTTTATAGTTTTTCATAAAAGTAATTTAAAGCGAGTGCGGATAATAAACAAAGTAAAGTGCGAGTGCAGGAAATAAACAACGTAAATGTGCGAGTGCAGGAAATAAACAACGTAAATGTGCGAGTGCAGGAAATAAACAACGTAAAGTGCGAGTGCAGGAAATAAACAACGTAAATGTGCGAGTGCAGGAAATAAACAACGTAAATGTGCGAGTGCAGGAAATAAATAAAAGTAAAATACGAACTTGAATTAAAATGGCGGCAGGATTAACTTCCTCCAGAGTGCTCCAAAAACTCGAACCACAGACAGATTACAGACTCGATCACTCGATTGCAGAGGCACCCCGATGTGGAATGGCAACTGCTTTATAACTGATATATGCCTAGAGAATTCTAATTCTGGATGAAGAAAAACGAAAATCTAAGGTCCTATTTATAGTAAAAACTGAAAGCATGAAATGACAGGGACGCCCCTCCACTAAAAAGTGGAGGTTACTGATTTTGGCCTTGTGGCGCCCGCCACAGGCCTATGGCGCCCGCCATGGTCCCTACAGGGGATGATGGAGTGGGGATCGTGGGTCTTGACGGTTGAGGAGTGGTCTTGAGACGTGGCCACGTCATGGCTAACCCCATGGCGCCCGCCACGGTGGGTGCCGTAAGTGCAAAACGCTGAATTTCTAGGTTTTCGCCCGTTTTCACTCCTTTTTCGCTCCTTTTCCCGATTCAAGCTCCGATTATTATAAAAACCTGAAAACATAAGAAAACAAAGAAATAACAAAGCAAAACAACAATAAAAGCTAAGAATGCATGCGAAATCGGAGTCAGAAATACGGTGAATTTTAGTGTGATCATACAACCCTTTTTATTAAGCGTCAAGGAAAACACTCTATTTTAGTTTAATTCTATGTAGATGACATTATTTTTGGATCTACTAACATAAATTTGGTCAAGGAATTATCTACGTTGATGCAGGAAGAATTTGAAATGAGCATGATGGGGGAGCTAAATTACTTCCTCGGACTTCAAATCAAGCAACTTGAAGAAGGAAATTTTGTGAGCCAAACGAAGTATTGCAATGAGTTACTCAAGTGCTTCGATATGGCAAACTCCAAAGTAATCGACACTCCAATGCCTACTGCGGCTAATATGGATCGGGATGAAAATAGTAAGGTCATAGACATAAAAAGGAATAGAGGTATGATTGGTTCCCTCCTCTATCTTACCGCATCTCAAACAAATATTATGTTTAGTGTATGTATGTGTGCTAGGTATCAATCATGTCCCAAAGAATCACATTTAAAGGCCGTCAAATGCATACTTAGATACCTCTGTGGTACTTCAAAGTATGTGTTTTGGTTTTCTAAGGGAAGTGATTGCTCTTTGGTTGGCTACTCTGACTCCGACTTTGGCGGTTGCAAATCGGATAGGAAAAGCACAATTGGGACTTGTCATTTTTATTAAAATTCTTTAGTGAGTTGGCACAACAAAAAGCAAGTTTCAGTTGCTTTGTCAACGACCGTGGCGGAATACGTTGTAGCTGGTAATTGTTGTGCTCAAATTTTGTGGCTCAAACAACAATTACTCGACTTTAATGTTCAACTTGAACGTATTCCTATTTTTTGTGACAACGCAAGTGCTATCAACTTAACCAAAAATCCTATACTACATTCGCGCATTAAACATATTGAAATTCGGCATCACTTCCTTAGGGATCATGTTGAGAAAGGTGATGTTGTCTTCGAGCATGTTGATAGCAAAAATCAACTTGCCGATATTTTCACAAAACTACTTGCAACAGAGCCTTTCTTCCACATCCGTAGGGAACTTGGTGTTCTCGATATCTCGGATCGCTTTTAAATCTATATATGATGCTTGCTCTATATATATATATATCTGTTTATTCCTTGATTTATAAGTGTGGGATATGTGAGAGCACTCATTATCTATCATCATTGGAGGTAATATCGTTCCTATCTATTTGAACTATCCTTATCAATTATGTATCTATATACGTGTTCTATGTAATGCAATTCTTGATGTTCTTTTTATGGTTTGATCTAAGTTTGATCCATTTCTATGTTTGAATTATGCTTGAACTTTCTTAGGTATCATATTTAACATGCATGTTACTGTATTTAGTTATTTGTCTTAAAGTTTATGCTAATTAAATGTGGCAATGTTATTTACTTATTTTCTTTTTCTCTGGGCAATATTTATGCCTATAATTCTTATATTGACTTCATGTTATGTGCATGGTTGTTAATGTCTATCTGTTGCAAAGTAGTTGACTAAGTGCTTATGAATATCTTTGTTTCCCGTTGACCGTATCATATTCATAGAAAAGAAAACATTATATTCATGTTATATATTGTAATGGACAATTAGTCCTATTTGAAAACATTAAATTTTGTTTATATATTCGCAAAAGGCTCATTGCATTGTAAACGGGAGTAGCTTCCGTTTAAACATCTAGACCTCCTAAGTAGAACCACCCCTCTTATAGAAATCTCCTATGAGCCTTATCACTTCCAAGCTTGATTCTTGGAAAAATAGGTTTTCATTCTTGGAGGAAGAGTGGTTTTCATTAATTTGGTGTTTAAATCAATTTTCGATGGTCCAATGTTTTTATGCCAAAGTGTAAGGGAGGTCTAGATCCGAGACTTACGCCTTATAAATCTTGCTCTACTAGGTAAAATGAAGGTGAACGATGATTTATGAGGGAACTAGATTTTGTGGTGACATCCTTTTTGTTAAATAATAGTTTTAGGGTGATGATAAGTGCAAAAATTACTTAAATAGTATTTATTAACTTAATTCACAATAATCAAAATAAAACCTAACTTATAAAAATGAGATAACACATGTGAAGGAGATTTTTAACATTGTAATCACAAAGTATAAGTAAAAGAACAAAAAATAACACCAAAATAACAATCAGAGATCTCGCCAAGTGAGAACAAAGCACCTTTAAAAAGATATGCTCCCTAAACGAAGGACATGTTCGATCTAAGCGAGCAATGACAACGCAAGATTTCTTTAGAGCAAACTTACTTAAAAGATTGGTAAGATCTTGAATGGGAGACTTGGTCTTGAATATGCCAGACATGATGTGTGATGCATTTTTATCAACTTCTTAATCCCTCGTAATAGTTTCCTGGATCTTGTCAATCCAAGTCTTTTGACTTAAAGACCGATTACTATAACATCCTAATTTTTCATTCCATAAATAATATATTCGATTATATTTAAAATTTTAACATCGCTAATTATTACAAACTAAACATTAAAACTAGTCGCTATAATAATTAATTTATTGATTAATTACCCTTTATTTTTATTATTAATATTATTATTCGATTTGAATATCATCGTTTCATTATACAAACTAACCTTTGAAATTAATATTTAAAATACTTAATTTTAAGTTAATTAGTTATCTATATTATTTTTATTATTATTATTATTATTATTATTATTATTATTATTATTATTATTATTACTACTTTTGTTGTTTTTGTTATTATTACTATTATTTGATTTTATTTTATTTGAATATCACTATTTTACTCTACAAACTAATTTTAAATAAACATAAAATACTAAATAAAATACTCTTAAGTTAATAAATTTATGAAATTATTATTATTATTATTATTATTATTATTATTATTATTATTATTTCATTTTATAAAAAAAAATATTTTATTTTATTTTTCTATTAATATCCTACATGATCTTATGTCATGAAACGTTAGAAAATCAAGCTCTCATACATTTCTCATCAATTATTTTCACAAAGTTATACTAGAACATTTGTGAAAACTATTGATGAAAGACTAGTAAATATTTGATAAAGACGTATTTACTAGCAAGAGTTGAAAAGTTAGAAGGTATGGGCAAAATAAAATACACTTATATTATTTTAATATCTTACAACTAGTATAAATAGGGGTCTTTCGCACCCAATTTTCATTCATTCATTCATAAACCATCTTACTTACCTCTCTATTTATTTCCTCCTCTAGTTTCTTTATATAGCAATATTAATTTTAGTTGTCAAAGTTCTCACGGTGTCGGTTCATAGTTTTTAGAGTTATTTTGTGGTCAAAATTCTTCTAAAATTTCAAAGGAGTTTTATACGTCAAAGTTCAGCCCAAATCATTTTCATAAGTAACTGATAAGTTGTTATAATGTCCATTTTATTTTAATTATATTATTTATATAAAAATTATTTTAATATTTCTATTTAAATATTTGTTCAGACGTCAAAATATTGAACTTATAAGTCCAAAATAAATTTTACCATTTTAAGTCGTTATAATGCCCAAATATTATTATAAAATTAAAATATTATTAGGAATATACTCTTGATAATTTTTTAAAATGAACAAATTCAAACGGGGGTATAGTCTAATTTATACTTGAATTTAATAATTATTTAAATAAAGTGGAGGTTATTATTAAATATTTTAAAAAATAAATATTTTAAGTTGTGACCGATTATGTTTAATTAACTGTAAATTATATTCTAATCATTTTATAAATTTCTTACAATTAAATGGTTATCCTAAATTAGGTTCTGGGCAAAGTTCAGAGAAAACGCTTGTGGACTTTCAACAACGCTCAAAAATAAAAGGTGGAGGTAAGATTTCATATACGTTGAGACGGTTAGCGATATATATATATATATATATATGAAATTCTGGTGTAGTCAGAATTCAGATGTTATCCACCACGTCATGACATCTGATCTAACATTGTAACTAATACAGCAAGATAGTTATTAACCACTGTACTAATATGCACAGGTTCACAGATGTCACTACATCTCATTCTATGTCACTCTAGAATGTATGAACCCCTGGTTCTGTGCTTCAGGAAGAAAGACTCAACAGAAATCGAACCTAGCACTCACTTCTGTTGTTTTCTTCCATAGTTATCAGCATGATGTCTTACTGTTGTTTGTGGACATCATCTGTTACATTGTTCCAGTGTGTATATCTTTTACTTGTATTTCCTGAATTAAAGGTTGAACACGTCAATCTAATTTCCACTTATTAGATTGCTAACAACTAGGCTATTTGTTAGGTTCATTAATTGTAGGTTAGTAGTTGGTTTCCTGGTTTTTCTCTAAGCTATTGAATCCCTGAAGAATAGCCTGAGAAAAATGCTGAACCAGAAAAACCAATCATCCTACACTTTAGCACCTGCTGTTGGGAATGAATGTCACAACATTCAGTTCGACATCCAGAACATATGCTGAGTATGTTATGTTCTGGAAACGTGCTGTGCTAAGTTTGCAATAATGTAAAAGACCAACTAGTCTCTACTTCAGTATCAACCTTCAGTATCAACTGTCAAAACATCCAGTTTGACAGTTTCACTATGATCCTTCAGCCAGGTCTGTTATCCTTGAAAAGAACAGACTTAAATAAATACTGAACTAAAGTTAACCTACTTATCATTCAGTATGTACTGTCCCTGATGAATGTTACAACTTTCTGATTGACATTCAACCAGAAGGCTATATGCCAGTTCAGTTATCATCTTGATAAGCTGACTGGAATACCTGCTAAGTTATGACAGTAATGAACACATGCAGAAGGAAAACCAACACAGGAAATTGTTAACCCAGTTCAGTCCAACATGACCTACATCTGGGGGCTACCAAGCCAGGAAGAAGATCCACTATTAGTAGTATCAATTCAGAGTTAAACTCACCCGTTTATAACTCATCACTTAATCCCTACCCAATGCAATCTATACCTAGGAACTCCTAGATAGAAACCTCCAGTTTCCATTCCTATCACTACAAATACAATGTAATGTTAACACACCTTGAACTTGCTTCACAACTTCATTCAAGAACAAAATCACTCTTGCCTACAGGCTTTGAGTTACAAACACTCTCAGGATTACCACTGAGATACACATGGTAACCTTCCCACAGATTGGGAGGTTTACCTTACACACACCTCTAAAAATTCATTCTAAGAGGCTTACAAAAACTAGGTTACAATCAGCTATTTATAACCTAATCACCCAACTGGATTTGGGCCTTCAGAAATCGCAGCAGACTTGTTCTTTGCTGTTACAACTTCAGCAGAAAAATTCTGCTACAAACAAGGTCTTCAATCCTAGAATCTCTCCATATATATCTCCATATTTTAAGCCTATATATCTTTTGATTGAGTCTTCAAGACCTCCACATGGGAGTTAGGATATTCACCAGATATCCTTGCTGATCCCAGAAATATATACTGAATTAACTAATTCAGTTCTCTACACATGTGCGATGTCACAGACTTGATGTCGTGACATCGTACATGACATGTTGGTCCAGATGTTGAATTTCTTCAACCCAACATATTAAAACAACAGAGATGATTACATTATTTGTTTTCTAAAATTAATGCCAATCCTAAGGAATTAACAATCTCCCCCTTTGGCAAATTTTAGCTAAAACAAATAAACAATACACTGGACTAAACATCCCAATTTGGGAATGCTCTTCATCTCTGTCATTGGCTCCACCACCACAAACACCAAAGTTGGTGTACATGAGAAAGTAGAGGTACCAGAATCAGTTGTACCAGAACCCTTCCCCTCAACAGGAGAGCTTCCTGAAGAGTATGTAATGCTGAGTACATAGACAATGTAACTCAGATCACAAGGCACAACTGTCTTCTTAACTCAGATCACAAGACACAAGTGGTAAACCCAGTTGGTGGATTTTGTGGCTGATGCCAACTTCTGTTTGCTGCCACATCCACAGTTGGCTTGCTTCTGGTACATTCTCAACCCCAGGACTATATTTCTCTCCCCCTTTTTAGCTAAACATTTGTAAAGGCACCCTTCACCAAACCAGATCCAGGCGCAGCTTGCCAAACCTTAACATACCCCATGATTCTGAGAATGGAGTGTTTTTCTTGTGAGAGGAAGAGGGCTATTGCATCCTTTAAATAGTCCAGCCCGTGCTTAGGAATTTCCGGTAGAAATAAATGCTTGGTCAAGATGCATTTATTTTTTCTGAGAAACAGTCAGAGAATCACCAACAAAATCTCAGATTATCTTTGAATACCTTTTATAGCTCTTGACTGTTTCTTTTCCAAAACAGCCGTTCCAGTGCATGGAGACTATTCCATATATGCAGTCAGACACGTTGCACGCGATGTCTTAACATTTCACGCGGCTTTTTCCTGCATTCTGCTAGTATTCAACATTTCCCAAGGTTCCTGTCATACCTCCAGTAGAGACTTGACATCTGGCACTGATACAGTCAAATTCCCACACTTCAGCAGATGGTTACTCCCCCTGTACCACACAGCTATAGCCATCTGGCTTATTCTGATTTACCAGAATTTGACACATCACCTTCATAATTCCTACTAACTTTAATTTTTAGAAGGAATTAGCAGCATTATCCAGGGCAATGTCATGACATTCGGTCAGACATTCTTCAGCTCACTCAGCCTTGACACAGCATCCTTATAATTGACAGGGTGCCATACCTGGTTATCTGAGTACACCTAGACCACAAGCTTGATGATTACTTGCAGCTTCAAGGCCAGAACTCCCCCTGTCAGGGACACCCTACTCTCCTCTTGAAGATTGGAGATCACACATGGGCATATCCAACATACCACGGTTGGACCTTCACATACTTCCTGATTCATAGAGAAACCAGACCACTTGATGAATGGAAAACATAAGACGCATCTTCATGTCTTCAAGAGCACACCCTCTGTTCAACCCTCTTAGCTGAACACATTCACACTCTGTGTCAATCTCTCTTCTCACCAGAACAGAAGACCCCTTCACAAGATGTTCTAACATCAGCTGGGACATCCTTCACACCAATACAAGGCACAACATCTGATAGTCTTCAGATGTCACTGAGTCACCAGGTTGATCAAGAAGAACCCAGACCTACATTGGGACTTATACATTTTCATCCCATTACAAGAGATACTCTTCCATAGATAGCTCAGAACTCCTACCACAAGCTCCAAGGGATGAATAGAAAACACCTCCTTTTGTCTTCAACTTACTACTTTTCTACTCAAGAGTAATTTGTCTCAGACTTTCCTCAAGAATAATCAGCTGCCATATGTTGATTATCTTGATTCTTCGAACTCACTTCTGAGGTAAACCAATTGCCACTGGGTGATTACCTCCTTCATGAATCCTCATATGAAAAGGTCAAATGCTGCTTTTTGACCTCCCCAAGGTTATCAGACTTCTCCCAAAGATATTCTGACCTTTCAAGTGAGACTAGAACTTCAAGCTTTTTGAAGTATCCAATCTACAACCCTGTAGACCTTTCTATCTCAAGTTGATGTGCCACTTCACCAACTAAGAGTCTGATGTTGAACCAAATGTCACAACATTGTGTTTTGACATCTAGCTGTTGAATTCAGCTCCTTCTTCTGCCACTTGAAAGAACTTCCTCCCTTCACAGAACAAGAGTTCAATGTTCTCATAGACTTGATTGTGGAACCAAGTTTGAGTAAACAACCTCCATCCTGCTGGTTTGCAGTTAAGTCATCCAAGCTCACACCTTGATGAATCCCCGCTTCTTCTCCAAAGACATCAAACACTCTGATGTATGAGTCTTCAGAAGGACCAGTTAGACACTAACCCTTCAGCTCTACCAAGGATTTCACATCCTAAGGCAAGGCTGTTTCCATGATGTCAAGATTGCTGCCACTTGTTCTTGACTCCACAGTGTGCATAAGCTAATGCACTTCCTTACCTAGATCAGAAATAAACTGATCCAAGTAACCACCATCAAGACTATGATGTCTTCTTCTTCTTGTACATACCAAGGCTGAGTCAAGTTTCTTGCCAGGAAACCTTTTCAGAGATCATATGCTTTTGCTGCCACCAAAGAGATAGATCATAAGCCAATGTACTATCCTTCCTGTGATTCTGCACAGGGTCTTGAAGAAGTGATGTTCCAACATCTTTAAGAACATCCGTTATCTTGAGCTCCAAGGATAATTAATTACACACTTGTACTTGGCACAAGTAGACATTGATCTTAAATCCTTTCCCAATTTTCCTTTCAGATACTTCCACCATAAGAATACTTTGAAAGTACTCTTCTTGTGTCAACATCTTCTGCTTGCAAGCACCTAGACAATTTTGAAAGTCTTCCCAGATTAAATTCACCCTTAGGAATGAGAGAGATGAATTCTTCCTTGCAAATGTGTCACACAACCACCAGAACCCATGTGACACAGGTTAACAGCCAACCAGACCCTAGGCTGACCAGACTTGAGGAGGTTAACCAAGACTCCCCCTCAACTTAACAATCATGGAAACTCCACACCAATAACCATGCATTGTATAAAAATGTCTCAACCTGACATACACCATCCCTGCCAGTGGCAACTAACTCTATGAGTTATACCTATACATACTCCAATCACACCAATCAGACTCCAGCTGACCATAAGTACTAGTGATACAAAACAGCACCAGTCAATGGTAAATATGCATTGCTAGAGCATACTACCTCAACTAACCTCTGAATCTTCATATTCTCACTCCTCGAAAGAACTGCCACTTCTGAACCGTGGTGTTTGAATAACACGATTCATGGTTCCAATCCTCTTAAATGGTATAGCAATCAGGTTATCCCATTATTGACTACTAACATCCAGGAGACTTGTCTTCCAACACACCATAGTACTTCAGGGAACAGCTATCCAACCCTGATCAATCAACAGGAATATGCCAAACAGCAGGAGATTGCACATGTCACATCTCAACCAGCTCAACTTCTAGAGATCAGACTTCTAAAGGTGACCTTCTTGAGCACATACACAGTTGACCCTACCCTTGTCAACTTAGCACACACAGATGTCTCCTCTTCCAGGTCAGGAGTAGGTTCCAAACAGAAGTATCCCTTTGTTTGATACCTAAAAACATCTGCTCTTCAACCAGTAGCTGCATACTTGTTGAATAACATGTTCTAACATCGCATAGAACATTAGTTCCACCTTGTCATACCCCAAAATTTGCCCGTTGATATTACAAAGCATTTTTCAAGACTCTCCGACTTATTTTGCAAGGCACTGACTCTAAAGGAACAAAAGCCCAGCTCACGAGTGGCCCAATCCAGAAAATGGCCCAAACTGGCCTGCTCGCTAGGCGAGCAATTCCTTCGCCTAGCGAACCCCTCGTTATGACACTCGCCCCAGCGAAGCATCAGATCTAGTAAAAGCCCAAACTAGCCTGCTCGCTAGGCGAGCAAATCCTTCGCCTAGCGAACGTTCGCTACACGCTCGCCTAGCGAAGCTGACAGATAACAGAAAATTCTGGGCTTCACTCTGAGCCCATTAGGTCATCATAATCACTATAAATAGCCAAGCTTCAGCCACGAAAAGACGGAGGAAGACGAACGGAAACCCTGGCACAGAAACCTTGGAGCTCAACTTAGAGAATTCCGAGTCGAGAAACCCTGAAGGCCGCTCTTCCGCACCAAAGTTACCGCCGCCCAACTCCATCCGATACCAAGTTCAGTTACAAACAGGTTTGCGTGTCACTAATGCTTTATGCTTTTAATCCATAATCCTTACACATGCAAGGCATCATGATTAAGTTTTCGGATATGTAATTTGATTTCATTTAAGTATGCCTGAATATCCTGAATACTTGTCCATGCTATTCCTATAATTAAATGCCATGAAGTTCAGGGTTACAGAAGTCATGCTGCTGTCAAACTCAAAATCTGTCGCCGCTCGCTAGCACATCGCTAAGCGAGCCTGGAGCGAGCCCTCGCTAAGCCTTCGCTAGGCGAAGCAGGGGCGAATGGGACAGTGGCTGTTTCATTTTCTTGCTGTTCTATTTTATGCTTGTCTAATCATGAGTTATTATAATTCTGTATCATTTGGCCTGAGTTCATGACTGTTGTGTTTATTTTACGGTGCAACCTTCAAATTATACTTTATCTCGATGCTCTAATTCGTGTGTTGAATTATGTAAAGGCTTACATATTCTCGAAGAAACGGTCGGCCAGGTGTTCCACCTTATGTGTGGGATACCCTTATGGAAATTCACTCTGGATTACTCAATTGATTTTAATGTATTAATTTTATGGCGAAGATCCACCCTAATGGCTTAATTGTTCTTAATGTATTGGTTTTAATATGGACCTAATTACCTACTTAATTACGGTTACCTAATTAATTGCAAAAACTTTGCCTTTAAATAAATGATATCGGACCTCTCTTTTGTTACCCCACGATTACGGTATTACGGTCATGTCCCGCGAATGTGGGGATGCACTTAGCAAAGACCCATCGGTTTAAATCATCATAGTCCCTCGAATGCTGTCTTTGTCCCTCGATGACCCTTCGGTGTAGCCTACGGTTAAATGATGATAGTCCCTTCGAATGCCAAGGTATCCTCACAACTGTTGCCTTCAATGACCAATCGATGACCCTTTTACATCCAAAGGATAAACTACTTACTTCTCAATAGTAAGGACAGTTTTACCCTCATAAGGATAGGAAATGACTGTAAAGACCTCGGACAGGTATAACCCTTAATTGCTCATTCATAACCTAAAAATACTTTTCACACCTCACACATTTCAAACATCCTTTTTAGAAAATCACCACTTAGCATACATCCGTACTAGGATCATTGCCGAGTTATATTTTTCTAAACAACTTTCAAAATTAAACGAGATAACCACTTTGTATACATTCATACAAGAATCATTACAAAGTTAAATTCTCCTTTTCAAAACATTTCCTACACATTTCTCAAACACTCTTTTTCAAACTAGGAAAACATAAACGATTGAGCAATTAAGAGCCCATGGATAACCATGGATACAAAGGGTGCTAACACCTTCCCTTTGTATAACGTACCTCCCGAACCTAAGAATCTAAATTAAGGTCTTTCCTGTTCTTTTCCACCTTTCCTTATTGGATAAAAGAAAAGTCGGTGGCGACTCTTGCTAACCGCGACATTGCGATTAAAAACACAATAAAGTCAGTTCACCGTATGACAGAACTGGCGAATCTGCTGGGGACTACAAAGAGAGGTCCATCTTAAAAAAAAAATCATCTATGTTTTCCTAATGGTTCCTTCTTTTAAGGGAGTTGTTGAGTGAAAGATCCTACACCCGGATCTAGTGTACCTTAGGTAAGTAGCAATAGATCATCGCGATTATCCGGCGTATACTGGAATGGTTAAAATGATGGCTACGGTTAATGTGACACTTTGGATGTCCTGATGGTCCTCATGTTTACTTGAGGAAAAATTTGGCATTCGCATGGTGTCATCAAAGCATTAACCAGACCTTTAGAACCCTAATTGACTCATCCTAGCCATTAGAAAGTAGTGAGATAACTGACTTCGGTTCCGACTGAGGTTGGTTGATACTCGATACTGCACTCTTTGAGATTGGACTTTAGGGAAGCTTTGGTCAACCACTTGGTGTTGCACTGAAGTGGACTTAAAGAAAGGTCGATGATTTGAGATCCTTCTAGAACCCGGTTACTATTCTAGGACAGGTTGAACCAACCAAACTTCAGTGGGGGGGGGGGGGTATTTACCTATGGAACTCATGCAAGCCTTAAAACCTAGAAATGATTGTTGTGTGACTTGCTTGTGCTTGATAACAACATAACATCATAACATCATAATATCATGGCATTATACTAACCATTTCAAGGACTTAGGAATTTAGCTTTGTTCTGTTAAACAGGTCATGGCTTCCAGGAAGACCATCCGGATCAATCTTGTAGCAATCTCTCCTCAACTAAAGGATTTAGTGTCAGAGCTTCCCGATCAGGCTCAGTTCATCAAGAAACATGGTCATCTCCTCAATTTGGTTACCACTGGTTTCAAAGAAGATATGATGAGAGTCCTATTCCAGTTCTTCGATCCTAAACATCATTGCTTTACTTTCCCAGATTATCAGTTGGTACCTACATTAGAAGAATTCTCCAAGCTGCTTGGGATACCCATTCTTGATCAAACACCTTTCAGTGGTTTAGGAAAGATTCCGAAGTCTGAAGAAGTTGCCGCAGCTTTACACATGACAAAGTCTGACATTGAGACCAATTGGGTAACAAGGAGTGGAATGAAAGGTTTACTTGCCAAATTTCTGATAAGTAAGGCCCGAGAATTCCTAAAAGTTATGAATGTCCATGCTTTTGAAGATGTTCTAGCATTGCTAATCTATGGTTTGGTGTTATTCCCTAATCCAGACCAATTCATAGACGTGAATGCTATTAAAATATTCCTCACTCATAACCCTGTGCCTACCTTGCTCGGAGATATTTTGCATTCCCTTCACACTTGTACTATGAAGAGGCAAGGGACTCTCATGTGCTGCGTACCCGTATTGTCTAGGTGGTTTATTTCGCACCTTCCTCAATCAGTCTTGAAGAATGATCAAAATCTGAAATGGTCTCAAAGAATAATGGCACTCTCCCATTCAGACATCCGTTGGTGTTCTAATCTCAAAGAAAATGTTATCCTCATCGACCGTTGTGGAGAATTCCCTAATGTACCGCTCATGGGGATAAGAGGAGGTATTACTTATAATCCTGCCTTAGCCCTACGTCAGTTTGGGTATGCTCGAAGAGATAGTCCACATGAAATGATTATTCAAGGTATAGTGTTTGACTATGACAATGACTCTCAAGGTCTCCGTCAAAGGTTTGTACGAGCTTGGGGCATGGTGAAAAGAAGCACTTTAGGACAGAAAAACTCTATTCCCATGGAGCCTTATCTCAGATGGGTACGCGCCAGAGCTCGTGAACTTGTCATGCCATACCTTGCAATCAGTCCACTGATTGTTGAACCAGGAGTTGAAGGAGGTGCTTCCCAGATCATTCCTTATCCAGATATGCCTACCGATATGGAGGAATTGAAGAGATCCTGGACCCAGTTGAGAGAGGAAAGGGATACTTTCGAAGCTCAGTTCAATGCAGAAAGGAAGAAAGTACTAGAGCTCACCAGCCAGCTTAATGAGGAACGAAGACTCAATGCATATCTTCGCCCAAAAAGAAGCCGCCCCTGGGAGACTTAAGCTTTCATTGTATTTTTATTATTATGAACATTGATTAAGAAATTAGTAATAAAAGTTCCTCTCTTTTTGGTAGTTTACGCGAAGTTAAATTCCGAAAGTCCTTGGAAACATTCCATACATTGCATAGCATAACATAACATTGCATAAACAGGTACTCTAAAGGACCATATTCTCACGGTCTTCCTCTTAAACAGAAAAAATGGCTCTCGAACAAACTGTCAAAGATCTCCAGGCTCAGAATGCTCAATTCTAGGAGATGATGCTGAGCTTATCCAAGGGGCAGGAAGAACTGAAGGCTCTCTTGCTCGAGAAGAAGAAAGACCAGAAAGCTGTGAGTTACATTAACCCGGGAAGGAGACGTAAAGGACAGACTGCAGGAATCAAGATTAGACTTCCGAATGGTCCAGAAGAGGAGACGGAGAATGATTCAGAGGAGGAGAATGTTGATCCCACCAACCCTGAGGATGATGATGAAGATTATGAAAACGAACAGTACTCTCCAAGAGATGATAAGTACAAGTTGCTGGAAGAACGCATGCTAGCCATGGAGGGTCAGAAGGCGCCTGGTCTGGATTTCGAAAGTTTGGGTCTGGTCTCCGATGTGACCATTCCTCGCAAATTCAAAATCCCCACTTTCACTAAGTACGATGGTGCGTCCTGTCCTCAGATGCATCTAAGGGCTTATGTGAGAAAGATTCAGCCGCATACCACTGATAGGAAGCTGTGGATCCATTTCTTCCAAGAAAGTCTGTCTGGCACTCAGTTGGAATGGTATTATCAGCTCGAAAGTTCTGACATCCGCACCTGGACTGATTTAGCAACAACTTTCTATAAACAGTACCAGTATAATTCTGAGCTAGCGCCTACTCGGCTACAGTTGCAGAATATGGCTATGGGATCTAAAGAAAGCTTCAAAGAATATGCTAAAAAATGGAGAGATTTGGCTGGCAGGGTCAAACCCCCTATGACTGACCGAGAATTAGTAGACCTGTTCATGGGTACACTGACTGGCCCATTCTACAGCCATCTGCTGGGAAGTTCTTCATCAGGTTTCACTGAACTTATACTGACAGGTGAACGGGTGGAGAGCGGCATTCGAAGTGGAAAGATACAGGCAGCTACCTCTACAAGCAGCAAAAATTCCTATCATGGGAAGAATGAATCAAATGCTGTGTACGGCCAAAAGAATCATAATAAGAAAAATGGTGACCATGCCGTTGGAGCAGTGACAATCGCAGCCCCGCCTGCTCAAAACTTCCAGCACAGACAAGACAGACCAAGAAGGCAGTTTACCAAGATCAATATGACTTTAGCACAAGCACTGCAAAGTATGCTAAAGGCAAACTTAATCACTCTCAGAGGTCCTCCTGCAAATGTCAACACTACTTCGCCTCGTTATAATCCCAATGCCAAGTGTGCATATCACTCCGATAGCCCCGGGCATGATACAAACGATTGTTGGTTGTTGAAAAACAAAATTCAGGATATGATCGACGCTGGGGAAATTGAATTCGAACCTCCGGAGACTCCTAATGTCATCACTGTACCTATGCCTAATCATGACAAGGCTGTTAATGCTCTCGATGACGATTCTCTCATCACTACTGTAGCGGACTTAACATCTTCTCTCCTGATCATCAAGAAGAAGTTGTTGCAAGCTGGTTTATTTCCAGGATGTGCTGAAAATTGCGATCTCTGTATATCCCGACCCAATGATTGCCTGAAATTGAGGAATGGTATTCAACAGCTGATAGATGATCGTACGATTCTCTTCGAAAGGATTCCTAAGGTGGAAAACACTGTTGAAGAAATATCTGTGATTGCAAGGTCCAAAGTTCCGGTGAAGATTACTGCTCCCAGGGTACCCGTGAAGATTACTGTTGGGCCCAAGGTAGCTCCCCTAATCATTACTGCACCTGGCCCAGTACCGTATTCTTCAAGCAAAGCCATCCCGTGGAATTATGGCGGTGATGTTTACATCCATGGCGTGAAGCAAGTTGGTAATTCTGCTAATCCTAATGACATTGTTGGGACTAGTAAAGTTACTCGAAGCGGAAGGATCTTTTCTCCAGAGATCTCACCTCCAGTTCCCGAAACCCGAGGAAAGGAACCAGTCAACCCTTCTCAGTCAGAGATACCGATCGAAGTCACTACTGAAGATGTTGCCAAACGAGAGATGGAAGAAGTGCTGAAAATCATCCGCAAGAGTGATTTTGATGTGGTAGAACAGTTGGGGCATACCCCGTCTAAAATCTCGATGTTATCCTTGTTGTTATCTTCTGAATCTCATGCCAATGCCTTGATAAAATTCTTGAAGACTGCCCATGTACCTCAGGAGACCTCCGTCGATCAGTTCGAACACTATGTTGCTAATCTGACTGTTGACGGTGGCCTAGGTTTTTCCAATGCTGACCTGACACCAGCGGGAAAGAACCACAATAAAGCTCTGCATATCTCCATTGAGTGTAAGGGGATCACTTTGTCTCATGTGTTGATCGATAATGGCTCTTCTTTGAACGTGCTACCGAAAGCCGTGCTCGATAAACTTGACTGTAAAAGCCTTGAACTGAAACCTAGTGACATTGTGGTGCGTGCTTACGACGGTGCGAAGAGTGTTGTCCATGGTGAAGTGGTTCTCCCTATCAAGATAGGACCTCAGGTTTTCGACACTACCTTTCACGTAATGAACATTCGCCCCGCTTATTCCTGCTTGCTGGGTCGCCCTTGGATTCATGGGGCAGGTGCCGTAGCTTCGTCTCTCCATCAAAAGCTGAGATATCCAATAGAGGGTAAGATCGTCACTGTGTGTGGGGAAGAAGAATACATTGTCAGTAGCGTGCATACCTTCAGATACGTTGAGATGGATGGTGAATTCTTCGAGACTCCGTCTCAATCATTTGAAGTGGTTCCTCCGCCCAGTCATGTCCTTAAGCCAACTCCCTTTGTGCCCGAGGTTGTTCGAGCTCCTCCCGCCATGATCTCTCTGAAAGATGCTCAAGCTGTAGTTGAAAACGGTGGTTGTACTAGTTGGGGTCAACTGATCAAGGTGCCCTACAAGTCTGATAAATCTGGTCTGGGATTCAACTCTGAACAGATGATCAAAGATCAAATCAATGCTGTAGAAGATGCTGATAGCGAATGCGACCTGGATAGCTGGATCTACCCAACAATTGGTGACGGACTCAATAATTGGAAGGCTGAAGACACTATCCCGATTTCCTTTAGTCAGGAGTAATTGTTATTGTCCATTTAGTATTGCAAATTTTTAATTTTTCAATTGAACTTCTTAAAGCATTGTGTCTACGCCCGGGGCACAATAGCTAATTTGTTAAGGGTTTTGTCATTTCATAAGCATATTCATATTCAATAAATCAATGGACTTTTTCGCATTCAAATATCGCGCTCTTTATCTTTCCTGTCGTCCTTCAAACAAGCTATGCTTTCTTACACACACTCACGTAACAAATTGCAGATCCGTATCCACTCTGGATCCTATTGATAATAATTCCGCTACTGTTTATTATGACTTTGAAAATCCAATCTACCAAGCCGAAGATGGAAGTGAGGAAAATTGTGAAGTACCTGGAGAGCTTGCCAGACTGTTACTGCAAGAAGAAAGGACTATACAACCGCATGAAGAGTCACTCGAAATTGTAAATCTGGGTACTGAAGTAGACAGAAAAGAAGTCAAAATAGGAGCAGGCTTGGAAAACAGTGTCAAAAAAAGATTGATTCAGATGTTACATGACTATGTAGAGGTTTTCGCTTGGTCTTATGAAGACATGCCCGGGTTGGATACTGATATAGTGGTGCATCGGCTGCCGACGAAGGAAGGTTGCCGTCCTGTTAAGCAGAAGGCTCGTCGTATGCGTCCTGAAATGTCTGAGAAAATCAAAGCCGAGGTTATGAAACAATTCAATGCCGGTTTTCTAGCCGTTACTTCTTATCCTCAATGGGTCGCTAATGTGGTACCAGTGCCGAAGAAGGATGGTAAGGTGCGAATGTGCGTAGATTACAGAGATTTGAATAAAGCGAGTCCCAAAGATGACTTTCCCCTCCCGCACATCGATGTTCTGGTAGATAACACCGCTCAACACAAAGTATTCTCATTCATGGATGGATTCTCGGGTTATAATCAGATTAAGATGGCACCTGAGGACATGGAGAAAACTATGTTTGTGACGCAATGGGGCACTTTCTGCTACAAAGTAATGCCATTCGGTTTGAAGAATGCAGGAGCAACATACCAGCGTGCTATGGTGGTTTTGTTTCATGATATGATCCATCATGAGATAGAAGTATATGTGGATGACATGATAGCTAGATCTCATACTGAAGAAGAACATCTCGATCATTTATACAAACTGTTCGAGAGGTTGAAGAAATACAAGTTGAGATTGAACCCGAACAAATGCACCTTTGGAGTAAGATCCGGTAAACTCCTGGGCTTTATTGTCAGTAGTAAAGGAATTGAAGTCAGATAAAGAGGTCAGAGGTTTCTTCGGACGCTTGAACTACATTGCCCTTTTTATCTCCCATTTGACCGCTACCTGCAAACCCATCTTCAAATTACTGAGGAAAAATCAAGAGATGATATGGAATGACGAATGCCAAGAAGCTTTTGACAAAATCAAGAAATACCTCCAGGAACCTCCAATTCTGATACCACCAGTTGAATGAAGACCTCTAATCATGTATTTGACCGTGTTAGAAAATTCAATGGGGTGCGTATTGGGGCAACATGACGAGTCTGGTCGAAAAGAGCATGCCATATACTACCTGAGCAAAAAGTTTACCGACTGTGAAACAAGATACTCACTACTCGAGAGAACTTGCTGTGCTTTGGCCTGGGCTGCTCGCCGACTAAGACAGTATATGTTGAATCATACCACTTTGTTGATTTCTAAGATGGATCCCATCAAATACATATTCGAGAAACCTGCCCTCTCCGGAAGAATAGCGAGATGGCAGATGATCTTAACAGAGTACGACATCCAGTATACTACCCAGAAAGCCATCAAAGGAAGCGTGCTAGCTGATCATTTGGCTCATCAAGCGGTGGACGATTACCAATCTATGAATTTTGAGTTTCCGGATGAGGATGTCATGCTTGTTACTGATTACGAAAAACCTAGACCGGATGAAGGACCCGAACTAGGATCCCGATGGACTATGGTCTTTGATGGATCTTCTAATGCATTGGGCCATGGTGTTGGGGTTGTAATTATTTCTCCCGGGGTTACCATACACCTTTCACTGCTAGACTATGCTTTCATTGTACCAATAATATGGCTGAGTATGAAGCATGTATTTTGGGACTCAAGGCTGCTATAGACCGGCGAATCAAGTTTTTGAGTGTGTACGGAGATTCAGCCTTGGTAATCAGTCAGATCAAAGGAGAATGGGACACCAAACATCCGAATCTCATCCCTTATCGAGAGCGGGTGATGACATTAATCCCATACTTTGAAGAGGTTACATTTGAACATATTCCACGTGAAGAGAATCAGTTGGCAGACGCATTGGCTACCATGTCATCTATGTTCAGAGTCAGATGGGGCAGTGAAGCTCCCAGGATCATTATTGAACGATTAGAAGAACCAGCATACTGTTATGAACTTAACACTGAGAGAGTACAGGAGAAACCTTGGTTCCACGAAGTAAAAAGATATTTAGAAGCTCAGGAATACCCTGAAGGGGCATCCATCAATGACAAAAAATTCCTGAGGAAGTTCTCCGCTAAATTCTTTCTGAGTAATGGAGTGTTGTACAAACGTAATTATGATTCGACTCTGCTTCGCTGTGTGGATAAAAAGGAAGCAGAAAAGATTATGGAAGACATACATGACGGTATTTTTGGGACTCATTCTAGTGGACATACGATGGCCAAGAAGATTCTGAGATCAGGGTATTATTGGTCTACCATGGAAGCTGATTGCCACCATCACTCCAGAACCTGTCACAAGTGCCAGATCTATGCGGACAAAGTACATGTACCTCCTGCTCCATTGAACGTGTTGACAGCCCTTTGGCCCTTCGCAATGTGGGGCATCGATGTGATTGGAGAGATTAAACCTACTGCTTCTAACGGACATCGTTTCATTCTTGTTGCTATTGATTACTTTACAAAGTGGGTAGAGGCGGCCTCATTTGCTTCTGTTACCAAGAATGTGGTGGCACGGTTCATCAAGAATAGTCTTATTTGTCGATATGGCATCCCTGAAAGAATTATCACTGACAATGGTACTAACTTGAACAACAAGATGATTACTGAACTCTGCACGCAGTTCAAGATAAAACACCATAACTCTTCCCCGTACCGGCCGAAGATGAATGGCGCCGTAGAGGCTGCTAATAAGATTATCAAGAAGATCATACAAAAGATGACAATAACGTACAAAGACTGGCATGAGATGTTACCGTTTGCTCTCCATGGTTACCGCACTTCAGTGCGCACCTCGACAGGAGCAACTCCATTCTCTTTAGTCTACGGAATGGAAGCCGTCTTACCAGTGGAAGTTCAGATTCCATCTCTAAGGATCATGAGAGAGGCGGGTTTAAACGAGGATGAATGGATTCCAACTCGACTCGATCAGGTAAATTTGATTGATGAGAAGAGACTCGCGGCTGTTTGTCACGGGCAGATATATCAGAAGCGCATGACCCAGGCATTTAACAAAAGAGTCAAGAGACAGGTGTATCAAATTGGCGACTTGGTGATCAAGCGTATCATCCTACCACAAGGAGACCCCCGAGGCAAGTGGACTCCCACATACGAAGGGCCATTTGTGGTTAAGAAAGTATTCTCCGGTGGAGCCATGGTACTTGCTACAATGGATGGCGAAGACTTCCCGCATCCCGTGAACGCGGACATAGTTAAAAAATACTACGCATAAAAGAGACCCGCTAGGTCGACGTACCTAGGCAAAAGTAAGGGCATCCCGGCGAACCAAAAGGGTTCGGGCAAAAATTAGGGATAAATATATAAAGACGTACACCCGGCAAGTCGAGAACCTGAAAAGGCGGCTTAGGCAAAAAAGGGTATCCTGGTGGACTGCAAACCTGAAAAGGCGGTCCAGGCAAAAATTAGGGATTAAAGCGTATGACTATGTCCCGTTCTCTGTCAGCTTCAAAGGGACTGAACAAGCCAATCACTTCTATCCGACAGCAGGAGATGAGATGCTTGAGGACGTAATGACAGTAGTGGAATTAGAATCGATAGGACTTTTTCTGCATAGCTTTCTCTCTGTTTTCCCGACAATTTCCTCCTACTAGGATTTCTGTCTCCTTGTACTCAAATCGCCTATTTATAGGCCCTCTTTCAAAATCAATACAATTTTATTTCGAAAAAATGCTGTTGTCTTACTTCCTCTGCTTTGCTTGCATAAACGTCCATTGATTTAATTTGAATTGATTTATGCATTTGAATATGATCAAGGTTTACAAAAATACATGCCTAAAATAGAAATAGCAATTACTACGAGGCTTCAGGACCAAGGGGAAGGTCTAACCACGCTTTCCAATGAGTCCGTCGCTAATTCTATTCCCCAACAAGAACCAACTATTTCCCAGAAGAGGTTGGCATCACTAGACGAATTGGTCATCTCTTCTATCCCCGGCCAGGCTCTGTCAAATGTTTCTACCATCAGACAGAAGTCAAATGCCCCAGCTGAGACAGGGTCATCAATACAAATATCTCCGACCAGAAGACTAGATTTATTTCCCCAGTGGAATCCCCTGGAAGAATGTTCAGATACATAGTGCACTCATTACATCATTTCATATTACATACCTGCATACCATGTTCACGTTTATTTCACTCCGCATCATATACTTTACATCATTTCATAACATATACATGCATGCAAAGCTCGCATTTATTCCAGACACATAATTCACTCACTACATCACTTCACAGCACACGCATGCATACAACATTTGCACCTCATGCACCATGACATTGCATGAAACTAACTTGATCTTTCAGGTTAATGATCCTCCTGATCACATTCAAGATTCGAATACAGCTCTCGGATATAATCCATGTGACAAGCTCTCTGATATCCTCCCAATGGTGGCATCTCTAAGCCCGCCCCGGATATTCACTGCAAATACAACAAATATTATCAGATACAACCTAACGTACGGTTCACTCTAATTCAGCCCAACATATGACTCCTTCAGCTCAGATACGATCTAACGTACGATCCATTCTGACTTTCAGCAACTCCAATACGGTCTAACTTACGACCCATTTGGATACTCAAATCCTCAGATGCTGCCTAGCGTACGGTACATTCCGGGGTGTAGTCTAGCGTACGACTACTTTCTTCGTCAGATACAGCCTAACGTACGGCTCATTCTGCAACTCCAATACGGTCTAACGTACGACCCATTTGGACCTTCAGCTCAGATACGATCTAACGTACGATCCATTCTGACTTTCAGCAACTCCAATACGGTCTAACGTACGACCCATTTGGACCTTCAAATCCTCAGATGCTGCCTAGCGTACGGTACATTCCGGGGTGTAGTCTAGCGTACGACTACTTTCTTCGTCAGATACAGCCTAACGTACGGCTCATTCTGCAACTCCAATACGGTCTAACGTACGACCCATTTGGACTTTCAACTCAGATGCGATCTAGCGTACGATCCATCCTGATTCCACCTTCGCCAGATACAGCCCAGCGTACGGCTCTTTCTGCAACTCAGATACGATCTAGCGTACGATCCATTCTGATCTTTCATCCCCAGCAAAGTCATCCGCCTAATGAACAACTCACTCTGGTATCCAGACACAGTCTAACGTACGATCCATTCTGATCCCTTATCCCCAGCAGCTTATAACACACTCTGACTCCCCGGCGAAGTCGACAGCATAATGGATGACTCACTATACGGTCTAGCGTATGGCCCGGTATGACACCCACGTCTCCAGATATCGTCTAACGTACAACACAATCTGAAGCTCTCATCATCAAACTTCCTGATGGCATCTTTAAGCCCATCTCCATCAAGACTAATTGACAAGCGCAAATTTTTGGGGCATTCTAGTGTTCAATAATCTTCCACCTCCAGACCACGAATGGCGTACATACCATTCTAACTCTCTCGGTTCAAGAATATTGAACAGGGGCAGCTGTCATACCCCAAAATTTGCCCGTTGATATTACAAAGCATTTTTCAAGACTCTCCGACTTATTTTGCAAGGCACTGACTCTAAAGGAACAAAAGCCCAGCTCACGAGTGGCCCAATCCAGAAAATGGCCCAAACTGGCCTGCTCGCTAGGCGAGCAATTCCTTCGCCTAGCGAACCCCTCGTTATGACACTCGCCCCAGCGAAGCATCAGATCCAGTAAAAGCCCAAACTAGCCTGCTCGCTAGGCGAGCAAATCCTTCGCCTAGCGAACGTTCGCTACACGCTCGCCTAGCGAAGCTGACAGATAACAGAAAATTCTGGGCTTCACTCTGAGCCCATTAGGTCATCATAATCACTATAAATAGCCAAGCTTCAGCCACGAAAAGACGGAGGAAGACGAATGGAAACCCTGGCACAGAAACCCTGGAGCTCAACTTAGAGAATTCCGAGTCGAGAAACCCTGAAGGCCGCTCTTCCGCACCAAAGTTACCGCCGCCCAACTCCATCCGATACCAAGTTCAGTTACAAACAGGTTTGCGTGTCAAAATCTGTCGCCGCTCGCTAGCACATCGCTAAGCGAGCCTGGAGCGAGCCCTCGCTAAGCCTTCGCTAGGCGAAGCAGGGGCGAATGGGACAGTGGCTGTTTCATTTTCTTGCTGTTCTATTTTATGCTTGTCTAATCATGAGTTATTATAATTCTGTATCATTTGGCCTGAGTTCATGACTGTTGTGTTTATTTTATGGTGCAACCTTCAAATTATACTTTATCTCGATGCTCTAATTCGTGTGTTGAATTGTGTAAAGGCTTACATATTCTCGAAGAAACGGCCGGCCAGGTGTTCCACCTTATGTGTGGGATACCCTTATGGAAATTCACTCTGGATTACTCAATTGATTTTAATGTATTAATTTTATGGCGAAGATCCACCCTAATGGCTTAATTGTTCTTAATGTATTGGTTTTAATATGGACCTAATTACCTACTTAATTACGGTTACCTAATTAATTGCAAAAACTTTGCCTTTAAATAAATGATATCGGACCTCTCTTTTGTTACCCCACGATTACGGTATTACGGTCATGTCCCGCGAATGTGGGGATGCACTTAGCAAAGACCCCTCGGTTTAAATCATCATAGTCCCTCGAATGCTGCCTTTGTCCCTCGATGACCCTTCGGTGTAGCCTACGGTTAAATGATGATAGTCCCTTCGAATGCCAAGGTATCCTCACAACTGTTGCCTTCAATGACCAATCGATGACCCTTTTACATCCAAAGGATAAACTACTTACTTCTCAATAGTAAGGACAGTTTTACCCTCATAAGGATAGGAAATGACTGTAAAGACCTCGGACAGGTATAACCCTTAATTGCTCATTCATAACCTAAAAATACTTTTCACACCTCACACATTTCAAACATCCTTTTTAGAAAATCACCACTTAGCATACATCCGTACTAGGATCATTGCCGAGTTATATTTTTCTAAACAACTTTCAAAATTAAACGAGATAACCACTTTGTATACATTCATACAAGAATCATTACAAAGTTAAATTCTCCTTTTCAAAACATTTCCTACACATTTCTCAAACACTCTTTTTCAAACTAGGAAAACATAAACGATTGAGCAATTAAGAGCCCATGGATAACCATGGATACAAAGGGTGCTAACACCTTCCCTTTGTATAACGTACCTCCCGAACCTAAGAATCTAAATTAAGGTCTTTCCTGTTCTTTTCCACCTTTCCTTATTGGATAAAAGAAAAGTCGGTGGCGACTCTTGCTAACCGCGACATTGCGATTAAAAACACAATAAAGTCAGTTCACCGTATGACACACCTCCTTAGAACAAACCTTCCTTGAAGGTCTTCAAGGTCTTCATCCACCCTACTCAAGTGAGTAAAAGAATCAGTGATTAAATGATTCTTACTATCCTGAAGTGAGAACGTCATGATGAGTGGACTTGAGGGGACTCAAGTATCTTTGACATCTTCAGTAGATTATGATGAGATCTTGAATACAACAGCCTTTCATCCACATGAGGGGAAACAACATCAGAGTTTGAGTTTTGCCAGGTATTATGCAGCGGAAATCATAATACAACTCAACCTATGAACACACACTTCACCAGATCAGCCTCCAAGACCATACCAAGTTTGAATGTGATTCAATACTGGCACAGTTGTCCCACAAACAGGCCAATTGCCACCCTCCAGAGACAGGTACACACCATTCCTGTCATGAACAGTCCATCCACCTACTTCAAGGGACCATTCAGGGAAATTACAGAACCTTTCACAGGTTCCAGCATCAGTACTAACATAACTCCTTGCAAGATACCAGAAAGTATCACCCATGGATCTCATCCAGAAGCAGAACAGGATGCCTGCTCTGATACCAATTGAAATTCTGGTGTAGTCAGAATTCAGATGTTATCCACCACGTCATGACATCTGATCTAACATTGTAACTAATACAGCAAGATAGTTATTAACCACTGTACTAATATGCACAGGTTCACAGATGTCACTACATCTCATTCTATGTCACTCTAGAATGTATGAACCCCTGGTTCTGTGCTTCAGGAAGAAAGACTCAACAGAAATCGAACCTAGCACTCACTTCTGTTGTTTTCTTCCATAGTTATCAGCATGATGTCTTACTGTTGTTTGTGGACATCATCTGTTACATTGTTCCAGTGTGTATATCTTTTACTTGTATTTCCTGAATTAAAGGTTGAACACGTCAATCTAATTTCCACTTATTAGATTGCTAACAACTAGGCTATTTGTTAGGTTCATTAATTGTAGGTTAGTAGTTGGTTTCCTGGTTTTTCTCTAAGCTATTGAATCCCTGAAGAATAGTCTGAGAAAAATGCTGAACCTGAAAAACCAATCATCCTACACTTTAGCACCTGCTGTTGGGAATGAATGTCACAACATTCAGTTCGACATCCAGAACATATGCTGAGTATGTTATGTTCTGGAAACGTGTTGTGCTAAGTTTGCAATACTGTAAAAGACCAACTAGTCTCTACTTCAGTATCAGCCTTCAGTATCAACTGTCAAAACATCCAGTTTGACAGTTTCACTATGATCCTTCAGCCAGGTCTGTTATCCTTGAAAAGAACAGACTTAAATAAATACTGAACTAAAGTTAACCTACTTATCATTCAGTATGTACTGTCCCTGATGAATGTTACAACTTTCTGATTGACATTCAACCAGAAGGCTATATGCCAGTTCAGTTATCATCTTGATAAGCTGACTGGAATACCTACTAAGTTATGACAGTAATGAACACATGCAGAAGGAAAACCAACACAGGAAATTGTTAACCCTGTTCAGTCCAACATGACCTACATCTGGGGGCTACCAAGCCAGGAAGAAGATCCACTATTAGTAGTATCAATTCAAAGTTAAACTCACCCGTTTACAACTCATCACTTAATCCCTACCCAATGCAATCTATACCTAGGAACTCCTAGATAGAAACCTCCAGTTTCCATTCCTATCACTACAAATACAATGTAATCTTAACACACCTTGAACTTGCTTCACAGCTTCATTCAAGAACAAAATCACTCTTGCCTACAGGCTTTGAGTTACAAACACTCTCAGGATTTACCACTGAGATACACATGGTAACCTTCCCACAGATTGGGAGGTTTACCTTACACACACCCCTAAAAATTCATTCTAAGAGGCTTACAAAAACTAGGTTACAATCAGCTATTTATAACCTAATCACCCAACTGGATTTGGGCCTTCAGAAATCGCAGCAGACTTGTTCTTTGCTGTTACAACTTCAGCAGAAAAATTCTGCTACAAACAAGGTCTTCAATCCTAGAATCTCTCCATATATATCTCCATATTTTGAGCCTATATATCTTCTGATTGAGTCTTCAAGACCTCCACATGGGAGTTAGGATATTCACCAGATATCCTTGCTGATCCCAGAAATATATACTGAATTAACTAATTCAGTTCTCTACACATGTGCGATGTCACAGACTTGATGTCGTGACATCGTACATGACATGTTGCTCCAGATGTTGAATTTCTTCAACCCAACATATTAAAACAACAGAGATGATTACATTATTTGTTTTCTAAAATTAATGCCAATCCTAAGGAATTAACAATATATATATATATATATATATATATATATATATATATATATATATATATATATATAATATATATATTATATATATATATATATATATATATATATATATATATATATATATATGTGTGTGTGTGTGTGTGTGTGTGTTTGTGTGTGTGTGTGTGTGTGTGTGTGTGAGAGAGAGAGAGAGAGAGAGAGTGTGTGTGTAGTGGTGACCTAAACCCTACTAGCGATTGTAGCGGGGTATTCGTTACCATTGGAGATATTGACTAAATCCAAGGTAAATCATACAAGTCGAGTCGCCACTGCACTTCTATTTATCCAAAGGAATGGTTAGAAAGCGAACAAAAACCTAAAAGTTTTAACAAAAACTAGTAAAAGAAACAGACATCTGGGTAAGGGGGTTGGTTATGCAATGGGAAAGTGTTAGGCACCCAAAACATCCTAGGTACTCCTAGGGAGCCCTTTTCATACTTGTTGCAAAGGTTGTTGTTTTTTGTGAAAATTTTATTTGTGCAAACATGATTGAAGAGATGAGAAGAGAATGTACAAGTTATTTACATTTTGTGTTTGGGTGGATAAACCCATTGCCTACGTACCCTCTTAAAAAAAGATTAGGATCAAAACCTCGTAGTTCGGGGTAAAAATCTCAAAACAAATTGGTGAATTGATTGGTCCAAAAGCCTTAAGGTCTTTTGTTATCAAAGGGAGAAAACTCAACCTAAAACCACAAATCCACCATGTGAGGATAGCTTCAACATGCAAGTGAGAGGTTAACCCTATAATAAGCATGGAAGACTCATTGTCCATCACTAAGGATATAGGTGAGTATTACATCTACCACAAGGATAACTCAAACCTAATAGCTAAAGGTTATGGAAATTTTTGATTAAGAAAGTGGCCATTGGAACCACAAAAGGGAAATTTGAATGGGTTATATTTACCAATTAGAAGTATATACAAAAGTAGTCAAAGTTGACTTAAAGATTCAATTCAAAATGAGTGTTATGAAAAGAAGTTTGAAAATCAAAAGCCTAAGGCTTAGGTTTCTAATGTTGAAAACAAAGGTTAAATGTTTGCACAAAAAGGGTTTTGGCTTGGGTTAGGGTGGAGAGATGAAGAAGAAGGGCTAAATCCTAAGGAAAACAAAAAGATTAGGGATAAGAAATGAAATCACACTAGGAGTTCCTCTCTTGAGATCATATTGATGATCCAAGTAGCTCCCATCCTTTGGAATAAGCAAGCACTAAGTATAAGCAATCAAACAAGTCTCATAAGAGATCCTTAATGTATCTTGTATCTTCCACTGGGATGAACATGGTAATGATCCTCCAATTAAGCTCAAATGGAAACTCCTAGTTCAAGAGCACACACATCAAAAGTTCCATGGGGTAAAACACTCTCCTAACCAGAGACCAGGGAAACAACAAACTAATAGGGAGATTAAGACTCTAGCCTAATAGTTGTCATGCAATCAACATCCCTAAGTTGAAGTCTCTAACAAGAACTTAACTCACAAGCAAACAAACATCACACACTATATCCATACAAGAGGCTCAAACAATGGGTGGGTTTTAGTCAAGAGGGGTCATATCAACCTCGACAAACAAGCCAAACTGTAAAGGGTAATCTGTAGCTCTTAACCACTAACATTGAACGTTAGGGTGAAGCTGATCAAAGTTTAAATGAAGATGAGACCTCATGCTCTTAACCCTGGCCAGGGTGAGCTCATGACAAAGAAAACGTGGGGATCCAAAAAGTGGGATCCTTTTCCACTTGACAGACTCTAGACAAAGATCTGGGGCACATGTTCAGAAGCATCAGCACGTAGTGCGAGCATAAAGAACGACACACTGAATAACAGGGGATTGGCTACTAATCCCTTTTATCCGTCAATTGCCTCTTCTCTTGGAGGTCTTATCGAATAACACATGCCTCTTCTTAGAGGTCTTTGAGCACAATTTTAAACAAACACAAACAGAGCCTCGAAGGAGGACTTGCCAGCAAAATGCCTGCCAAAAAGGTGACAGGACTTCAGACTACATGAAGTAAGAAGCTAACTACCTGAGTGGTGTATCAACCACAATCCAATGCTCAAGCAAGAGCTAAATCAAGCAAGCAACTAAGGTACATGTACAAAGACTAAACAGTTAGTAGTTCAATTATACAACCAGAAAACAAACAGTGAAACCCTCTGACAGTTATACAATTCAATGAATAAGTGCCTTGGCACTCAAATGAGCTCATGGGTTCAACACATCAATTAAACCCTACAAAACAAAAATAGGTCAGTACTCAATGCATTTGCATCTCACAAAGTGAGAACAAATCCAACCATCAATGATAAGTGTCCAAACCTGAAACACAAAACAAAGTTAGTTTATGTACAAAACCCTAGTGCAAAGACAAGATTCAAAACCTAACCAAATAACCAAACCAGAACCCAATCTTCTACATATCACACCTTTAAACAATCCATTCAATTTCATCAAAAGGACCAGCATCAAATCAATAATCAAATGCCTCAAATTGCCTATGCCATGCAATGACCAAAAATAGGCACAAAATGAACTTCCAACTTAGAAAATTCATATCAAATCAGAAATGCATGCAATGACTTTTAGATTTTTCATATAAGTTCCTTATGCCATAAATGTTCAACATGCAAAAAATCAAATCCAGAATGATGAAATGCTATGTGAACAAAAATACACCAATTCAATGTCAAAAATGTGACACAAATTGTCACACTTTTCTCTATGTGTCAAAAATAATTATAACATATGAGAAAAAATCCAAACCAGTGACCAACAATTCATATTATGTATGAATGTTATGTATGTAAAAAATTGGATCAGAAGGTTCAACATAGAGAATTTCACAACACATTGAATACACTATATCAATTTGGCACCACATGGATTCAAAAATTCACACATAAAAATCCAGACATCCAAAATTCATGAATTCAGCATCATAAAAAATAAGACATCCATACAAATCTATGAAAAAAAATTGGGACTCATTTGGATCATTTTTGTATTTTTTATGAATTAAACAAAATGACTAAAATAATTGGAAAATGCATGGAAAATGGAGGGAAAAAGAATTAATTCAAATCAAATCAAAAAATACATGATCCGTTGGATGTGGCGCGCGCATGAGATCAAAGGCTCTCATTTGAAACATGAAACACACCGTTTCATTAAACACATCAGCACGCTCAGTCATCAGTCAGCGCTCACGTGGCCTTGGTCAAGCGCATCTCACCCAATCACATGTCCACGCAATGCAACACATGGCACACAGTCATAAAACCCTAGCCAACATGCAGACGCCGGAGCTACAGTTCTGGTCGTCTTCTCCGGCAAGCCCTACGGTGGCTCTACCTCAAAAAATTCCCGAAATTCACCAAACCGGTACCGTTCGATTCCTCTTCCAATGTAGGTTCCAAATATGATCTCAATTCAACCTAATTTCCTCAATTCTCACTCATTTTCAATTCTAAACACATATCCATGCTCTACTCAACAAGATCTACAGTTCTATGTCCTAAAAACAGCAAAAGGAGTGATCGAAATTGAAGTCACCTTGGATTGGAGAGCTCTGAAAACGTGTCCTCACGCGCTCATCTGCTCCAGATCTACCTCTATGGTCTTCCTATGAAGCTTTAAGCAAAAATGAACGGTTGAATCCTCTTGAATCCACTTCAATTTCCAAATTCCATTGCCATGTTCATGTTCTTGGTCTGCTCGAATTCTGACTGAATTGCACCAAATGATGGATGAATCTTGCTCAGTGAAGCATGAGGATCAAGATTATGCAAGGATCTTTGAGGTTTGTGTGAGAAAAATGAAGATTCGAAGAGAGAGAATTTTGAGAGAGTTCTTGAAATTTGATCTGAAAAATTGTTGTTTTTTCAGTTATGATTAGGGTTTCACTATTTATACTTCATGCTAAAGACAATGCTAATCCTCTTTTCCATTGGTTAATCATGATTAGTGAGATATGAAGCAAATTGCAAAAATGCAAAATGAGCTCACATGCCCATAATACACGTGATCAGCTCCATGTTAAGCTTCCAATCCACTTAAGAACATCCAAGGGTCATGATTTGAAGATCAATTTGCTTGCATCTTAAGCCAAAAATGAGTGGTGAATATTTTCTTCAATTTGCACATGTGTGAAATAATGAGCATACACACTTCTCTCATGCATGGCAATAGCTCATTTTGAGATGTCTTGAACATGAGGAGCATTTTGCAAAAAGAATGAACCAATTTGAAGCATTGTATCAAAAGTTATGTCATTTTGAATTTCCATGCACACCTTGTGATCAAATGACCATAACTTCTTAACCATTCATCATATGGACATGAATTAGGACTTTTTGGAAAGCGGAGACAAAAGTCTACAACTTTCATGTTCACCAAAAATCCATTTGAAACTTCTTTGACATTGACAAGTCAAGTTGAAAGTGGACCAAAACTTGCCAAATTTGGAAACTTTGAATTATAGGTCATTTTCCATTTTTAGTAACTTTTGCCATGACCTTTGAATCTTCAAGATGGATGTTTAGAATGATGAATAGACCTCATTTGAACATGATTGAGGTGTCTCAACTCATTTCCCCACCTCATAGCCCTCAGTTGACTGCACAGTTGACTTTTGGTCCTCAGATGACCTTGAAATGTCTTGATTAACTTGAGCCTCTACCACTTGGTGAAATTGCTTCAAAATGAAACCCTAGCTCATGTAAGCTCCTTATAATAATCATGTGATCCTCATCCCAAGAAAATACCTCATCTCTTGCACGAAGGATCTTCTTTAAGCTCTTGACCTGGTGATTGCTTAAGCTACAAACAAAAGATGTTAGTGACATATTTTTGTGCTTTTGGTTAGTAAATAAAACAAGAAAAACAATGATATACAATTCAAGCATGCTTGGTGATCTCAAACCACTCACAAGAGATCCCTACCCAAAGGGAAAGGGAGCCAAGATGCTCAATGATCCTTGAGGCTATGCAATGCAATGTTATGATGCCATGAGGGATCTTAGGGACAAAATTGGGGTCTTACAGATGCCCCTATTTAAGGTCATTCTAGCCGGAGAAGTGAAGGTTAAAATCTTCGTCTCGACGAGGTAGAATGGGCTTAAATAATAACAAAGAGACAAATTTTGGTCCCTAAGAGACCTCATGATGCAAATGTATGTATGCAAATCAAACAAACTCTGTGGGGATATGTGTCCACAAAGAAGAAAAGACATCCGGAGAAATTGACAATCCATAGGAGTAATACACTCACTAGGGAGACAGAGACTCTGGGGACTCTAATGGGGATAAGAAAGAAATGCGTGAGTAGGGCACAACTCAAAGCTTGGGGAACAGAATTCCAAAGGGAGTAAATCCAATGGAAATACTCGAGCTGACTCGAAGGTGCATGTGTTGGGGAATATGCCAACACAACAAAAGGTGATCCGCAACAGATACCTCGTCGGGGATGTCTAAAAAGACTCTCCTGGGGAAGCAGCGGGATGAGGTGTTATCGGTTACTGTGTAACAAGCTCAATGAGACATGTGATCTGATCACCGGTATAAGGGTGAGAGAACAGCAAGCTCGGGAAGAATGAATATCTAAGACCGGTATAAGGGTGAGAGATATCAATCAACCAAATCATCTGAGGAAGACCTAAAAGGTATATCTCAACTCAGGAAAATCTGACTTCACAGGGGACCAAAGTCATAATAGGGAGCAGAAGGAAGGAACGCCAGGGATACCGGTTACTGGGCATATAATAGGTGACCAACCAAAGCATGAATTGGGGAATATTCCCAAAACACTCATCATCCAAAAAGAGGGCAGAACGCAAACTCGATTATGGGATGGACATTCGATTCCACAACAGGGATACGAATCTTACTCGACTGGGGAAGAACAAAAGGCTTCGACCAAAGAGTGCATGAGATATATTATCTATTACCGTCGGAACGTAGATAATATACTCGCATGGAAGATTATCCACAACCGGTTACTGGGTTAATAAAGGATAAATCGACCAACAGAGAAAGGCATCTGGATGCCAAAACTAGGTATATAATGATGACCAAACAAGGGGAGCAACAAACATCACCGGCAAATGGTAAATGAAAGAGGACCCGCTGGGGATAAAATTGCTTAATCAGAGCAATTATCCAAAAGAAGGAGGGAATATCAATACCGAATATTGGATAATGATAACCGTCAAAGAGGGGATTACATCTATCGGATACTGGGTAGAAAACCACGGAAGAGTAACCGTCATCAACTAGGATGAACAACAATGGTTAACTCTGCAAAGGGGGAAAATAAGGTTTACAACTACCGGTATAAGGATAGAAAACCACAAACTCCGCTGAGGATAAGGTGAATAATTATTTATTACTGAGCAATTATTCATTTACCATAGGGAAACACCAGAGGCAGTCACAAGAGACCAATTTAGGATCAAACCAAAAAGGCAAACTGAATCGAGACTCATCCTAATGAGGATATAACTCAATAGGGGAACCCATCCCAATATATGTGTTGGGAGGAAGCAGAAACAACCTTCGTCCACGAGGATATAACTCAGTGGGGAATATGGGAGGAAAGATAAACACTTTCTGCTTAAAGGGGTTGACTCTATATTGAGGGATCAGACACCGACATCTGCTTGGGAAATGTATTACTAACTAGCAGAGGATATCAAACAATAGATATATGGCAAAAAATGCAATATGAATATCCAAATGTTTGAAGGTTATATGCACATATGCGTGATTTATGTATGATGAATGCTGACAAACAGACATTCTAACACAAATAGATTCAAAGGAAAAGGCACACAGCCGTCCGGTACTACATCTCAAGGGAGGAAGCCCGAAATTCCAATGGAAAGTATCTAATCTGCCGGGGAATCAGAGATACCAGGAAATCACAAAATCTCTGGGGGATGAATCATCAGTCAATCCGGATGGGGAAAAAAGTTCATTGCACAGGCAGAAACTGCCACAAAAGCAACTCTACTGGGGAATCCATCTGAGGGATATAAGAGGAATCTGGTGATCCGACACCAAGTACCAAACTCACCAAGGAGATCACACCTGCTGAGGAGAAAAGATCGATCTTCCGCTGAAGGGGAGAGTGGTGAACATCTCAACAAGCATACCACTCGGGGATGAACCATAAAAGGGGCCCCAGAGGAAGAAGATACAATCAAGCCAGGGATATGAACAAATGTCTTACCCTGTTGGGGATCATACCACCCTTGGGAGAGCACTGAGGATCTCCTAAGTATCCTTTTGTCATTGTGAATGTTCACTTTGTTTAAAAAACAAGTTATGAAAAATTCATTTATTTAAAACAATGATATTTTCTCAATTAAAAATGCAAAACATTTGTTGAAATATAAGCAAATAAGAGTGCAAATAATTGGATAAAAGGCTCAAATTCGTTTGATGGAATGGTAGCCTGCAAATGGCAAGACTCCATAGATCTTTTACAAGTTTGAAATTGGTGATATATATTGGAAAAGGGCTACATTGAACATAATGACCGTTTCTCCACAAATTCTGAATTCGATGTATTCGAAGCTTTGGTTGACAACGAATGAACAAGAATCTCTGATGGATGACAGTTGTAGAACACGGTCTTGTCAGGATGCAGTTACTTGCCAAATCCCTAATTTTTGCCTAGATTGCCTCAGGATGTGGTACTCAATCTAGCGGGATGCATATATTCATTTTTTATGTCTCTAACTTTTGCCTGGATCGCCCTTTCGGGTTTTCAATCCACCGAGACATTCATTTTTGCCTAAGCCGCCCTTTCGGGTTTTCAACTTAGCGAGCTATTTTGTTTTTATTTTTAGGCGAAGTATTTCTTGACTGCATTTGAATTCACAAGACGAGTGAAATCCTCCCCATCCATAGTTGTGAGTATCAAGGCACCGCCTGAAAAGGCTCTCTTAACAACATATGGACCTTCATAGTTTGGAGTCCACTTGCCCCTGGAATCGGGCGCGAAAGACAAGACTTTATTGAGCACCAGGTCACCTTCTCGGAACACACGAGGCTTGACCTTCTTATCAAAAGCTTTCTTCATTCTCTGCTGATATAACTGACCATGACACATGGCAGTCAATCTCCTCTCTTCAATCAGATTCAGTTGGTCATAGCGACTCTGAACCCATTCAGCATCAGTCAACTTGGCCTCCATCAAGACTCTCATTGATGGGATCTCCATGCCATAAACAAGAGAGAAAGGGGTTGCCCCTGTTGAAGTGTGGACAGATGTACGATATCCATGCAAAGCAAATGGCAGCATCTCATGCCAATTTTGTACGTCACAACCATCTTCTGGATAATTTTCTTGATATTCTTGTTAGCAGCTTCAACAGCCCCATTCATCTTGGGTCTATAAGGAGAAGAATTATGATGTGCAATCTTGAACTCGCTACACAACTCTTTCATCATCTTGTTATTCAAGTTAGATCCATTATCAGTAATGATCTTATCTGGCACACCATAACGGCATATGAGTTGATTCTTGATGAACTTCACGACCACCTGCCTGGTCACATTTGCATATGATGCCGCTTCAACCCACTTAGTGAAGTAATCAATTGCTACGAGAATAAACCTGTGTCCATTGGACGCTTTCGGCTCAATCATACCAATCATGTCAATTCCCCACATAGAAAAAGGCCATGGTGATGAAATTACATTCAGAAGTGTCGGGGGAATATGAATCTTATCCGCATAAATCTGACACTTATGGCATTTCTTTACATATTTGCAGCAGTCAGACTCCATTGTCAGCCAATAGTAGCCTGCTCTCAACATCTTTCTAGCCATGGCATGTCCGTTGGAATGAGTACCAAATGAACCCTCATGAACCTCAGTCATCAACAGGTCTGCTTCGTGTCTATCCACGCATCTGAGCAGAACCATGTCAAAATTTCTCTTATAAAGCACTTCGCCATTGAGGTAGAAACTGCATGACAATCTTCTCAAAGTATTCCTATCTTTCACAGATGCCCCAGGCAGATAAACCTGGTTCTGGAGGAAGCACTTGATGTCATAATACCATGGTTTATCATCCTTCACTTCTTCAAATGAAAATACATGAGCTGGTCTATCCAAGCGCATCACGGTGATATTGGGAACTTCATTCCACAGTTTAACCACAATCATCGAAGCAAGCATAGCAAGAGCATCTGCCATCCGATTCTCATCTCGAGGAATATGATGGAAGTCAACCTCAGTAAAGAATGTCGAAATCCTCCTCGCGTAATCCCTATATGGAATAAGACCAGGCTGGTTCGTCTCCCATTCACCCTTGATCTGATTGACCACGAGGGCCGAATCACCATACACATCAAGATGCTTGATCCTAAGATCGATGCATTCTTCCAATCCCATAATACAGGCCTCATACTCAGCCATGTTATTCGTGCATTTGAAAGTTAGCCTTGCTGTAAAAGGAATATGTGTGCCCTGAGGAGTAATAATTACTGCCCCAATACCATTTCCGTACTGATTTACAGCGCCATCAAATACCATACTCCATCTGGAACCAGGCTCTGGCCCTTTATCGAGTGTAGGCTCATCACAATCTTTCATCTTCAAATACAGAATCTCCTCATCTGGGAAGTCATACTGAACAAACTGATAATCCTTGATCGGCTAGTGTGCCAAGTGGTCAGCCAAGATACTACCTTTAATAGCCTTCTGAGCTCGATACTCAATGTCATACTCAGATAACAACATCTGCCAACGGGCAATCCTCCCGGTTAAAGCAGGCTTCTCAAATATATACTTGATTGGATCCATTCTGGATATCAACCAAGTTGTATGATTTATCATATACTGGCGTAAACGCTTAACGGCCCAAGCCAAAGCACAGCATGTCTTCTCAAGCATTGAGTATCGAGACTCACAATCAGTGAACTTCTTACTTAGGTAGTAAATAGCATACTCTTTCTTCCCTGATCCGTCTTGCTGACCAAGTACACAACCCATCGAGTCTTCAAGAACTGTCAGATACATGATCAAAGGTCTTTCTTCTATAGGCGGAGACAGGATTGAAGGTTCAGACAGATACTCTTTGATACTATCGAAAGCTTTCTGGAAATCCTCGGTCCAATCATGGGACTGATCTTTCCGGAGGAGCTTGAATATTGGCGTACATGTGGCAGTCATGTGGGATATGAATCTGGAAATATAATTCAAGCGGCCAAGAAAACCTCGGACTTGCTTCTCAGTTTTGGGCGCATGCATCTCTTGTATTGCTTTGACCTTTGCAGGATCAACCTCAATACCTCTTTCGCTGACAATAAAACCCAATAACTTGCCAGAACGGACTCCAAATGTACACTTGTTGGGATTCAACCGAAGCTTGTACTTCCTCAAACGCTGAAAAAGCTTCAACAAGTGCTCTACATGTTCCACTTCCGTTCTCGACTTAGCAATCATATCATCAACATATACTTCAATCTCCTTGTGCATTATATCATGGAACAAGGTAGTCATAGCTCATTGATACGTGGCTCCGGCGTTCTTCAAACCGAAGGGCATCACTCGATAACAGAATGTTCCCCAGGGTGTGATGAATGTTGTCTTCTCCATATCCTCGGGTGCCATTTTAATCTGATTATATCCGAAAAATCCGTCCATAAATGAAAAGACATTGAATTTAGATGTATTGTCTACCAACATATCGATATGTGGTAGAGGGAAATCATCTTTCGGACTAGCTTTATTCAAGTCTCTATAGTCCACACACATCTGGACTTTTCCATCTTTCTTAGGCACGGGCACAATATTGGCCACCCATTGAGGATATGTAGAAGTCACCAGAAACCCCGCATCAATTTGCTTCTGAACTTCCTCTTTGATCTTCACTGCCATATCAGGATGAGTTCTTCTGAGCTTCTGCTTCACAGGCACGCACTCAGGCTTCAAGGGTAGGAAATGTTGCACAATATTTGTATCTAGACCCGACATGTCTTCATATGACCAAGCAAAGACATCGACATATTCTCGTAGCAATTCAATCAACCCCTTCTTAACAAATTCTTCTAGGAGTGCCCCAATCTTCACTTCTCGCACACAATCCTTATACCCCAAGTTGACTGTTTCCAGATTCTCAAGATGCGGCTGAATGATCTTCTCTTCATGCTCAAGTAGACGGGTAATCTCATCAGGAATCTCTTCAACTTCATCTTCCTCTGCCTCAAATACAGGGAACTCAAAATTGGGAGATGGCGTTGGATCATTATGTTCAATGGGTTTAATCAACCTGCATAATGATTTTGGATATGAAAAGCTTTTAGAAATCAAACAAGGCAAATCATTATGCAGATGAAAAGATTGATTTTATTCTTTTTTAGGGTTTTATGTGATCACCAATTTCATGCAAACACTACAACAAACAAGACCTTAGACAGCGCTTTTTTTAGCCTTAGACAGCGCTTTAAAGCGCTGTCTAAACCTCCGCTGCTAAAGGTTTAGACAGCGCTTTTTTAAATCTTAAAAGCGCTGTCTAAGCCCCCCCCCCCCCCTTAGACAACGCTTTGGCCAAAAGCGCTTTATAAGACCCTCTTATTTTAAATTTTTTAGGTATACCTTAGACATCGCTTTTGAAAAGCGCTGTCTAAGCCCCACCCCCTTAGACAGCGCTTTGGCCAAAAGCGCTTTCTAAGACCCTTCTATTTTAATTTTTTTAGGTATACCTTAGACAGCGCTTTTCAAAAAGCGCTGTCTAAGCCCCCCCCTTAGACAGCGCTTTTGCCTAAAGAGCTTTCTAATCCCCCCCTTAGACAGCGCTTTTTACAAAAGCGCTGTCTAAGGTATACGAAATTTTTTGAAACTTTTGTTTTAAACCACATTTTTTCCAGGTTTATAAACCAGAATTTCTACCTGTTTTCAACCAGATTTTGACAGACAATTATCACATTTTATATATGCCATTTTGGCCTTTTTTCTACCAATTTTTGGCTAACAAATATATATATATACCAATTCAAACCAATTTTGCCTTAAATGTATCAAAATATATACAAATTTATGTACACATTTACAAGTCATAACATATACTACAAATGTACACATTAATTACACAAATTTATGAACAAACATTGAGCTTTATCATGAATTGACACCACTCCTCTTTGATTTCGTCCACTTGATCCTTTGTATAAAATGCACACTTGAATTCATCAAAGTACTACATAATAATATAACATATTTTGAATTAATTCCAACTATTTAATTATATGAGATATGTGTAAATATAAAAATAACTCATAAGTTAGAAATACATACATCGGTGGGAATCTTTAATCGGCCCAAAGCAAGAGTATCTCGCATAAACCTCAACATGAAATACCCGCAATCTATTTGATTACGTTGTTGAGGACACTACATATGAAAAAAAAAATATGGATTATAAATCCTAAGTTTTATCAAGTGTCATCACTAATATAATAAAAAATGTGGTAATTAAAAATATACCGCCACTTTAATCCATGTAATGGAGTTGGCGCCCCTCCTTGAGGTTTGGATATCTCGTTGGGCCCGAAAAGCTTGTAGGACGCTAATAAAATAAAAATGAAGCAATTAGAACAATTCACATAAACTAAGAAAAATTTTGAACATTCTCACTTACGTGTCAATTAGGACCTTCATATCCGGGTATGTTGTCCAATCATTTCCTAACGAGTCAAGATAATACACAATTTCTCGAATAGGATTGATTGCGAGCAACAACCAATGTCCACTGTAATGATTAGGCAAATGTTAGATGGTAACTTGGAAAATAATTATAATAGATGAATTTAGAATGAAATGCTAACCCGGTATTAAACGGTATAAAAAACAACTTCTCCGCATCTTTATTGTCCATGAGGATCCGAAGAACGTACTCCGTCACGGTATCCGGTCTACTTAAGATTAAACCTAAGTTGACGGTCGCGGGTGCTAAGAATCCGAATGACACGTCCAAACCATTGGGGCGCATCAATTTGTCATACAAAAACCTAATATAAAAACATCATTAACACCAGATTTGCCCACACGGGCTTCCTTCCACAAAACATGTGCAGGAAGAGATGTTTCTGAACTTTCCTCCTTCTGCAGCTACACATTAAGTCATACAATTTGATCAGATAAAACTAATATATGATGAACAAATTTGTTATCGCAATTTATAAATACTTACCATGGATTGTTCTAAGCGTCCATATCCGACACGTCCTTTTCGGTACGGATATGCGGGACTTGATGCTCTTTCCCGATATGTAGCACTTATTCTTTGAAAAACCGGGTCTTGTCTTTTGGATTTGAAAGCTTCCCATTCTTCAGCCGATATCAAACTTTCATATTTTTTAGGAAGCTCCGCATCCACAAAATTACCATCCGCATCCTTAAGGAACTTGGATGATAAAAATGTCTGAAACCCTCTTAGAAGCTTTCCGGCCAATTTCATACAAAAACCTCTTCTTTCTTCTTCGATGTTAAAACATCGCTAAGAAAAACATACAGATTGATAGTTAGTATCGGTAATTGAAAAAACATAATTGATACCGTATAATTAAGGGCCAAATGATTGTACCTTTATCTCACTCCAAATTTTTTCTTTGGACTCATTCAGCTCTTTGTTTCTCCAATCATCACATGTAATGGGAATTTCATTCCTTACTAGTGCACCGATAAAACTAGTTAAGGTATGCCCATTAGGTTCTATAAGTTGTCCCTGGTTGCTCCAATAGACATCTAGTATGATGCCTCGAGATCTTCCTTGGACCACCCTTCTCATTACTGTGATGCCTCTTCGAATTTCTTCTTCCGCGGATACTTTTTTACTAACTTCCTCATGTTGGTCATCAGCCATGTCTAACCTGTAATAAACCAAGGAAACCATCAAATATCAAATATAACTTATAATCAAAGCAATTGAAAACAAAAAAATAAAGAAATCATGCATTATCAGATATAACTTATAATCAAAGCAATTGAAAACAAAAATATAACGAAATCATGCATTATCAGATATAACTTATAATCAAAGCAATTGAAAACAAAAAAATAAAGAAATCATGCATTATCAGATATAACTTATAATCAAAGCAATTGAAAACAAAAATATAATGAAATCATGCATTATCACATATAACTTATAATCAAAACAATTGAAAATTTAGTGCAACCTTTGTACAACGGTTTCTCTGCATCGCTTACCATCCTCTCAAACATTTCAGGACAATCATGAAGATCTTCTTCCAGTGCTTCTACAATCTCTTCAACTCGATCACAATCGTATGTTTCCGTGTCTTTGTCGTATGAAGCATAGGTCGTATTACTTTTTCCACTCGATTCAACATTCTCGTTAATTTTCTCACCATGAAATATCCAACACTGATAACTTTGATCAATTCCATGCCTCAGCAAATGCGATTTCAATCCATGTGCGTCAACCTTACCAATATAACAACAACACAAGCAAGGACAATGCATTCGTCTGGGGTTTTCAGCGTGTTGAACAGCATACTTAACGAATTCCAAAACCCCACTCTCGTACTCTTTGGTCATTCGATCGGCACAGATCCATGTTTTATCCATGGTTTTCCTACTTATTAAAGTAAACAATTAATCCAGACGAAAATACATAACTAAGGTAGTATCTTTGAATATCCTAACAATTATAAAGTTCAATTCATTTTAAACTTCAAAAACCTATACATAACCAATGTTAATATAAACTTCAATAACGTATCCGATACGCCAATATACCAACTTTAATTACCTCATCACTTTCATTTTTTATATTACAAGAATCAAACTTTTTCTATTACAATATACCTATAACTATACCTATAACTATATTAGAGTTCGTTCAATCATTTTATGGGAGAAATCTTGTTCCTTTAGAATGAAAGTGAGATGAACAACACTTTCACAGTTAAAAAGAAAAAAAACTACCTATTCAATCTTCAAGTATAATCACTAAGGAAACATGAAGTTTGAACAATATTGAACATCTAAATCCAAAATGATATTTAGAGTTTAAAGTCAAGTAGACACAGACACTGTAACAAAACAATGTATGAAATTTAATACTACCTACCTACCTTTTTATGTGGGAAAACCATGTTTCATGTCCAAAATCTTATGTGTTCAATCTAAAAGTCTATAAATGGACCCCATTACTCGCCTAAACTTTATATTCAAATATTTGGACAAAATACTTGATGTACATGTAGAATAATGCAACAAAAATAGTACTCATAATTAATGTGATATTGTTAGGTATTCATATTTGCATATTAGATGATAAAGAAAGATGCTTGCACTTACATAAAGACAAGAACAAGAATTTTTATTTCTCATTCAGTTAGGGTTGGCAATTGAGCATCAACAGTGTATTTTACAAACAAAAAGAGCAAGCATTGAACCAAACAAAATAACAGAGCATGAAAAATACTGATGAAGTTATTTACAAATACTGATATTTCCCTAAATGAAGAACATACCGAAATGAAGGATTCTTCAAACACTTTCAGAAATGAAATATTCTTCAAACACTTGCAATGCCTGAAACCAAATGAATGAAAATGTTAAGAAATGACAAACAAAACGCAGTAGAAATGACGAACTGAATCAGAAATGAAAAAATGCAGAAATGAAGAACATACCGCAGTAGAAATGACGTTCTGAAACCGATTCTTCAAACACTTTCTGGTATTGAAACCGAATGATTACAATGTATTCTCGTTCGCTGTTAGGGTTCGCTGGAGGGGTTTAATCGCAGGAGGGAAAACAAAAAGAACTGAGAACGAAAATAGAAGTCTGAAATTTAATTTTAATTAGACCTTAGACAACGCTTTTGTGGAAAGCGCTTTCTAAGATATGCCTTAGACAGCGCTTTCCAAAAGCGCTTTCTAAACCCCCACCTTAGACAGCGCTTTTGGTTTTAATTTTTTTTTAATTGAAAGACTTTAAACAGCGCTTTCTCAAAAGCGCTGACTAAGGTCTATATTTAAAAGCGCTTTATAAAAGCGCTGTCTAAGGGGGGGTCTTAGACAGCGCTTTCTAAAAGCGCTGTCTAAGACCCCCCCTTAGACAGCGCTTTCATTATTTTTTTAGAACATTTTCCGTGTTTTATTTTTATTTTAACCTTAGACAGCGCTTTCTTTTAAAAGCGCTGTCTAAGATGCGCTGTTAAAAAACCTTTTTGGCGTAGTGAAAAAGCAAAAAGGGAAAATAGATTGGGAAAACAAATATTTAACATGAATTTATTGAATAAAAATATCATTGTATTTATGTTGCCAACAATGTCATCACTTCTCCTTTTGGTATGGGAGAAGGGTTTTTTTAAACAAAGTGATCATTACATTGACTTGTGGATAACTGTAGGAATATCCACAGCGATCCAATTGTTGCAGACCCCTCCAGGGATGATGAAATTGTCAGAATCCTCTGCATCTTCTTCCAAAACAGCAACAGCTTTTTCCTCCTGACTAGTGTGGATAAAACCTCCACTCTTGAACAACCCTTTCTCATTGGAAACCCCAGAAGAAAAGCCTATGCCAGCCCGGGACTTATTGTCTTCCAGCTCAATCATCTATGTATGAGAAGGAAGACAAGTGGCTAACCAGGAGAGCCTTTTCTCCCCCTACCACTACCAGTTTCTTATTCTTCACAAATTTTAACTTCTGGTGTAGGGTGGATGTCACGGCGTCCGCCTCGTGAATCCATGGTCTGCCTAGGAGACAGCTGTACGATGGGTGGATATCCATAACTTGGAAGGTAATTTGGAAATCGCTTGGTCCAATCTTGATAGGGAGATCAACTTCCCCAATCACAGTCTTTCGAGACCCATCGAAAGCTTTCACAACTACCCCACTCTGCCTCATGGGAGGCCCTTGATAAGACAGTTTTGAGAGAGTGGACTTTGGCAATACGTTCAGGGATGACCCAGTGTCCACCAGCACATTGGACATGGCGTCGTCTCTACAGTTCATGGAAATATATAAAGCCAAGTTGTGGTCTCTTCCCTCCTTAGGGAGATCAGAGTCACAGAAACTCAAATTGTTACAAGCAGTAATGTTTGCAACAATGCTATCGAACTGTTCTATTGTGACATCATGATCTACATATGCCACATCCAAAACTTTCTGCAGAGCCTCTCTATGTGGTTATGAATTCAGGAGTAATGATAACACGGATATCTTGGATGGCGTTTGTAGAAGCTGGTCTAAAACATTGTACTCACTCTTCTTGATGAGCCTTAGCATCTCATCACAGTCTTCTTTCACATTGCTGCTTGGGCCAACAGAAGTAGGAGTTTTTAGTACAGAGGAGGGCTTAACAACAGGTGCTGGATTCAGAGAATTCACCGTATTCCCAATCGGGCATTCAACAAAATCAGCCTTAGCCTGGGGCTTCGGTGGTGCTGAAAACACACGACCGCTGCGGGTCAAACCACTTACGTCAGCAATATTCACAACAGAGGAGGATGGCAAAGTCACCTCTTTCCCATCTTCTACAGCAACAGCGTTGTAACGAAAGGGAATTGCCTTTTAGGAAGAATACGGTACTGGACCGGCAATGATCAGGGTAGGAGAGACCTTCTGCTTGCTACCATCATACTTAACGATAACAGGCTCGGGCATCCGGAATACTGGGGAAATTACGTTGACCTCTGGCTCATCTTCGTCAACATTCCTATTCTGAAGGATCTCGATAACTCCTTCGTCCAGCATTTCCTGAAGATCTTTGCGCACCTGGCGACAACCCAATCGATTAACAGAGCATACTCGGCATCTATCATGATCGTGTTCATAGTGACTGTAATTACATAGCAAACGATGCATTTCAACCAACGATTTTCGAATATGACTGACATATTTGACTTTGTACTTGTCAGGGCAGCCCTGGATCATGTTGACAGATTTCCCATGCTCGGGTAATGGGTTCTTCTTCACATTAGGACCTACGTCCTCAAAACACAGGATGCCACACCTCACAAGGTCTTGAACCTTGGTCTTCAAAGGATAGCAATTCTCCACGTCGTGGCCGGGAGCACCAGAGTGGTATACACAATGCAATTCAGGCTTATACCACCACTGAGGGTTAGTAGGTATAGCTGGTGGGTCTCTCGGAGTAATCAACTTCCTCTCTATCAAAGAGGGATATAGTTTTGCGTATGTCATCGGAGTCGGATCAAAAGTGACCTTTTTCCTCTCGTAACTCGTGCTGGTTTGATTACTGTTTCGAGGCTGATAGGCCTACTGTTGCGGACGGTGCTGTTGCTGATATTGCTAAGGTGGTTGCTGATTGTTGCTATGTTGCTGATACTGTTGATTGTCTTTGAAAACAGGTGCTATGTGAGCCACCTGGTGCTGGTTACCGGTTGGACGCACAGTCTTCCTCCTCACAGAGGGTCTTCTAGGTTTCACATGGGAGGTCACAACATGTGCCTCTCCATCTTTCTTCTTTGCAAACGCCCCATAACGTTTGGCAGAAGAGCCTTCTTCTCGGGTTAGACGTCCTTCTCTGACCCCTTCTTCTAACCGCATCCCCATATTCACCATCTTAGTGAAGTCAGAAGGAGCGCTAGCGATCATCCGCTCGTAATAGAATGACACTACGCCAAATAAGGGAAAAGAGGGCGCTTATTTTGGCCTATAACAACGCTTTTAAGCGCCCTCTAAAGTGGCGCTGGCATAGGTAAAGACAACGCTTTGTTTTCCTGGAGAAAGCGCTGTCTAAAGTGGCCACATTATAGTGCGCTTTCAGAAAAAAGCGCCCTCTGGAGTGGTCCATAAAGGGACACCTTAGAGGGCGCTTTCTGGAAAAAGCGCCCTATAAAGTTGTCAATGTAAAGTGTTCAGAGGGCGCTTTCAGGAAAAAGCGGCCTCTAAAGTTGTCAATGTAAAGTGTTTAGAGGGCGCTTTCAGGAAAAAGCGCCCTCTAAAGTTGTCAATGTAAAGTGTTTAGAGGGCGCTTTCTGGACAAAGCGCCCTCTAAAGTGTTAGTTATTTTAAAAAAAATTGTTTGAAAAATAGTGGATATTTAATTGGTAACCTGTTCGCATGCTGCAAAAGTGTAAAATTCATATTGATTTCATCCTTTAATCCAATGGTATACACCATTAATCCATTGATATATACAACATGAATCCATTTATATACAACATTAATCCTCCATATATACAATATTAATATATGATTCTTTGATCAACAATATACAACAACATATTCATGATTTAGTAAAAGTACAACAACAATATACAACATATATACAACAACAGCATACAACAACAACATTCCATACATATATGTACAACAATATACAACCTAGCTATATGATTCTTTGATCAACAATGAATTGACACAATTCATCCTTCATTTCATCCAAATGAGCTCTTGAGTAAGATTTGTATTCCTCAAAGTACTACAATTAAGAGAATAAAACATATTCATGATTTAGTAGCAAATTAGACGAAATATCCGATAATATTAAAATAAACCCTAAGTTATTATTCCATACCATTTTTGGGATGTCTATACGATTCAACGCAATGATATCTCTCATAAATCTCAATACAAAAAATCCGCAATCGACCGAATTATTTTGCTGAGGACACTACACAGAAAAACAAACAATATATATATATATATATATATATATATATATAGATATATATATATATATATATATATATATATATATAGATATAATATATATATATATATATATATATAATATATATATATATATATATAGATATATATATATATATATATATATATATATATATATATATATATATATATATATATTATATATATATATATATTATATATATATATATATATATATATATATATATATAGTTATTTCTTACAAACACTATTATAAGCAAAAAAAACACAACACTATTATAAGCAAAAATAAGATACTTAATATATACCTGAACTCTGACCCAGGTAATGTCCTTCCTATTACGGTAATTCTTTTTCGATCTAAATTTTATTATTGCCCTAACAAAATAAAAACGTATATTGAGATCAATCTGACAGACATAATTAAATATACAAATACACACGAATATTTAGGGGAATTTCACTTACGCGTCAACCGTCTTCTTCATACTCGGATATTTACTCCAATCACCCGATAACGAATCGAGATAATACACTATTAGTCTCGAAAGATCCATAGCAACCAACACCCAGTGACCACTGTATCCAAAAGTTGTCTAGTAGTTCTAACCAATACTAAACAAAATAACGCCCATCCACCCATGGTGGCAAACATGTTCTGTATATCCAAAAGCTGTCTAGTAGTTCTATCGCACATCCATACAAAATAAGGCTCAACCAAAAAAACAGATGGCAGCATAAGTAGTATATCCAAAAAAGGCATGGTGAATATCCTAACTCCCAAATCTATCCTCGAAGCTTGTACGACAAATCAAGATCAACAGTAAAACATTACTTCTTTGACGTTTTCCAAGATAGATGGCAGAGTCGACACAAAGTTGGTGGCACTCCTATTTCCACTTGTAGAACCAGAATCAGAATTTTCAACTTCACTTATGTAGTATCTAGCGCGGAAAGCTAGCAAGTGTGCATAATAGGCAGGAGGAACTGCATACAAGATAACATTTTTGTTAAACTAAAGTTTTGTATAGCCTAAAAACAAAACAAGCAAAGGGAATCGAGTAACAAACCTATTGAGACAGATCGAGTACACCTCGCATAACTGAATGGAAAAAAATAGTATCAGAAGGCTTCTAAAATTAAATGAAAACAGTACAAGTTTAGAAAACATTAATTAAGATTAAAAAAGCAAATCATATCATTACGTGTAGCACAAGTTATTGGTCAAACTCTGTAGCTGGTCTGTAGTGAATTTATTTTCATCATACAGCACATGGTAATGCGTTGGTCGACTAGTCCCCTGCAAAAAGAACACGTCCAAATGCAAATAACACAGAACTGTCAAAAGGCGATTGAGCAACAAATAGTAAACAATGGCATAAAGTTAAATGACATAGCTAATATTACCTGAATTCCTGCATGGCTGTTAAGGTAAAAATCAAATTCCCTAGGGTGACAAATGCTGGTGTCTACCACGGTTCCTTTGACAATTTAGAACAACAAAATCAGCAAAAAGTGATAAATTCAAATGATAATATATACCAGCTGCGTTGAGAAATATATTGAAAAAACCTGGCATAATATTTCCACTTCTATCGGTCTCTTTGGGTTGACAGGAAAGAGACGGGTGTGATGTCTCTTTTGGACCACTACAAAAGTAACTTTAGGTAGATACCCATCCTCTATTGAGACACAAGCCTGATGAAAAAAAATTAAAAATTAAACGCAGAGAATTTAGTGGTGTATTTTATGAACGACAAAGCAACAAGAAATCAACTTTGAGAAGTCCTAAATTCTGCCTACAATACAGGGCTGCAAAGTTGATGCAACAAAAAACAGAGTGTTTCTGTGTTCACCGTGTACAGCAGCAGTATTCTGCTTCAACAAATTTTCCTTCCTCATCCTTGAGAAATTTGTTGGACAAAAAGGATCGAAATCCTCGGAGTCTTTTTCCGGCCAATTGAATACAATATTTTTGCCGGCTTTCGTCGATGTGAAAGGATCTCTAAAAAACATACACATGGAGTGTGTTATTATAAAGTAATATTATAACAATATATGGTCAACAAAGAGTCAAAAAAAAAACATATAACAATATATGGTAAGTACCTGTATCTCCGACCATATTTTTTCTTTGCCAACCTTCAAGTCCGGACTTCTCCAATTATCACATGTAATCGGAATATGTTGTCGAACAAGGAAACCAATGTAACTTGCCAACATTGAACCGTTAGGCTCAATTAGTTGGTCTTCAGCACTCCAATGTACTTCAAATTTTACACCCTTGTCTCTTGCACGAATGATTGACTTCATAACAGGCAATCCTCGTTTGATTTCTTTTTCAACATTGTTATGTGATCCATTCGCGTCATGGGTATCGTCTTGGTTAGCCATTTTATCTGTAATATAGAAATGATTCAATAAGACCCAAGTAAGACAATGATTCAATACGTGAACACATTCATATACCTTCCATTTCTCTCATGTTACAACAATCTAAACTCTTTTTTTTTTATCATTATTGAATACAAACTCACACACACCTACTGCATGCAAAAGACCAATGCAAACTTATGGTGTTTGGAACATGAACAAACTTGCATCCATAATCATCAAACTTCCAAGCACAAGCTCAAACACACTTCAAATGATATCAGTTTTCAATCAGAAATAAAAAACTCAGTTTGCCCTAAACAACATTAATCAACATAATGCACAAAATGTAAAACTAAGTTTAGAAAATGCCCTAATCAAACACATGAAGAAAGTGAACGGTAACGATGGAGAAGAGAAATACCTTCAAGGTGACGGTAACGATGGAGAAGAAAGTGAACAGTGACGGTGGACGCAGATAACTCAGTGAACGTGAACGCAGCAGCAGAAAAAGGCGACGACGACGATGACGGTGAGGGAGGGAGAACGAACGGAGGACGAGAGTAATCGCAGTAGAGAGAAAACCCAGTTACGTAAACGAAATAGCTTATAGAGAGGGAAAATAAAGAGACATGCAGTATATGTTATAATTTTAATGTTTACTAAAGGGGACCTTAGAGGGCGCTTCTGAAAGCGCTCTCTAAGGCTTTCCAAAAGCGCCTTCTAAACTGGAAATGTACATGGACTTAGAGAGCGCTTTTTAAAAGCGCCCTCTAAGGGTAACCTTAGAGGGCGCTTTCACTAAAGCGCCCTCTATTGTTGTCCCTCCATTTCCTCATTATTATTTTTTTGGCTTCACTTTAGAGGGCGCTTTGTTACAAAAGCGCCCTCTAAAGGGGGCCTAAGAGGGCGCTTCTAAAAGCGCTCTCTAAGGCTTTCCAAAAGCGCCTTATAAACTGGAAATGTACATGGACATAGAGAGCGCTTTTTAAAAAGCGCCCTCTAAGGTTACCCTTAGAGGGCGCTTTCAATAAAGCGTCCTCTATTGGTGTCCCTCCATTTCCTCATTATTTTTTCGCTTCACTTTAGAGTGCGCTTTGTTACAAAAGCGCCTTCTAAAGTGCGCTGTCTATTCCAATAGTATGCTCCTTATTTTTTTCTCTTCACTTTAGAGTGCGCTTTTGTAATAAAGCGCCCTCTAAGGGGCGCTGTCTATTCCAGTTTTTGGCGTAGTTTGAACTCAAGGTCTTCAGAAAAATCTTGGTCATTTCTTTCTCTTCTAGTGGAGGCACGATCTGTGCTGCCAACTCTCGCCACCTCTGGGCATACTCTTTGAACGTTTCCTTGTCCTTCTGGGACATGGCCCTTAGCTGATCCCTATCAGGAGCCATATCCACATTATATTTGTATTGCTTGACGAAGGCCTCGCCAAAGTCGTTGAAGGATCGGATGTTCGCACTGTCCAGCCCCATATACCATCTCAGGGCGGCACCGGACAGACCGTCCTGGAAGTAGTGGATGAGCAATTGGTCATTATCAGTCTGAGTTGACATCTTCCTGGCATACATGACCAGGTGGCTGAGAGGACAGGTGTTCCCCTTGTATTTTTCAAAGTCAGGGACCTTGAATTTCACAGGAATCTTCACATTGGGAACTAGGCAGAGATCGGCAGCAAACTTGCTAAACAAATCCTTTCCTCTAAGAGTCTTCAATTCCTTATGAAGCTCAAGAAATTGGTCATTCATAGCGTCCATTTCCTCATGGACATCTGGGCCCTCAGATGGCTCAGAATGATAGATGGTGTCGTCTACCCTAGGCATGGTATGCACGACAGGCGGAGGAACAGCAAGGACCGAGCTAGATGTCGGCATAGAAGCAAAAGTTGGAGCAGGGCCCTCAGGCATGAAATTGGGAGGCATCCCCCACGGAAACCCGGTTGGCATAGATGCTGGACCAAAATGTGCACTGGCTGCAGGCACAGTTGACGAAACAATCTCAGAGATGACTGTCCTCTGGGGAGGAGTTAAAGGTGTTGGAGAAGACTGGCTCTGGGCAGCCAGGAATGATTCCATCAAAGCGCTCAGTCTGGCGACTTCTTCTTTGAGTTCACGGTTTTCTTGCTCTAGATGATCCATCAGTTTGGAAGAGTTGGCTCTAGTGTAGTACCGGTGAGTCAGCTTGTCTTCAAAATAAATGAAGAGCACAGAGTTAGACCACAGGACCAGAAGCCGAGAACAAAACCTGCTTATGCATATGATGCATGCAATGCTTGTGCATATGATTTGTTTTTATTCCAAAGGAACTCTAGGGTTTTATTTGCAAATTTTGGAAATATTAACTGTTTATCACATATGGAAATATCTCATCAAATAATATCAGGGAAAAGAAGTACAACCTTTGTCAATCATATACAAGAGAAAAGGAAAATAATCATCCTATGGATCCCTAGGAACAATCATTTAAAGCTCGGGACACAGGAAGATAGGATGCGCAAAGTCTCTTCACCTCCTTCTCGTAAGTTGCCTCCATATCTGCCTTTTCCTTGGCGAGTCGGTCATACTTCCTCTTCCAAAACTTGGAAGACTGAGGAAGTAGAGAAGTCCACACATCATTAGGATCATCAATAACCTGATGCTCGGGGAACTCTATCAAAGTATCTTTCTCCTTAATTTGCTGAAGCAACTCTTCCCTTTCACGGATCCATGCACGTGATAGGTCTTCGTCTCTCAACTCCTATACTCCTTTGTTAGGGAGGGTTGAAGGCCCAACCACAACCAAAGGTGTAGGTATCGGATATTCGTAAGGCATGAGATACTCAGATGCTCTCTTCCTTACCCAAGCAGTGTAAGGCTCCATAGCAACACAATTCTTAGGACCCAACTCCTTCCTTCCTTTCTTATGAACCTTGCGCCAAGCGTGAACCATTCTGCCCTTCAAGCCTTCGGGATCTTTACCCTCCTAAAAGAACACACCTTCTAACAGAATGTTATTAGGTTTATCCTTTTGGGGGAACCCAAGCTGACGCCGTGCTAAAACAGGGTTGTAGTTAATCCCACCACATGTACCAAGAAGAGGCACATTGGAGAATTCACCACAAGAGTCTATAATCTGCACACCATCATACACACGGTTATACCAAGAGATATCATCATTAGTGAGATACATAAGTCTCGTGGACCACCGTAGACATCCTTTGTTCTCCTTGAAGGCGACCGTTTGAGGTAAGTGAGAAATAAACCACTTATACAACAGAAGCAAACAACACACAATGGCACCACCACCCTTTGCATTCCTCATATGCAAAGAGAAATAGGTATCACCCAACAGAGTCGAAACGGGATTAAGACCGGAGAAGATCCTAATAGCGTTCACATCCACAAACTTGTCGATGTTGGGGAACAATACCAACCCATAGATGAGAAGTACAAATATGGCCTCAAAGGCGTCCTCACTCATGGCCTTCCCATAAACAGTAGCTTGAGCAATGAGGAACTCAGAAGGGAGACCTTGAATTCCACCTTTGGTAGTCATATGAGCACCAATCAGAGATTCATCTATGTGCAACATGTCAGCTATCTCTTGAGAAGTAGGAATACTCTCCAAGCCACTGAACGGCAACTGATCAAGGATAGGTATACCCACAAGATAGGCATACTCCTCAAGGGTAGGCAAAAGCTGAAAGTCCGGAAACATGAAGCAACGGTACAAGGGATCATAAAATTGCACCAATACGCTCATCAACCCTTCATCCACCTGAGTAGTCAGAAGAGGAAAAAGCTTCCCAAAACGAGCTTTGAAACCCAAGGGATCTAATACATAGGATGTCAGATTCCTTAACTCTTTCAAATCTGGCTGTCTGAAACTGTACTTCTTTGTATTCCTTCTTTGTCTTTCTATGTCTGAAAATTTTGCAAATAAACCCCTTAAGTTCCTTGAAAATTTCCTTTATTATGGATGATATGGATGCAAATGAGTGCATGAATGCATGAATGCAACAATCACACTTAAGGATCAAGCAAAGCACACCAAACAAAGGTCATGGGATGGATCATATTATCCTTGAAATTCCAGTTATCAGACTTTAGATGTCACACGGGTTGTTATGACATCCAATTCTGCACAGACAAGAATTATGCAGAACTTAACAGTAAGTGCAGTAAATAACACAAGTAATTGTTTACCCAGTTCAGTCCAACATGACCTACATCTGGGGGCTACCAAGCCAGGGAGGAAATCCACTATCAGTAGTATTAATTCAAAGCTAAACTCACCCGTTTACAACTTGTCACTTAATCCCTACCCAATGTAATTTCAATCTTACTCTAAGATCAGAGTTCCTACTCACTCCCCCTCAATCACCTCAGTGATTACTACCTTTAATCAATATTAAAGACAACTTTGAAGTCACACTTCAAACAACTCTTGATTGTGCTTAATAACTTTAATCAAGATACACAGCACTCACGCTTAAAAGCTTTGAGCGACACAACACTTACAACTCAATGAACACCCTATACCAAAACAATCATCAACGTGATAATGGCTTGGCTTACAAGATATGTCTAATACAAGACTCACAAAAATACAGCAGTGAAGTATGATGGACACACTTAATCTTCACGCCTCAAAAATCCCCAAAACTGAATGAAGGAACGCCTTCCTTTTATATTGCAGTACCTGGGCTTTTGCACTTGTATTCTCCTGAATTTAAGGTCACGCGAGTTCCCATAAATTCAATATCTAGGTTACTAACAAATAGGCTATTTGTTAGGTTCGTTAAATGTAGCTTGGTTGTTGATTTCCTGGTTTTTCTCTAAGCTGTTGAATTCCTGAAGAATAGCCTAAGAAAAAGCTGAAACAGAAAACTGAACAACCTACAATATAGCATATGCTGTCAGGAATGAATGTCACAACATTCAGCTTGACATCAAGGATCATATGCTGAGTCTGTTTTTCCAGAAAATAGACTGTACAATTTTGCTGACCTGTACATGACCAAAATGACCATACTACAGTAACAGCTTACATTAATAAATGTCAAAGTATCCAATTTGACATTTACACATTTGGCCTTAAGTTAGTTCTGTTATCCTCTTGGAGAACAAACTAAGAAACATACTGAAGTGTAGCAGAACACCACTCTGTCTATTATTCAGTATATACTGTCCATGGTGAATGTCATAACATCCAGTTTGACATTCATACAGTAGGCCTTATGCCAAGTCTGGTTTTTCCTTGATAACCAGACTGCAAATGAATACTGAGCTCTAACAGAACACCAACTGTTATATTCCTCAGTATCTGCTGACAGGGATGAATGTCACAGTATCCAGTTTGACATTCAATAAATCCTGTATTAGCTAATCCTGCAGTAACTACTCAAGTGTGTCATAACATCAGTCAAGACATCAGAGTACAGTTAGATATTCTAACCTACAATGCAGTCACACATACACACCATGTCAGGACATCAGTCAAGACATTAGAATCCAGCCAGTGTTTTACCATATAATGCAGCCAATTAAACACCTACAAACTCCCCCTTTGGCAAATTTTTGGCTAAAACACTTTGATCCCCATAACAGAGTTCATAGCAGCGGAATCACACATCTAGCAGGAAATAAACCTAGCTAATACACTCAGAGTGGCAACACACTCACATACATGGAAGTTAAATAAAAACTTCACAAGGCAGCACACATACAGAGGAGCAGAAGTTAAATACAAAACTTCAACACACATCAGCTGCTGCAAGGGGGAATCTTCAAATCTGTCATGAACGTCTGTTTTCACAGACCAATCTGTTGTCTGGGGTATCACCTGTTACTCCCCCTTTTTGTCACAAATGTTGCCAAAGCCAACAACATAAACAGAAAAAAATGACAGACTTACAGACTTGGTTTTACTTCACAGTTTCAACCAAGTTAGTACCCACTTGATCTTGCTTCACAGCTTTGATCAAGTAATCACCCACTTTTGCTTTACTGTAGGTACAACCATATCAGATGCCATGACTTTGTTTCTGACATCCAGAACCACTCCTGCATGAACAGCGTCCTTGAATTCCTGCAGGTGCATAGGTCTTCTCACGTTAGGGTGTCTCCTTACCCTCTTGTTGCCACACTTGTTGCAAGTGGTAAAGCTATGATCTGTTGACCAATCAGAACATAGTTCCAATAAATACATTCCAAACATCAGTGATTGCTATAAGGTCTCAGAGAGACATATTCCCAGTTTGCCCCTATAAGTTTTCAAACTGAGTAGCATCCAAAGCCTTTGTAAATATGTCATCCAGTTGAAGTTCAGTGGCTACATGTTCCAAAGTAATCACCTTGTCTACCACCAGATCTCTGATGAAGTGGTGTCTAATGTCAATATGTTTGGTCCTGCTGTGTTGGATGGGATTCTTGGAGATATTGATGGCACTGAGATTATCACAGAACAATGTCATGACATTTTGAGTGACATTGTACTCAGTGAGCATCTGTTTCATCCAAACCAGTTGGGAACAGCTGCTTCCAGCAGCTATGTATTCAGCCTCTGCAGTGGACAGAGATACACAATTCTGCTTCTTGCTAAACCAAGATATGAGATTGTCTCCCAAGAAGAAACATCCTCCTGATGTGCTTTTTTTGTCATCAGCACTCCCAGCCCAGTCAGCATCACAGTACCCAGATAGGACAGGCTCAGACCCATGTGAGTACAGCATTCCACAGTCACAAGTCCCATTGATGTACTTGAGAATCCTTTTGACTTGATTCAAGTGGCTCATCTTAGGCTCTGCTTGGTATCTCGCACACACTCCAACTGCATAAGAGATGTCAGGTCTACTTGCAGTTAGATATAGTAGGCTGCCTATCATGCTTCTATACAAGCATTGATCAACACTAGGCCCTCCATCATCTTTGGTTAACTTCAGATGAGTAGGAGCAGGAGTCCTTTTGTGACTAGCATTATCCATACCAAACTTCTTAACGATGTTTTTGGCATACTTGCTTTGGGAGAGGAACATAGAGTCCTCCATTTGGTTGACTTGCATTCCAAGAAAGTAGGTTAGTTCCCCAACCAGACTCATTTCAAACTCAGATTGCATCTGTTGAACAAAATGTGATACCATTTGTTCTGACATACCACCAAAGACTATATCATCCACATAGATTTGAGCAATCATGATTTTGCCGTCTTCATCCTTCACGGACAAGGTTTTATCTATTCCACCTTTTCTGTATCCATTTGAGGTCAGAAATTCGGTCAACCTTTCATACCATGCTCTAGGTGCTTGTTTCAACCCATACAAGGCTTTCCTCAACTTGTATACATGCTTAGGTTGGTTAGGATCACAGAACCCTTTAGGTTGTTCCACATAGACTTCTTCATTCAAGTAGCCATTCAGGAATGCACTCTTCACATCCATTTGGAGTAGTTTAAACTTCAGAATGCATGCTACCCCTAACAACAATCTGATGGACTCAAGCCTAGCCACAGGAGCAAATGTCTCATCAAAATCAACCCCTTCAACTTGAGTGTATCCTTGAGCTACTAGTCTTGCTTTATTCCTAGTATTTACTCCTTTCTCATCAGATTTGTTTTTGTAGATCCACTTGGTACCAATGATGTTGGTCCCTTCAGGTCTTGGAACTAGCTCTCATACTTCATTCCTTTTGAACTGCTCAAGTTCCTCTTGCATGGCATTGATCCAGTACTCGTCAGTCAGGGCTTCTTTCACATTCTTTGGTTCAACCTTGGATACAAAGCAGGAATTTGAGCTTATTCCCCGTGACCTGGTAGTCACACCACTATTAGGATCCCCTATGATAAGATCCTTAGGGTGGTCTTTCTGAATTCTGATAGATGGCATTTTGGTGGTTGCATCTACTTCACATTCAGGAGGAGGTTCCTGTACTTCTTCAGACTTGACTGGAATGTCAGTTGAACTGTCAAGGAATGTTTCAACATCCTCTATGACATCGATCCCTTCCTCTTTATCATCCACAATAACATTTATGGATTCCATCAGGACATTGGTCCTGTAGTTGAACACTCTGTAGGCTTTGCTGTTAGTGGAGTATCCTAGAAATATACCTTCATCACTTTTGGGATCCAGCTTCCTTCTCTGTTCACGATCTGTGAGAATGTAGCATTTACTTCCAAAGATATGAAAGTACTTCACTGTGGGTTTTCTGCCTTTCCATATTTCATATAGAGTGGAGGAGGTTCCTTTTCTCAACGTGACTCTTTTGTGAACATAGCACGCGGTATTCATTGCTTCAGCCCAAAAGTGCATGGGGAGCTTCTTTGCATGAATCATTGCTTTGGCAGATTCTTGAATAGTTTTATTTTTTCTTTCAACTATCCCATTCTGCTGGGGAGTTATAGGGGAGGAGAACTCATGACTTATTCCTTCAGACGAGCAAAACTCATCAAACTTGGAATTCTTGAACTCCGTACCATGATCACTCCTAATCCGGACCACACAACTGTCCTTTTCCCTTTGAAGTCTGATGCACAGGTCTTTGAAGACATCAAATGTATCTGACTTCTCTCTGATGAAGCTTATCCACGTGTATCTGGAATGGTCATCAACCACCACGTAGGCATATCTCTTCCCACCAAGACTTTCAACCTGCATAGGTCCCATTAAGTCCATATGCAACAGTTCCAGAACTCTGGAAGTTGTAGGATGTCCCAGCTTCGGATGTGACATCTTGGTTTGCTTGCCCACCTGGCATTCTCCGCAGACTCTTCCTTCATCAATAAGCATCTTTGGGATCCCTCTGACTGCTTCCTTGGATATAATCTTCTTCATTCCCCATAAGTGGAGATGTCCAAGTCGTCTATGCCACAGCTTCACCTCCTGTTCTTCCTTGGCTGAGGAGCATATTGTGGAAAAGTTAGAGACTTTAGGTTCCCACAGATAACAGTTATCTTTGGACCTGGTTCCTCTCATAACTTCCTGATTGTCACCATTTGTCACAATACACAGCTCCTTAGTAAACTGAACATAGAATCCTTGATCACACAGCTGGCTTATGCTGATGAGATTTGCAGTTAGTCCTCTTACTAACAGTACATTATTCAGTTTTGGAACTCTAGAGCAGTCTAGCTTGCCCACACCTTTTATTTTTCCTTTGGCACCATCACCAAAGGTCACATAGCTGGTAGTGTGAGGTTGAATATCCACCAGTAGATTTTCCATACCAGTCATATGTCTTGAGCAGCCACTATCAAGGTACCAGTCTTGTCTGATATGTGCCCTTGAAGATGTGTGAGCAAGGTTAGCAACACATTGTTGATTCTCAGGATAGGAGTAAAGCTTAGATGCCTGCTGCTTAGGATTGACCTGAGATGTCTGCTTAGCCGCCCATGTTTGTTTCTTAATGGGGACATTATGCTTAGACCCCTTCTTCTTGGGCCTACCTTGCGAGGTCTGGTTTGGGAAACCATGCAGCCTATAGCAGAAGGGTTTTATGTGACCGAATCTACCACAGTAATGACATCTCCATCTCTTAAATTTCTTCTTCTGATGATTGCTCATTCTGGTTCTCCTATGTTGCGACATTGGATGTGACTTCTACTTGAATTTCTGAAATACAGCCTTAGGCTTTTTGAGTTCAGATGAAGAGTACTTAGTGCTTCCTAATTCAGACATGAGTCCTGACTTCTGTCCCACCTTTAGGATTTCTTCCAAGGTGTCAGATCCTTTATTCAACATTTTGATGGATTTGGTCATTTGGTCTAGCTTAGAGGTCAGCAAGGAAATCTTACCCTTCAGACCCTCTATGACTTTCAGCTACTCTAGTTTCTCAGCTTCTAGCTCTTTGATGAGTTTCTTCTGCTTTTCTCTTTGGATACAAACTTCTGCACTTTTAACACATAGTTCTTTATATGAGGCAACAAGTTCATCCAAGGTGAGATCATCTCCACTTGAGTTATCCTCTGAGGCACATACACTGGTCAGTGCAGTGACATGTTTAGCAGATTCTCCTTCAGATTCACTCTCAGTGTCTTCTTCTGACCAGGTGACAGATAGCCCTTTCCTTTGCATCATGAGAAAGGTAGGGCAGTCAGCCTTAATATGACCATATCCTTCACATCCATGGCACTGGATTCCCTTGCCTTGGTTGAACTTTTCTTCTGAAGTTGATCTTTTCCTTATGTCAGACGGGATGTTCTTGACATTAGGTCTACCCTGTTGATCAACTTTCTTTATGAGTTTGTTGAACTGTCTCCCAAGTATGGCTAAGGCTTCTGATATACTTTCATCACCTTCAGTATATCCTGCTTCTGACTCCTCTTCAGATTTAGATACAAAAGCTACGCTTTTGTTCTTCTTTTCAGCATTCTCACACAAGCCAATTTCAAAGGTTTGGAGAGAACCAATGAGCTCATCCACCTTCATATTGCAGATGTCCTGCGCCTCTTCTATGGCTGTGACCTTCATAGCAAATCTCTTAGGCAAGGACCTGAGAATCTTTCTTACCAGTTTCTCTTCAGCCATTTTCTCACCTAGTCCACCAGAGGTGTTTGCAATTTCAAGAATATTCATGTGAAAGTCATGAATAGTCTCATCCTCTTTCATCCTCAGATTTTCAAACTTGGTGGTCAGCATCTGAAGTTTGGACATCTTCACCTTGGAAGTACCTTCATGAGTTACCTTGAGGGTATCCCAAACTTCCTTAGCTAGTTCACAGTGGTGCACCAGCCTGAAGATGTTCTTACTGATTCCATTGAACAATGCATTCAAGGCCTTGGAGTTTCCAAGAGCTAATGCCTCTTGCTCCTTGTCCCATTCTTCTTCAGGAATCTGCACACTGACTCCATCTTCACCTGTCTTCGTTGGATGTTCCCATCCTTTGTTGACCGCTCTCCAGACTTTTCTATCTAGAGACCTTAAGAAGGCTATCATACGAGGCTTTCAGTCATCATAATTAGAGCCATCCAACATGGGTGGTCTATTTGAGTGTCCTATATCCTTGTCCACGGTACTAGAAAGTAACTTCCCTAGATCTCACCCAGAAATTCACAGGCAGGGTGCCTGCTCTGATGCCAATTGAAATTCTAGTTATCAGACTTTAGATGTCACACGGGTTGTTATGACATCCAATTCTGCACAGACAAGAATTATGCAGAACTTAACAATAAGTGCAGTAAATAACACAAGTAATTGTTTACCCAGTTCAGTCCAACATGACCTACATCTGGGGGCTACCAAGCCAGGGAGGAAATCCACTATCAGTAGTATTAATTCAAAGCTAAACTCACCCGTTTACAACTTGTCACTTAATCCCTACCTAATGCAATTTCAATCTTACTCTAAGATCAGAGTTCCTACTCACTCCCCCTCAATCACCTCAGTGATTACTACCTTTAATCAATATTAAAGACAACTTTGAAGTCACACTTCAAACAACTCTTGATTGTGCTTAACAGCTTTAATCAAGATACACAGCACTCACGCTTAAAAGCTTTAAGCAACACAACACTTACAACTCAATGAACACCCTATACCAAAACAATCATCAATGTGATAATGGCTTGGCTTACAAGATATGTCTAATACAAGACTCACAAAAATACAGCAGTGAAGTATGATGGACACACTTAATCTTCACGCCTCAAAAATCCCCAAAACTGAATGAAGGAACGCCTTCCTTTTATATTGCAGTACCTGGGCTTTTGCACTTGTATTCTCCTGAATTTAAGGTCACGCGAGTTCCCATAAATTCAATATCTAGGTTACTAACAAATAGGCTATTTGTTAGGTTCGTTAAATGTAGCTTGGTTGTTGATTTCCTGGTTTTTCTCTAAGCTGTTGAATTCCTGAAGAATAGCCTAAGAAAAAGCTGAAACAGAAAACTGAACAACCTACAATATAGCATATGCTGTCATGAATGAATGTCACGACATTCAGCTTGACATCAAGGATCATATGCTGAGTCTGTTTTTCCAGAAAACAGACTGTACAATTTTGCTGACCTGTACATGACCAAAATGACCATACTACAGTAACAGCTTACATTAATAAATGTCAAAGTATCCAATTTGACATTTACACATTTGGCCTTAAGTTAGTTCTGTTATCCTCTTGGAGAACAAACTAAGAAACATACTGAAGTGTAGCAGAACACCACTTTGTCTATTATTCAGTATATATTGTCCATGATGAATGTCATAACATCCAGTTTGACATTCATACAGTAGGCCTTATGCCAGGTCTGGTTTTTCCTTGATAACCAGACTTCAAATGAATACTGAGCTCTAACAGAACACCAACTGTTCTATTCCTCAGTATCTGCTGACAGGGATGAATGTCACAGTATCCAGTTTGACATTCAATAAATCATGTATTAGCTAATCCTGTAGTAACTACTCAAGTGTGTCATAACATCAGTCAAGACATCAGAGTACAGTTAGATATTCTAACCTACAATGCAGTCACACATACACACCATGTCATGACATCAGTCAAGACATTAGAATCCAGCCAGTGTTTTACCATATAATGTAGCCAATTAAACACCTACAATCCTTAATATCAATCATCCATTTTGGTGGATTATGGTTTACACCTTATCAACACCCAAGTTCCATTGATATTAAGGATACATGAACAGATCAACCATGAATCAAGGGTTTGTTGCAAATCACGAGCATGGAGTCTCGGTTAAGAACCACCCAAAGGGAATGTACTAGGGTTTAAACCTGCCAAACATGTTCTACAAGAGGTTCCCATAGTCATCATCCCATCTTTCGGATATTATCGGAGAAACGACTACTCGTATTCCAAAAATATTCTCAAGAGAGACTCTTATGAGTGTAGTATCGCGTAACAATCGTATCAAATCTTACATTTGAACGACTTTCGCACTACATCCTAAAAATAGGCCAAGATGGGCTTGGTAAACTAAGGTCCTTGGCTTCTAAGGTCTATATTGGAAAGAGTAATGTCTAACCACAACTTACTTATGTGACATTATTGATCCCAACATGACCTCCACCAAGTGAATGGACTTGCAAGTCAACTTGCTAAGGAATAACTCCACACAAGTCAACAAGACTATGCCATTCTCCTATCCTAAGTGCACTCGAGTTCGGGTATAGAACTCATCTCACAAAGATCACCAAGCATACAAGGAATTATAATCAAGCAAATCAATCATTACATACAATACAGTAATCCCAAATTGCACAAAAACATGTCACAAAACAATACAATACAACAAGCATGAAAAGTTCGCAAAACCCACTAGGCCTTGTCCCCAGCAAAGTCGCCACTTTTCTGTAGCGGGGTATTCGTTACCATTGGAGATATTGACTAAATCCAAGGTAAATCATACAAGTCGAGTCGCCACCGCACTTCTATTTATCCAAAGGAATGGTTAGAAAGCAAACAAAAACCTAAAAGTTTTAACAAAAACTAGTAAAAGAAACATAGATCTGGGTAAGGGGGTTGGTTATGCAATGGGAAGGTGTTAGGCACCTAAAACATCCTAGGTACTCCTAGGGAGCCCTTTCATACTTGTTGCAAAGGTTGTTGTTTTTTGTGAAAATTTTATTTGTGCAAACATGATTGAAGAGATGAGAAGAGAATGTACAAGTTATTTACATTTTGTGTTTAGATGGATAAACCCATTGCCTACGTACCCTCTTATAAAAAGATTAGGATCAAAACCTTGTAGTTCGGGGTAAAAATCTCAAAACAAATTTGTGAATTGATTGGTCCAAAAGCCTTAAGGTCTTTTGTTATCAAAGGGAGAAAACTCAACCTAAAACCACAAATCCACCATGTGAGGATAGCTTCAACATGCAAGTGAGAGGTTAACCCTATAATAAGCATGGAAGACTCATTGTCCATCACTAAGGATATAGGTGAGTATTACATCTACCACAAGGATAACTCAAACCTAATAGCTAAAGGTTATGGAAAATTTTGATTAAGAAAGTGGCCATTGGAACCACAAAAGGGAAATTTGAATGGGTTATATTTACCAATTAGAAGTATATACAAAAGTAGTCAAAGTTGACTTAAAGATTCAATTCAAAATGAGTGTTATGAAAAGAAGTTTGAAAGTCAAAAGCCTAAGGCTTAGGTTTCTAATGTTGAAAACAAAGGTTAAATGTTTGCACAAAAAGGGTTTTGGCTTGGGTTAGGGTGGAGAGATGAAGAAGAAGGGCTAAATCCTAAGGAAAACAAAAATATGAGGGATAAGAAATGAAACCACACTAGGAGTTCCTCTCTTGAGATCATACTGATGATCCAAGTAGCTCCCATCCTTTGGAATAAGCAAGCACAAAGTATAAGCAATCAAACAAGTCTCATAAGAGATCCTCAATGTATCTTGTATCTTCCACTGGGATGAACATTGTAATGATCCTCCAATTAAGCTCAAATGGAAACTCCTAGTTCAAGAGCACACACATCAAAAGTTCCATGGGGTAAAACACTCTCCTAACCAGAGACTAGGGAAACAACAAACTAATAGGGAGATTAAGACTCTAGCCTAATAGTTGTCATGCAATCAACATCCCTAAGTTGAAGTCTCTAACAAGAACTTAACTCACAAGCAAACAAACATCACACACTATATCCATACAAGAGGCTCAAACAATGGGTGGACTTTAGTCAAGAGGGGTCATGTCAACCTCGACAAACAAGCCAAACTGTAAAGGGTAATCTGTAGCTCTTAACCACTAACATTGAACGTTAGGGTGAAGCTGATCAAAGTTTAAATGAGGATGAGACCTCGTGCTCTTAACCCTGGCCAGGGTGAGCTCATGACAAAGAAAACGTGGGGATCCAGAAAGTGGGATCCTTTTCCACTTGACAGACTCTAGACAAAGATCTGGGGCACATGTTCAGAAGCATCAACACGTAGTACGAGCATAAAGAACGACACACTGAATAACGGGGGATTGGCTACTAATCCCTTTTATCCATCAATTGCCTCTTCTCTTGGAGGTCTTATCAAATAACACATGCCTCTTCTTGTAGGTCTTTGAGCACAATTTTAAACAAACACAAACAGAGCCTCTAAAGGAGGACTTGCCAGGAAAATGCCTGCTAAAAAGGTGATACGACTTCAGACTACATGAAGTAAGAAGCTAACTACCTGAGTGGTGTATCAACCATAATCCAATGCTCAAGCAAGAGCTAAAGCAAGCAAGCAACTAAGGTACCTGTACAAAGACTAAACAATTAGTACTTCAGTTATACAACCAGAAAACAAACAGTGAAACCCTCTGACAGTTACACAATTCAATGAATAAGTGCCTTGGCACTCAAATGAGCTCATGGGTTCACCACATCAATTAAACCCTACAAAACAAAAATAGGTCAGTACTCAATGCATTTGCATCTCACAAAGTGAGAACAAATCCAACCATCAATGATAAGTGTCCAAACCTGAAACACAAAACAAAGTTAGTTTATGTACAAAACCCTAGTGCAAAGACAAGATTCAAAACCTAACCAAATAACCAAACCATAACCCAATCTTCTACACATCACACCTTTAAACAATCCATTCAATTTCATCAAAAGGACCAGCATCAAATCAATAATCAAATGCCTCAAATTGCCTATGCCATGCAATGACCAAAAATAGGCACACAATGAACTTCCAACTTAGAAAATTCATATCAAATCAGAAATGCATGCAATGACTTTGAGATTTTTCATATAAGTTCCTTATGCCATAAATGTTCAACATGCAAAAAATCAAATCCAGAATGATGCAAATGCTATGTGAACAAAAATGCACCAATTCAATGTCAAAAATGTGATACAAATTGTCACACTTTTCTCTATGTGTCAAAAATAATGATAACATGTGAGAAAAAATCCAAACTAGTGACCAACAATTCATATTATGTATGAATGTTATGTATGCAAAAAATTGGATCAGAAGGTTCAACATAGAGAATTTCGCAACACATTGAATACACTATATCAATTTGGCACCACATGGATTCAAAAATTCACACATAAAAATCCAGACATCCAAAATTCATGAATTAAGCAACATAAACAAGTAGACATCCATACAAATCTATGAAAAAAAATTGGGACTCATTTGGATCATTTTTGTATTTTTTATGAATTAAACAAAATGACTAAAATAATTGGAAAATGCATGGAAAATGGAGGGAAAAAGAATTAATTCAAATCAAATCAGAAAATACATGATCCGTTGGATGTGGCGCGCGCATGAGATCAAAGGCTCTCATTTGAAACATGAAACGCACCGTTTCATTAAACACATCAGCACGCTCAGTCATCAGTCAGCGCTCACGTGGCCTTGGTCAAGCGCATCTCACCCAATCACATGTCCACGCAACGCAACACATGGCACACAGTCATAAAACCCTAGCCAACATGCAGACGCCGGAGCTACAACTCCGGTCGTCTTCTCCGGCAAGCCCTACGGTGGCTCTACCTCAAAAAATTCCAGAAATTCACCAAACCGGTACCGTTCGATTCCTCTTCCAATGTAGGTTCCAAATATGATCTCAATTCAACCTAATTTCCTCAATTCTCACTCATTTTCAATTCTAAACACATATCCATGCTCTACTCAACAAGATCTACAGTTTTATGTCCTAAAAACAGCAAAAGGAGAGATCGAAATTGAAGTCACCTTGGATTGGAGAGCTCTGAAAACATGTCCTCACGCGCTCATCTGCTCCAGATCTACCTCTATGATCTTCCTATGAAGCTTTAAGCAAAAATGAACGGTTGAATCCACTTCAATTTCCAAATTCCATTGCCATGTTCATGTTCTTGGTCTGCTTGAATTCTGACTGAATTGCACCAAATGATGGATGAATCTTGCTCAGTGAAGCATGAGGATCAAGATTATGCAAGGATCTTTGAGGTTTGTGTGAGAAAAATGAAGATTCGAAGAGAGAGAATTTTGAGAGAGTTCTTGAAATTTGATCTGAAAAATTGTTGTTTTTTCTGTTATGATTAGGGTTTCACTATTTATACTTCATGCTAAAGACAATGCTAATCCTCTTTTCCATTGGTTAATCATGATTAGTGAGATATGAAGCAAATTGCAAAAATGCAAAATGAGCTCACATGCCCATAATACACGTGAGCAGCTCCATGTTAAGCTTCCAATCCACTTAAGAACATCCAAGGGTCATGATTTGAAGATCAAGTTGGTTGCATCTTAAGCCAAAAATGAGTGGTGAATATTTTCTTCAATTTGCACATGTGTGAAATAATGAGCATACACACTTCTCTCATGCATGGAAATGGCTCATTTTGAGATGTCTTGAACATGAGGAGCATTTTGCAAAAAGAATGAACCAATTTGAAGCATTGTATCAAAAGTTATGTCATTTTGAATTTCCATGCATACCTTGTGATCAAATGACCATAACTTCTCAACCATTCATCATGTGGATGTGAATTAGGACTTTTTGGAAAGCGGAGACAAAAATCTACAACTTTCATGTTCACCAAAAATCCATTTGAAACTTCTTTGACATTGACAAGTCAAGTTGAAAGTGGACCCAAACTTGCCAAATTTGGAAACTTTGAATTATAGGTCATTTTCCATTTTTAGTAACTTTTTCCATGACCTTTGAATCTTCAAGATGGATGTTTAGAATGATGAATAGACCTCATTTGAACATGATTGAGGTGTCTCAACTCATTTCCCCACCTCATAGCCCTCAGTTGACTGCACAGTTGACTTTTGGTCCTCAGATGACCTTGAAATGTCTTGATTAACTTGAGCCTCTACCACTTGGTGAAATTGCTTCAAAATGAAATCCTAGCTCATGTAAGCTCCTTATAATAATCATGTGATCCTCATCCCAAGAAAATACTTCATCTCTTGCACGAAGGATCTTCTTGAAGCTCTTGACCTGGTGATTGCTTAAGCTAAAAACAAAAGATGCTAGTGACATATTTTTGTGCTTTTGGTTAGTAAATAAAACAAGAAAAGCAATGATATACAATTCAAGCATGCTTGGTGATCTCAAACCACTCACAAGATATCCCTACCCAAAGGGAAAGGGAGCCAAGATGCTCAATGATCCTTGAGGCTATGCAATGCAATGTTATGATGCCATGAGGGATCTTAGGGACAAAATTGGGGTCTTACAGCGATAAATAAGTAAGGAGAGCCTATTCTCGAATAATGATTTTCACGAATCACTAAGAGAGGTTACGCCGGTCTTAATTATTTATCATAAGAATGATCTATGACAATTTGAGGTTGTATTGTATTTGCATTGTTTGATTAATTATCTAATTGTTTATTTTATTTATACTTGAATGATTATGATTGATAGACTAAGAAAATGATCTATTAAGGAGAGAAACAACAACATTATTAGATATTAAGTGTTAGAGCCTCAATAAAAGAATGGAAGTTGGGTACACTTAGTAGTTGTATTCGGTTGGGTCATTGATAAGGAGAGACTTGGTCGATTATGTCCTTTACGGTCCACCCCTCTTACCTGGGAAGTCAACCATACATTATTCATTTAATAAACTGAACTGCTTATATAAAGATAAGGATAATGCCAAGAAGAAATATGACAAGACATTTGATGGATTTGACACTCAAACTAAGCATCTAGATAATAAGTATAACCTGAAAGGTTGATACGATGTTTCCCAAACATTAACTTAATACTTATGGTTGAGATATGCCACAAGATAGTTGAGTGGTTATATAGACTTACATTAAGGAATGTGCAAGTCCACTATCATGCGGTATGGGACACACAAGGTTGATCGGTCGCCTACAATCCCGACGGGAATTATTATACCTAGATTATGTGAGGGAAAAGATTCCTAGTCCTTATTTTAATGATGTCAAACCTTCCTAGTTTCTCATAACGTGTGCTTTGGACGGTGTCTTCATATCATAAAATGCATTCATCCTCCAACATGCTTAAAGTCTAAGTGAAACATGTCCATGCATATAGGAGCATCTCATTGACTTGAATAATGCACTTGATCATCGTTAGTACCTTAGGTTTATGAAAGAATGGTTTCAAATGATCAAAATACATCTCAAAAACTCATTTTTGACAGTTTAAGAGCTTTGAGTTGACTCATGACTTGGAGCGGTAGAACTGTGAGTCGACTCATGACTTAGAGCGTATGGAGGATGGTGAAACCATTGTCGATATGCAAAAGCGATTTTCTCATCTAATGAATCGGTTAAATGCCCTTGATAGAACTACCCCTAATGATGTTGCTACTAACAAAATCTTAAGATGTCTTAACAGAGATTGGCTACCAAAGGTCACCGTGATTAAGGAAGCCAATGATCTAAGAACATTAGACATGACAACATTGTTTGGTAAGCTTCAAGAGCATGAGCAAGAGATCATGAACCTTGAGAAACATGGGATGAGTCAAAAGAAGGAAAAGAAGGAGAAAGCTAAGGACACTGAAAGGAAGTCTATCACTTTAAAGGCTTCAAGATTTAAGTCATCCACCAATGATACGTGTGAGAGTGAATCAAGTGATGATGATAAAGATTCGAATGAAGACATGGGACTGTTCGTAACGAGGTATAACCGATACCTTAGAAAGAATGAAGTTCAACATTCGGATAAAAATCTTGTCAACTATAGAAGACAATCAAAATCCCCGAATAGAGAGGAAGGTAAGACAACTAAGTTAAAAGGATCATACTTCAATTGCGGAAAGGCCGGTCACTATAAGCCGGATTGTCCCTTGTTGAAGAAAGACAAAGGAAGAGACAAACGTCACAACAAATCTAGCAAAGCTAGAAGAGCATACATTGCATGGGAGAGCGATAATGAGTCCTCAAGCGATGATAACTCAAGTGATGAAGAAGAAAATGTCAATCTTTGTCTTACCACTCATCAAAAGAAGAAAAAGAATGTAAGTCATTCTAAATATGATCATGTTGACAAAATGTCTTATTTTGATTTGCAAAATGCCTTTAGTAATTTACACAGTGAGGCCAAGGAAGCTTTTAAACTCTTAGCCTCAAATAAAAAAAATATATGTTATTTAGAAAAGAAGATTTTTGATTCTGAAAAGGAATTAGAAACTCTTAAGAAATCTATGATAGAGGCTACTAAAGGCAAAACTGAAGATGATAACAAATTTTGGTTTAGATGGTCTGGATGTGAAACTTGTCACATTTGGCAAAGAGAGGTTATAACTCTTCAAGCTAAATTAGACAAGGCTTTACAACCTAAAGTTACCTTTGCTATTGATCAATCATATTTTAGAAGTAACATGAATAATCCTTATCAAAATTACACTTATGTGGTAAAGGATCAACTTAGCAAAAGCAACTCTCATCCGAACTTAAATTGTCTATATTGTTGCAAAAGGGGACATACTATTGCTAAATACCGATTTAGGAGATTTTTGGTTCCTAAAGGCATTTTTCAATGGTTTCCCAAATGCAACCCAAGTTTCACTCACACACTAGGACCCAATGAAAATTGGGTACCTCCTTCCCTTGTTTAAATTTGTAGGTGGAATGTCTTGAGGATACGGAGAGAACATGGGTTCTCGATAGTGGATACTCAAGACACATGACGGGTGACATTTTCTTGTTCTTTGACTTTGTGACTAAGAAGAAAAGGTTTGTAACCTACGATGATAATAACAAGGGAGCTATACTCGGAAAAGGTAGTGTAGGTAATCCCTCCTCTACTACTATCTCAGACGTCCTTTTAGTTAAAGGCCTTAAGCACAATCTCATTAGTATTATACAATCATGTGATAAAGGATATAAAGTATCGTTTTCAAAAGACTGTTGCATGATTGAACATAATGATAAAAAGAATGATGTGCTTAAGGGATGGAGGATAAATAATGTATACATGCTTGAGTTGAATGGAGTATCTTTGACTAGCGCTAAATGTCTCATCTTCATGAGTGAAGACTCGTGGCTTTGGCATAGGCGATTAGTGCATGTCAACTTTGACTTGCTAAATAAAGTTATTGCAAAAGATCTAGTAGTTGGTCTTCCCAAAATCAAATTTTCAAAAGATCACTTATATGATGCGTGCCAAATGAGAAAGCAAACAAGGATCTCTTTTAAATCTAAAAATATTGTTTTCACAACGAGACCCCTTGAACTTCTCCATATGGACCTTTTTGGGCCATCTAGAATTAAAATCTAGGTGAAAACTACTATGGTTTTGTTATAGTAGATGACTACTCTAGACTTTGTTGGACCATCTTCTTAGCAAGTAAAAGTGACACTTTTTCAGCTTTTGAAAAGTTTGCCAAGATTTCTCAAAACAAATTGAACACTAGCATAGTTACTATCCGAAGTGATCACGGAGGTGAATTTAAAAACCACCTCTTTGAGGAATTTTATGAAACAAACAATATTGATCATAATTTTTTTGCTCCACGAACTCCACAATAAAATGGAGTAGTGGAACGTAAAAACCGAGTTTTAGAAGAGCTTGGAAGGACTATGATCAATGAAAATGGTCTCCCTAAATATTTTTGGACTGATGCCATAAATACGGCTTGTTATGTATTGAATAGGATACTCATGCGTCCTATTCTAAACAAAACTCCTTATGAATTGCTAAAGGGAAGGAAGCCTAATGTTTCACATCTTCATGTCTTCGGATGTAAATGCTTTGTATTAAATAATGGTAAAGAAAACCTTGATAAATTTGACTCAAAAGTCGATGAAGGTATATTTCTCTGATACTCTAGATCTAGTAAAGCATATAGAGTATACAACAAAAGGTTACTTATCATTGAAGAATCGGTGCATGTTTCCTTTGATGAATCTTATCCGAAAATTATCGGAGAAGGTATTATTGTTGATGGTGCAGGTGTTCCTTCGGAAGACATAATAAAAGATCAAGACGAAAAGAGTGTTGAACCCCATCCAGAAAAAGCTGAGGAGGAGCTGGATCACATATCTGAAAAGAAAGAGGAGGATCATTCGATTAATAACAATGATATTCCTTTGGAATGGAAATCTTCTAAGGATCATCCCATCGATAGTATTCTAGGAGATATCTCAAAGGGAGTTACCACACGGTCAAAGATAAGTAACTTTTGTTATCATTTCACTTTCGTCTCTCAAATTAAGCCTAAAAACTCCAAAGACGCATTACTCGATGAACATTGGTTTTTAGCAATGCAAGTGGAACTTAATTAGTTCAAAAGAAATGAGGTATGGGATCTTGTTCCCCCTCCGTGAGACCATCGAGTAATCGGTACTAAACGGGTGTTTAGGAACAACTTAGAAAAAAACATAGTTATAACTCGCAACAAGGCTCGCCTTGTTGCTCAAGGGTATAACCAAGGGGAAGGATCAACTATGAGGAAACATATACTCCGATCGCTCGATTCGAGGCTATACGCCTTTTGCTTGCCTATGCTTGTTCTCAAAATTTCAAATTATTTCAAATGGATGTTAAGAGCGCTTTCCTAAACTGTTACATTAATGAAGAGGTTTATGTATATCAACCTCCCGGTTTTGAAAACTATGAGCATCCTAACTATAATTATAAGCTGAAACGTGTTTTCTACGGTCTCAAACAAGCCCCTAGGGCATGCTATGAGCGTATTAGCAAATTTATACTAGAACAAGGATTCTCAAGAGGGGAGGTTGATACAACCCTTTTTATTAAGCGTCAAGGAAAACACTCTATTTTAGTTTAATTCTATGTAGATGACATTATTTTTGGATCTACTAACATAAATTTGGTCAAGGAATTATCTACGTTGATGCAGGAAGAATTTGAAATGAGCATGATGGGGGAGCTAAATTACTTCCTCGGACTTCAAATCAAGCAACTTGAAGAAGGAACTTTTGTGAGCCAAACGAAGTATTGCAATGAGTTACTCAAGTGCTTCGATATGGCAAACTCCAAAGTAATCGACACTCCAATGCCTACTGCGGCTAATATGGATCGGGATGAAAATAGTAAGGTCATAGACATAAAAAGGAATAAAGGTATGATTGGTTCCCTCCTCTATCTTACCGCATCTCAAACAAATATTATGTTTAGTGTATGTATGTGTGCTAGGTATCAATCATGTCCCAAAGAATCACATTTAAAGGCCGTCAAATGCATACATAGATACCTCTGTGGTACTTCAAAGTATGTGTTTTGGTTTTCTAAGGGAAGTGATTGCTCTTTGGTTGGCTACTCTGACTCCGACTTTGGCGGTTGTAAATCGGATAGGAAAAGCACAATTGGAACTTGTCATTTTTATTCAAATTCCTTAGTGAGTTGGCACAACAAAAAGCAAGTTTCAGTTGCTTTGTCAACGACCGAGGCGGAATACGTTGTAGCTGGTAATTGTTGTGCTCAAATTTTGTGGCTCAAATAACAATTACTCGACTTTAATGTTCAACTTGAACGTATTCCCATTTTTTGTGACAACGCAAGTGCTATCAACTTAACCAAAAATCCTATACTACATTCGCGCACTAAACATATTGAAATTCGGCATCACTTCCTTAGGGATCATGTTGAGAAAGGTGATGTTGTCTTCGAGCATGTTGATAGCAAAAATCAACTTGCCGATATTTTCATAAAACTACTTGCAACAGAGCCTTTCTTCCACATCCGTAGGGAACTTGGTATTCTCGATATCTCGGATCGCTTTTAAATCTATATATGATGTTTGCTCTATATATATGTCTGTCTATTCCTTGATTTATAAGTGTGGGATATGTGAGAGCACTCATTATCTATCATCATTTGAGGTAATATCGTTCCTATCTATTTGAACTATCCTTATCAATTATGTATCTATATACGTGTTCTATGTAATGCAATTCTTGATGTTCTTTTTATGGTTTGATCTAAGTTTGACCCATTTCTATGTTTGAATTATGCTTGAACTTTCTTAGGTATCATATTTAACATGCATGTTACTGTATTTAGTTATTTGTCTTAAAGTTTATGCTAAACAAATGTGGCAATGTTATTTACTTATTTTATTTTTCTCTGGGCAATATTTATGCCTATAATTATTATATTGACTTCATGTTATGTGCATGGTTGTTAATGTCTATCTGTTGCAAAGTAGTTGACTAAGTGCTTATGAATATCTTTGTTTCCCGTTGACCGTATCATTGTTTCTTTTTGATGTTGTCAAAGGGGAGAAGCAATGGAAACACAATAGCAGATTTATAATAGCAGAATGTTTGAAGGCATAGCAGATTTATAATAGCAGAATGTTTGAAGGCTTGCATAAAATCAGGGGGAGGATGTCTATCAAAGTACGCGATTGTGCCACGGTTTGCCATCATCAAAAGGGGGAGTATGTGTGGGAAAAGATTCCCAGTCCTTATTTTAGTGATGTCAAACATTTATAGTTGCTCATAATGTGTGCTTTGGATGGTGTCATCATATCATAAAATGCATTCATCCTCCAACATGCTCAAAGTATAAGTGAAATGTGTCCATGCATATAGGAGAATCACATTGACTTGAATAATGCACTTGATCATCGTTAGTACCTTAGGTTTATAAAATAATGGTTTCAAATGATCAAAATGCATCTCAAAAACTCATTTTTGACAGTTTAAGAACTTTGAGTTGACTCATGACTTGGAGTGGTAGAACTGTGAGTCGACTCATGACTTTGAGCGTAACTCTCGGGTCTGAACAGGTCGAGTCTGTGAGTCGACTCATGACTTGGAGCGTAAATCTCGGGTATAAACAGGTCGAGTCATAGGTCGACTAAACTCTGAAAAAACTTGTTTGAGTTGACTCATTGCCTGTTTCATTTGAACCATGTTGCCACGGGTCTGAACAGGTCGAGTCATAGGTCGACCTAACTCTGGAAAAACCCTGTTTGAGTCGACTCATCCCCTGTTTAAGTCAACTCATCACCGACTTCTCTTGAGTAGTTTTGCCTCGGGTCTGAACAGGTCGAGTGACCTGTGTGAACAACTCGAGTGACCTGTGTGAACAGGTCGAGTGGTCGCTGTTTGGACTCAATTTTCTGTTGTGTAATTTTGTAAAATAATTCTGTTATGTCCGTTACTTTTTCCATGCATCATATAAATATTCTAGAGTCTCTTCTTCAACAATTAACAAGAAAAGTGAAAGATATACACTAAAGTGCTCTTCATCTTCATTCTTCATTGCATTTCTCAACAACTACACATAACAATTTTTGTTGATCATTGTGCATTGTTGTGGTGATAACGTCCAAATAGGATTGTGTAATCTTACTTTGGGTAGAGACTTTGAGTGGGTTTTTCTTGAATAAAACCATTGGGGTTTTGTCCTCCAAGAATTGGGGTTTTTTGCACTAATCTTTGCTTCATAGATTCAGTCGAGTGAAAGTTTTGAAGAACAGTGGGTTCGTTCAAACAAGTAACAGTAATCGGAGGATTGTGAAGGAAGGTTAGGGTTCAAGCGTCTTGCGATTGAAGTCAGCCGAGCTAGAATTTTGGAGAACATGGAGTTCTTGCAATAAGGTAGCTACAACTGGAGGTTTCACGTACATCCAATCGAAATCAACCGACCTAGAGTTTTGGAGAACGTGGAGTTCTTGCAATAAGGTAGCTACAACCAGAGGTTTGTTCTGAACGCTTGAAGGACTTGGTTCAACTCGAATCAAGGGGAGAGAAGTGAATATGATCTGCAATAACACTAGGGGTTGGTTGGTGGTGATCATTTCTTCTCTTGTATTAACTTTGCAATTTGATAATAAAGATCTCAATTCTAGTTTTAGAATTGGGGGAAGACGTACCCTAAGCGAGGACGAAAGGGGAACTGCCTAAACAAATCTGGTGTTGTTCTCTCTTTCTCTTAACTCTTTGAATTCTGCATTAATTACGTTTTGTGTGAAATTAATAGTAAAATCAATCTTGCTCATTTGTTGTGCATAGTATATGTTCGATAAATTGGTGCAATCACTTTGATTGCAACTACGTAAAATTATGCACATTCAATTTGAGTGAAATTGAGACTGGTGTGGAGTGCATATCAAGTGTTTGATAAAATTAATCTCACACAAATTCTATTAATATTTGACTTGTTCTCTTATTGTGTTAACTCATCATTAGAGGTAACTATATCAAGGATTGTGGTAATTAGTCTATTGTTTTAAATAGTGGTTGATTATCTCTATCTTAGTTATTCCATTCGATTTCACGCATATCCGATCTTTCCATTAACATATCGTTTAGACGATTGTGGTCTATGGAGCTTTCGTAACCTTTGAAAACATTTTTAAGAAACGCTAAATTTTAAATACTGATCTATTCAACCCTCATTCTAGATCGGTACTATCGTCTAACAGATTCCACGTGAAGTTAGGTGGCGTAACTCTTGTTAATTGGGAGAATGTTGGTAGCATGTGGTCTTGTGATATCTGATCTTGGTAAATGAGGTAGATATCATTGACAATGTTTAGTGGTCTGAGTCATCATATAGTTCAGGGATGTATTAGAATAAACAAATATAGAGTAAAGGTAAATATGGGATAAATATACGCTTGTTTGAATAATTTGTAAGAACAAATTTAGTTTCTACAATGTATCTCTAAGATTTCGATGATAACAAAGGATGAAACAAAAATGGTACCCTAACAAAATTTTTATAAGTATGCAGGACTCTAATCTAAATAGTCAGATAGACACTCATCAGATACAGAAACAAGTTCTGAGATATCACTTAGAAGATACGCAAGAAGAAGCTCTGACTCTGATCAATGTAAGCGGAAATTAAACAAGAGATATCAAACACTCTGAAGTCGAAGAACAGCTCTAGGATCTGAAGCCTCACGCTCTGATGAAATCAAGTGAAAGAAGCTTTGAAGACAATCAACAATAAAGCATCTATCTGAAGACACTCTTCCTGAATAGAGACTATGATGTTCTAACCTTCTGACTCAGAAAGCTTAGCTATGAAGGAATTTACTTATGGAAAGATCCTATTTTAGGAAGAAGTTTATGGAGCCCCAAAATTGTTTTTGGAAAGAACACAGAGATTAATGAAATTAATCATCCATCATTGCAAAAGATTCTGACTTTCAAACCATCAACGGTCTTCTCATCACTCCTATATATAGGATGGAACGCCTCTCTAAGAAGACACAGAAAACATACGAATATACAACACTCCTATCATTATTCATTCTCCCACACGAGCTGATGTTCTAAAGTGTGAACAACTCTTTGCTTTTACCTTGTGTAATCTCTGCTTATCTAGAAGCACTAAGCATTACTGTAATTCTATTTATTTGCTGAAAATTCTCCTCAAGTGACTTGTGAAGTCTGTAAACTTGAGAGGTCTAAGAGAACTTTATTCTCTTATATGATTGTTTGTTTAATCTTTCAATATTAGTGGATTAAGTCCTTTTTGAAGGCGAAATCACCTTGGCCGAATGGACTGGAGTAGCTTTGAATTTCAAGCGAACCAGTATAAAATTCAGTGCTGAATTTATTTGTTTCTACGTGTGTCTCATTTCCAAAAAGTTTTTATTCTCTCTAAAACAATTCAAGCCCCCCTTTCTTGTTTTTATCTACCTTCATAATTGTGGTTGTCATATATATTACTATTTTACACCCTATTCCCATTTTTAAACTTGTACGTAAATCTTAGCCCTGTATTATTTTTGTATTGCATTTTTGGATTGATTTATGTCGAGCATGCGACTAGCTAGATCATTTAGGAGGGAAGGCTATGGAGTGACGGGTTACGATAACGTCAAGACTGAAGGTTGCTAGCATTTTCAAACGCTAATCACATCGCTACTACTATATAATATTATATACAGTCAGTATAAGTGTCAGTCCCGTTGGACTTAGGAGGTCCTTTTTGTTATGCTTTCTTTGTGTTCTCTTCATGTACTTCTTTTAAGTTTTATCTAAGTGGCCAGACCACTAGTCTTAACGGTGTCAAGCCCTATGTAAAATATATTGGAAGCATATATATATATATATATATATATATATTATATATATATATATATATATATATATATATATAATATATATATATATATATATATATATATATATATATATATTAATATATATATATATATATATATATATATATATATATATGAAGTAGTATGTTTTAACTAGTTTCAAATTCTCCATATTTTTTTATAAATATTTCGAAATTTTAATTATAATTTCACTAATGGGACATAGGTTGTCTCATTGAATGGTATCAGAGCTGGTCAATTTAGCTCGGACCATAAGTGTATAGAGTTATACTGACTGCATCAAGTTGGATTCCAAATTGAATGTAACTTTTCTTTTGTGTGTATAATCTTCATCTTGAGAGCCTTCTAATATACTGATATAGGAAGCGTTTTTAACACACTTAACCTATCCCCCCTCCAATGGTCACAAACCCAACAGTAACGTTACAGACACTTCACAAAATTCACTCTATAAATACTTCACACGAATTCATTATTTTCATATCAATTTCAAAGTACGTATCCATACCTTCTAAACACTACGCCAAATAAGGGAAAAGAGGACGCTTTTTTTGGCCTATAATAGCGCTTTAAAGCGCCCTCTAATCTGGCGCTGGCATAGGTAAAGACAACGCTTTTTTTCCTGGTGAAAGCGCTCTCTAAAGTGGCTCTTTAAGCCCCTTAAGGGTCACTTTAGAGGGCGCTTTTTAAAGAAAGCACCCTCTAAAGTGGAAACTTTTAAGGGTTTAGAGGGCGCTTTTACTGGAAAGCGCCCTATAAAGTGGAAACTTTTAAGGGTTTAGATGGCGCTTTACTGGAAAGCGCCCTTTAAAGTGGAAATTTAAAGGGTTTAGAGGGCGCTTATTTTGGAAAGCGCCCTCTAAAGTGGGTGGTTATTTAATTTTTTTTTTAAAAAGCGCTATATTTATTTATTTATTTTAGACAACCTATATATTGAAGCAGTACACCTAAAACTGTATAATTTGAAGCCCTTTTTCACACATTGCATTCAACAAGCCTTATATACAACAATCCATACATATACAACAATCCACTGATATATAATCGTTTAACTTCTAAAGATTCTAAATATACAACCAATTCATAACTTAAAAAGAAATAAAACTAAGTAGCAAAAGCATCTCTGAGATGTATGTTTTTTTTGCTAGCCGCAGTCTTCTTAGCAACAACCTCTTTTTGTTCAATATCAATAGCATGAACCTAAAATATCATAAAATTAGTTAGGTGAAGTATAAGATCAAGAATTAACATTTTCTATGCATAAATATCATATAATTGTGTTTATACCTTTTTTTTTATGCAACTGACTCGATTTGCTGTAATAAAAGCCATTTTACCTGTAATAAAGAAAACAATTAAAATCATTTGACCTGTACCTTTTTCACTAAGTTCTCTTTCTTTTCTTGGTTGGAATATGTTCTAGCGGGCAGTAGATATGTTCGTTTTCCTTTCTTCAAGGGTCCTAATTCAGTTCTTATTCCCATCGCTATCAAGTCCTTTGTTGCCTTAAGGCCATCCTTAGACTTTCCTTGTATATTGAGTAACGTGCCAAGAGTCCTTTCTTGCCTTCAGGATATTCATTATTAATTTTCAACCACTGTGGTGAATCTGCCGGATATCGATACTTTCCATCTATAATTCTTTCATCTGCATGCCAGGTCAAGTGTCTTGAATCGGTTTCACTACGAAACATGTGTCTAAATCTCGGAATAACAGGAAAATACCACAAGACTTTTGCTGGAGACAACTTGTTCTTATATCGCGAGACACCGCATTTAGGACACTCATTTAACGATGCATACTCATTTCGAAACAAAACCCAATCGTTTGGACATGCATGTATCTTATCATAGCTCATGCCAATAGAGCACAACATCTTTTTGGTCTCATATGTTCGATTGGGAAGAACATTATCCTCAGGAAGCATATCTTTCAAAAGGGCTAATAACTCTGTGAAACTTTTATCCGACCATCCATTGCCCGCCTTTAAGTTGTACAACTTTAATACCGCAGACAATCTTGTGAATTTAGTGCAACCATCATACAAAGGTTTCTCTGCATCACTTACCAACCTCTCAAACATTTCGGGACAATCCTTAAGATCTCCTTCAAGTGCTTCTGCAATCTCTTCAACTCGATCACAATCGTATGTATCTGCGCCACTATAGTTTGAGGCATAGGTCGTACTATCCCCCGGTTCAACATTCTCGTTACTTTTCTCACCATGCAAATTCCAACATGTATAACTTCGATCAATTCCATGCCTCATTAGATGCGATGTCAACTGAACCGCGTCAACCCGTTTCCCATAACAACAACCCAAGCAAGGACATATCATTCTACTGGGGTCTTCGGCGTGCGCAACGGCAAACTTAACGAATTCTGATACCCCATTCTCGTACTCTCTCGACAATCGATTGAAAGACATCCATGTATTATCCATTACTAATTAGAATAAACAAAAAACAATTTCAGAAGAGAAACCAAAAATGGGATGAGACAAAACAATTTCTCTTTATTGAGTTAGTCTCTGTGCAGGGCATTCATGTCTCCAACAACAACTCAAAACCAAAACAATTTTGGTTTATTGAGTTAGTTTCTCAACATTTTCATATATCTCTGACTTCAATAGCATGATAATGTATGAACCATGCATTAAGCATTAGTGGTATGCACTAATTTGTAGCATAGTTATATATCATCATATAGTTTTTACAAAAGATAAACATTGACTAGAAAATATATATGTAGAATTGTATAATGGTCTAACTGAAAGCTAACAGAAGAATAGTCGACTCTAATTTACTCTATCAAATAACATCCATACCTAAACTTCTTAAGTTACTAGCTATGCTATGTATGCTAGAATAAATACACTCATAAGCTGCATAATGTACCTTTGATTGGTAGAAGGTGTTATAGATATTGCTGCCTCCTTTTTCTACATCGAGAAACAAATGGAACAGTTGGTGAAATTTAACCCATAATGCCTAGTCTCCATTGCTAGCATTGCAACACAATAATTATTGTTGAGAATACTCAATAAATGTATGAACCAAGAAAAATGAAACCAAAAATGAACAATAGCGAACGTCAGAAGAGAAACCAAGTAATATGAAGATTAGAAAAATACCTATGGTGTCAAAATCGAACAGCTAACAACGAATTAATAGAAGGAGGAAACGTCGTAGATCTAACAGAGGTGGAAGGAGAACACCTTAGAAGTAGCGAAAATCGTAGCAGTGAGAACCCTAACGTGAAAAAGAACGAAAATAACAGAGAGTGAAATAACAAAACGCGCAGTATGTTATAATTTTAATGTTTACTAAAGGGGACCTTAGAGGGCGTTTGTGGAAAAAAAGCACCCTCTAAAGGGGGCCTAAGAGGGCGCTTATGAAAGCGCTCTCTAAGGCTTTCCAAAAGCGCTTTATAAACTAGAAATGCACATGGACTTGTAGAGTGCTTTTTTAAAAGTGTCCTCTAAGGGTAACCTTAGAGGGCGCTTTCTAAAAAGCGCCCTGTATTGTTGTCCCTCTATCTCCTCCTTATTTTTTCGCTTCACCTTAGAGGGCGCTTTATTACAAAAGCGCCCTCTAAAGTGCGCTGTCTATTCCAGTTGTTCGCTCCTTATTTTTTCGCTTCACTTTAGAGTGCGCTTTTGTAATAAAGCGCCCTCTAAGGTGCGCTGTCTATTCCAGTTTTTGGCGTAGTGAAATGGCTAAATGTTTTATTTTATTCATCATTATTCTTGTCATTATCTTGTTTCTTATTGGTATTATCAAGCATGAAGAATCAGGTAAAGATTTCGTAGCAATAATGATAATTATAGTTTTACCATTACTAGTCTTAGCTTGGCTTATTTATAGAGGTTTTTAAATGAAACATGGTCATGGTTTTTGTAATCGTTGTTATTGAGTAAATTGATATATTTTTGTTTTTACATTAAATATTGATTATGTTTTCCCAAATTCTAGTTATAATCATGTCTAACATTAAACATTAACTCAATATTTTAAACATAAATATTCCTTGCATGTGAGAGAATTGACAAAATACTTATCGATGAATAATTCATTGGGATATAAATATACATATTTGTTATGTTCTTTATGTCTTATGAATGATTGAACCTAATAATTTATCCTTTTTAGGAAGTTATGGTTCAGAACTCCAAAAACGCGAGGCGTGGTAGGAATGTTGGTAGAGGCGCTAGTAGAGGTATAGGTAGGAATGTGAGTGGTGAAGCTACTCCCGAAGGAGCAACTAACATCCCCGGGGGACGAGAAGATCATTCCCAAACTAGAATGAACTCTCAAGCTGACACTCGAGATATTCGTAAACTTGCTGCAGTTGTGTGTTCAAACATAACAAAATGCTCAAATCCTGTAAATCACTCGAGATCATCAACTTTTTCAGCAACAACAAAGAGAAACTATGCATGAAGATGCGGGATTGAACTCGTTTCTAAAAGGTAAACCATCACAGTTTGGTGGTGATTTTAATCCGGAGGGTCCTGAGAAATGGTTGCAAGAGATATAAAAGATATTTTTTTCACTCACTGTAGAGAGAATAGAAGATTTGGTTATGCAACATTCATGCTGACAGGCGACACTGAAGCCTGGTGGAAAGGAAAACATAGATTGTTGGAAGAGGAAGGAATAGAGATCAACTGGATCTTGTTCAAATAAGAATATTTGGGGAAGTGTTTTCCAAAGTTATGTAGGAAAGAGGAGGATAGAGAATTCTAGAACATGCGTCAAGGTATGATGATAGTGGGAGAGTATACTAGGAAGTTTGAATCCGTGCTAAAGTATTCTGAATTCTACCGCTCGCATCCAAGGGAAGGATAGATGTGTGAAAAGTATAAAGTTGGATTGAAATATGATATCGAGAGGGCAGTTTTACCTCTGCATATTATGTGCTTTGGTGAGCTGACAGAAAGGTGTATGGAGTTGGATGGAGCCTTAACATTGTTCAACATTTAGAGTAATTTGGTCTTAAAATATCCTTTATCGATGAATAGGACATTTAAGACTAATGATCAATTTGACAAAGGTACAATGCCTAAAAATAGTTGTCGACCACAAGCATAGTTAGTTGTCGCATTTGAGGTTTGGCCATTTAAATTTGAGGTCACTCAATCAACTGATTACTCAAGATATGGTGTCTGGTATACCAAATCTTATGATGCCCGACAAACTCTGTGAAGGTTGCTTATTAGGGAAGTAATCTAGAAAGTCTTTCGTTTCGACTATGGCAATAAGATCATCTTGCATACTGAAAATAGTACATACAAATGTATGTGGCCCTTTTGAGGATCATACCATTGGCGGAAACATTTATTTTGTCTCCTTTATTGATGAGTACAGTCGAAAGCTTTGAATCTATGTGAACAGATGCAAAGACAAAGTATTTTCAATCTTAAAGAGATTCAAAATGCTTGTCGAAATCCAGAATGAAAATAAGATCAAGGTTCTGCGAATAGATGGAGGTGGCAAATACAAATCCAACATATTTGAAGAATTTTATGGAAAACATGGTATTGATGATGTGATAATTGCTTCTTACACAACTCAACATAATGGAATAGTAGAACCAAGAAACCTTACCATATTGGATATGGCAAGATGCATGTTGAAACAAAATAAATTTCCAAAATCCTTATGAGGTGAAGCATTTACTACCACTGTTTATATTCTGAACAGGTGCCCTATCAAGAAACTGAAGAACAACATTCCTGAAGAAGTATGGAGTGGCAAAGCCATTGATGAGTTATGGCTTTGATGAAGAAAGTAGTGAGCACGAAGAAATAATGGTTAATAAAATTCTAGTCACAATCAAACTCGAAGTATACAACAGAAAGGGTGTGGCAAGCACAAGCTAAAGACCTTAAAGAACCAGAGTTCTTCCAACAAGGCTTTAAGATTATGAAGTTGTTGGTGATGATGAAGTCACACCAGATGGAGATTTGGTTCATTTCGCTTCACTTTCAGATTATGAACCAATCAATTATAGTGAGGCCTTAAAGAATAAACATTTGAAGACGAATATGGTCTAAGATTTACAAGCGATCTAAAGAAATAAAACATAGGAGCTAGTCGAATTACCATTACACACAAAATCTATCGAAGTGGAGTGGATGTTCAAGATGAAGCGCAATCCTCGTGGGTTAATTGTAAAACATAAGGCAAGAATAGTAGCTCGAGGATTTTTTTAGAAAGAAGGACTCAAATACTCTGATGTATATACACTAGTAGAGAGATTGGACACTGCCATATCGGTAGTGGCCTTGGCATGTAAGCAAGTTTGGTAGACATTTCACTTAGATGTGAAATCATCATTTTTGAATGGTCCCATAGATGAAGTTGTGTATGTGTTACAACCTCATGGTTTTGTGATACAGGAGGACGTGAGGAAAGTGTACAAGTTGCACAAATCCCTTTATGGTCTCAAACATGCACCTAGGCCATGGAACAAGAAAATTGACTCATATTTAGTCGAGTTAGGATTCATCAAATGAATGTGTGCCTGTGTACAAGTTATGGCATAACATATAACTAGCATATGCTTATATGTCGATGGCTTGCTAGTAACTGGAAATAAAATGGAGAACTTGTAGAAGTTCAAGAAGCTGATGAAGAGGGAATTTGAAGTGTCAGATCTAGGAAATTTCAGACCTAAAAGTTCACTTTGCTCAAATAAATTACGGGATCTCTGAAGTAAGTTTGCAATAGCATACCTGATATAGGTTTCTCAGTCGAATTAGTAAGAGATACATGGATGAACCAAAGGTGTCACACATGAAGGTTGTAAGAAGAATACTGAGATACCTAAAAGGATAAATAAAATATGGAATCCGATTTCCTCGAGATTTTGAAAGCAAATAAGCTATGATTAATTGTTATTCAGATGTTGATTGGTATGGATATAAGGAAGCTTGAAGAAGCACAACTAGTTATTTCTTTCAACTATTTAGTGCCCTAATCTCATGGTGCTCGAGAAAGAAACATGTGGTGGAATCATCATTGTGTGAGGATGAGTATATAGCAAGATCCTATGTTACTTGTCAAGCAACCTGGACCAGATCTATGCTGGTTGAGATAGAGGTCGAAGTAAAGAAACCTTTAGTGTTATAAATCGGTAACGAGTCAACTATCAATCTTGCAAAGAATTGAATTCTACATGGAAGGAGTATGAACATTGAAGCTAGATTTCATATCCTAAAGGAGAAGGTAAATCAAGGTGAACTTGAAGTTAGACATTGCTCGAGTGAAGCATAGTTGGTCGGAATTTTCACTAAAGGATTGAAGATCGACAGATTCCTAACTTTGAGAAAGAAATTAGAAATGGTTCAGATCAATTAGCTTGTGTTTAACAACTTGGATTATAAAGGACTATGTTATATTGTGATATAATCCAAGTTAGTTAGTTACTTAGTTAGTTAGTTTGTTATGATTAGTTTTTTGAGTTACAAGTAACCTAATTGTATATATACATGTTGTTAGATAAATCGGTAAAGTTGAATGGATCCAGGTCTGAATCATGATTGGTGTCACATTCCTTAAAAGTATTTCAAGCACTCTCTTTATAGTCTTAGAGTTGAACGCAAGAATACCCACCATAATTCAACCTCGTAATCAAATCTGCACAAGACATGTGAAGATTCAAATGCAAGGAAGTGTGTCTGGAATTTATGAGAAGAGGATGCATGATTTTGTTTTTTTTTATTTTCGAGTACTGATCAATGTATTTATAGGTCATGCATGTGTTGTTTCACAAGGTTGCAACTCTTGATAAAACAACAATATTTCAACATATGTTGCAATGGTTCTCCTATGGATACATTATGCACCACTTCATGAAGTGTTGTATATTTCAAATTTGAAATTCATACTCTAAGCAACAACCAAAATCAAAAGCAATAATTAAACTTAAGTCGGCACCACCGTATAACGCCACAAGTAGCCCGAGTGCTCTGATGCGTCATGCCTAAGTGGTTACGTGCCCCCTACAAGCCGCCACTAGTGTATCTACGCCCACATCCTTAGACCCATTCCCGGGGCCGGAGCCAGTGTCGCCAGTGGCGATACCGACGAGGGGTTGTTTGGATGAGACATGTGGCATAATGTTTGGGACCACCACATTTGTCCATGTGACACTTTATCCTTTTTAGATCGTTTGTTGAGCTTAATGTTTTTAAGTGTTTATAAATGCTTTTAAAGTGAGCACCACTTTCTATGTGGGACTATTTTCAGTGCATTTATTATCATTAACTCAATTTCACACTTCTTGTCATATTGGAACACTGACATAGGAATTAAGTATCCATAATTTCCAACAATCCACCACTTGTTCTAATGGTGACAAGACCAATTCTAGAAAATATAAACAAAGAATATTAATACGGTTAAGTATCTTTCGATTTGAACTTAACCTCGGTATGGATAACGCAAAGTCTAATAGGAATGTTAGGTAGCAATGCTTTGAACCATTATCCCCTGTGATTATACCGACGTTACCTTACAAACACACTATTTAATGGCTTTTCACCAGCATCTCTCGCCTATCACTATATATGGCCATGTGCTTTTCCCGTTGTTGTGAATTTTTCATGAGAGAAACTCCAACTTTCACTTTGAGATGACACCATATCAAAATTCATATAGGTGAAGTTGATTTTTTTATCTATTTCTTAAGATACATGTCCTCGATAAAGAACTCTATTAAGAGTTTGAAAACTCAACCCTCAAATATGTAATAGTCAACATTGTCACAAGATGTTGCATAATCATCCAACTCAACGACTTGTTGTTACCAATTGAATCTTAGGTTAAGGTTTATTAACTTAAATTGGGTTGCTACCGTTTTCGGAACCCTTATTCTAGGAGTTTTAATCCCATACCTCTTGAGGTAGTCTTTACTAAGTCTCTGGTCATTGGCTTAGTAAAAGGATCGGCTAAATTATTACTTATTCATATATCTGTCAGTGAAATGATTTCATCCTTAATTAATTTTCTCGTTAAAGAATGTCTAAGACCCATGTGCCTAGATTTTCCATTATATGCTTCAATGAATGATTTTCCTATGGTGGCTTGGCTATCACAATGTATCAACAATTTCAAAACATTGTCTTTAGCCAATGAAACTTCCAACAGAAGGTCCATTAACCATTCAGCTTCTTGATAAGCGGAAGCAAGTGCCACAAACTCTGATTCCATGGTCGAAAGGGTAATACATGTCTGTTTCTTTCTCTTCCAAGAAATTGCATCTCTAGCCAATTTAAATATCCACCCTGTTGTAGATTTATGATCTCCAATACTTGATATCCAACTCGCATCGGTATATCCTTCTAGTGTGGCATAATGAAGGCCAAGAATTTTAGTTTTTAAGAGGTAACCGAAAATCCTAGTTATGGCCTTCCAATGTTCACCATTTGGATTGATAGTAAATCTACTCATCTTACTAACTGCAAATATACCTCCTAAGTAGAACCACCCCTTGTATAGATTCCACTTGGAAATATCCTATGAGCCTTATCGCTTCCAAGCTTGATTCTTGGAAAAATAGGTTTTCATTGTTAGATGAAGAGTAGTTCTCATTAATTAGGTTCTATTCGATTTCGATGGTCCAACATTTGTATTCCAATGTGTAATGAAGGTATGGACTTCCTAGACTTACACCTTGTAAATCTTGGTCTACTAGGTAAAATAAAGGTGAATGATGATTTATGAGGGAACTACATTTTGTGGTGACATCATTTTTGCTATATAAGAGTTTTAGGGTGATGATAAGTGCAAAAATTACTTAAATTACATAAGAATTTATTATCTTAATTCACAAGTAAACAATGAAAATAATACCTAACTTATAAAAATGAGATAACACATGTGAAGGAACTTTTTTATGTTGTAATAAAAAAGTATAGATTAAAGAACCAAGAAAACACCAAAATAATAATCAAAGATCTCGCCAAGTAAGAACAAAGCACCTTCAGAAGACATGTTCACTAAATGAAGAACATGTTCGATCTTAGTGAGAAATGGCAACACAATATTTCTTTGTAGCAAACATACTTAAAAGATTATTAAGATCTTTAATATGAGACATGGTCTTGAATATGTCATACATAATGGTTGACACATATTTATCAACTTCTTGATCCCTCATAATTGTTTCCTAGATCTTTTCAATCCAAGTATTTGGACTTAGAGACTGCTTACTTATAGTTCTAACCATGAGTTGGACTTCAGATACACTTTAACTAGCAACTAAATCCTTATCATCTTAATGTTCTATATTGTGAAGAGCATAGTTTGGAGCATACATACTATAGATCAACTAACTAGAAGGAACACCAATCACAACTTACAATTTTTTATTAGTAAACGTTTTTGAGCTTTAATAAGGAGTTAATCCACTATCACTACAATTCTTTACACTTTTATTCTAAACCACAAATTTTCAATTATATGAGGATCTCCATCCTGACCATCGATCTTTCCTTCAATAATAACTTCTTGCGCGAGTCTTATAAAGCCCATAAGAGGTAATGTCATTTTGACTTGCTTTCTGGCTTATTTAGTGTCATTAGGTTGACTATTTCCAAGTTTTATTTTGGACAAAAACTTGCTAACTTTATTTGTATTAAAGTTCCTTATTCTAAGAGTAGTAACAATCTCATGGGGAAGAGCCTTTAATTCACACATTCCCAATATCAATTTCTCCACGCAGAAACCAAGAGCAGCTGGAATCATAGCATGAGTTGCATTTTCATTCCCCACTTTTTCATAATAGTTCCACCATAGTTGCTTTTTGACACAATAACATTGTCTTCCAATTGCTTTACTTTAAGAAAACACGAGAGTTTTCTCGAATGGTTTATCTCAAGGTTAGACTTTTTTTGTTGAACACAATGTTCACTACGCCAAAAATTGGAATAGACAGCGCCCCTTAGAGGGCGCTTTATTACAAAAGCGCACTCTAAAGTGAAGAGAAAAAATAAGGAGCATACTATTGGAATAGACAGCGCACTTTAGAGGGCGCTTTTGTAACAAAGCGCACTCTAAAGTGAAGCGAAAAAATAATGAGGAAATGGAGGAACACCAATAGAGGACGCTTTATTGAAAGCGCCCTTTAAGGGTAACCTTAGAGGGCGCTTTTAAAAAAGCGCTCTCTATGTCCATGTACATTTCCAGTTTATAGGGCGCTTTTGGAAAGCCTTAGAGAGCGCTTTTAGAAGCGCCCTCTTAGGCCCCCTTTAGAGGGCGCTTTTGTAACAAAGCGCCCTCTAAAGTGAAGCCAAAAAAAAATAATGAGGAAATGGAGGGACAACAATAGAGGGCGCTTTAGTGAAAGCGCCCTCTAAGGTTACCCTTAGAGGGCGCTTTTAAAAAAGCGCTCTCTAAGTCCATGTACATTTCCAGTTTAGAAGGCGCTTTTGGAAAGCCTTAGAGAGCGCTTTCAGAAGCGCCCTCTTAGGCCCCCTTTAGAGGGCGCTTTTTTTACAAAAGCGCCCTCTAAGGTCCCCTTTAGTAAACATTAAAATTATAACATATATTGCATGTCTCTTTATTTTCCCTCTCTATAAGCTATTTCGTTTACGTAACTGGGTTTTCTCTCTACTGCGATTACTCTCTACTGCGATTACTCTCGTCCTCCGTTCGTTCTCCCTCCCTCACCGTCATCGTCGCCGTCGCCTTTTTCTGCTGCTGCGTTCACGTTCACTGAGTTATCTGCGTCCACCGTCACTGTTCACTTTCTTCTCCATCGTTACCGTCACCTTGAAGGTATTTCTCTTCTCCATCGTTACCGTTCACTTTCTTCATGTGTTTGATTAGGGCATTTTCTAAACTTAGTTTTACATTTTGTGCATTATGTTGATTAATGTTGTTTAGGGCAAACTGAGTTTTTTATTTCTGATTGAAAACTGATATCATTTGAAGTGTGTTTGAGCTTGTGCTTGGAAGTTTGATGATTATGGATGCAAGTTTGTTCATGTTCCAAACACCATAAGTTTGCATTGGTCTTTTGCATGCAGTAGGTGTGTGTGAGTTTGTATTCAATAATGATAAAAAAAAAGAGTTTAGATTGTTGTAACATGAGAGAAATGGAAGGTATATGAATGTGTTCACGTATTGAATCATTGTCTTACTTGGGTCTTACTGAATCATTTCTATATTACAGATAAAATGGCTAACCAAGACGATACCCATGACGCGAATGGATCACGTAACAATGTTGAAAAAGAAATCAAACGAGGATTGACTGTTATGAAGTCAATCATTCGTGCAAGAGACAAGGGTGTAAAATTTGAAGTACATTGGAGTGCTGAAGACCAACTAATTGAGCCTAACGGTTCAATGTTGGCAAGTTACATTGGTTTCCTTGTTCGACAACATATTCCGATTACATGTGATAATTGGAGAAGTCCGGACTTGAAGGTTTGCAGCCCTGTATTGTAGGCAGAATTTAGGACTTCTCAAAGTTGATTTCTTGTTGCTTTGTCGTTCATAAAATACACCACTAAATTCTCTGCGTTTAATTTTTAATTTTTTTTCATCAGGCTTGTGTCTCAATAGAGGATGGGTATCTACCTAAAGTTACTTTTGTAGTGGTCCAAAAGAGACATCACACCCGTCTCTTTCCTGTCAACCCCAAAGAGACCGATAGAAGTGGAAATATTATGCCAGGTTTTTTCAATATATTTCTCAACGCAGCTGGTATATATTATCATTTGAATTTATCACTTTTTGCTGATTTTGTTGTTCTAAATTGTCAAAGGAACCGTGGTAGACACCAGCATTTGTCACCCTAGGGAATTTGATTTTTACCTTAACAGCCATGCAGGAATTCAGGTAATATTAGCTATGTCATTTAACTTTATGCCATTGTTTACTATTTGTTGCTCAATCGCCTTTTGACTGTTCTGTGTTATTTGCATTTGGACGTGTTCTTTTTGCAGGGGACTAGTCGACCAACGCATTACCATGTGATGTATGATGAAAATAAATTCACTACAGACCAGCTACAGAGTTTGACCAATAACTTGTGCTACACGTAATGATATGATTTGCTTTTTTAATCTTAATTAATGTTTTCTAAACTTGTATTGTTTTCATTTAATTTTAGAAGCCTTCTGATACTATTTTTTTCCATTCAGTTATGCGAGGTGTACTCGATCTGTCTCAATAGGTTTGTTACTCGATTCCCTTTGCTTGTTTTTGTTTTAGGCTATACAAAACTTTAGTTTAACAAAAATGTTATCTTGTATGCAGTTCCTCCTGCCTATTATGCACACTTGCTAGCTTTCCGCGCTAGATACTACATAAGTGAAGTTGAAAATTCTGATTCTGGTTCTGCAAGTGGAAATAGGAATGCCACCAACTTTGTGTCGACTCTGCCATCTATCTTGGATAACGTCAAAAAAGTAATGTTTTACTGTTGATCTTGATTTGTCGTACAAGCTTCGAGGATAGATTTGGGAGTTAGGATATTCACCATGCCTTTTTTGGATATACTACTTATGCTGCCATCTGTTTTTTTGGTTGAGCCTTATTTTGTATGGATGTGCGATAGAACTACTAGACAGCTTTTGGATATACAGAACATGTTTGCCACCATGGGTGGATGGGCGTTATTTTGTTTAGTATTGGTTAGAACTACTAGACAGCTTTTGGATACAGTGGTCACTGGGTGTTGGTTGCTATGGATCTTTCGAGACTAATAGTGTATTATCTCGATTCGTTATCGGGTGATTGGAGTAAATATCCGAGTATGAAGAAGACGGTTGACGCGTAAGTGAAATTCCCCTAAATATTCGTGTATATTTGTATATTTAATTATGTCTGTCAGATTGATCTCAATATACGTTTTTATTTTGTTAGGGCAATAATAAAATTTAGATCGAAAAAGAATTATCGTAATAGGAAGGACATTACCTGGGTCAGAGTTCAGGTATATATTAAGTATCTTATTTTTGCTTATAATAGTGTTTGTTTTTTTGCTTATAATAGTGTTTGTAAGAAATTAACTATATATATATATATATATTGTTTGTTTTTCTGTGTAGTGTCCTCAGCAAAATAATTCGGTCGATTGCGGATTTTTTGTATTGAGATTTATGAGAGATATCATTGCGTTGAATCGTATAGACATCCCAAAAATGGTATGGAATAATAACTTAGGGTTTATTTTAATATTATCGGATATTTCATCTAATTTGTTACTAAATCATGAATATGTTTTATTCTCTTAATTGTAGTACTTTGAGGAATACAAATCTTACTCAAGAGCTCATTTGGATGAAATGAAGGATGAATTGTGTTTGTTGATCAAAGAATCATATAGCTAGGTTGTATATTGTTGTACATATATGTATGGAATGTTGTTGTTGTATACTGTTGTTGTATATATGTTGTATATTGTTGTTGTACTTTTACTAAATCATGAATATGTTGTTGTATATTGTTGATCAAAGAATCATATATTAATGTTGTATATATGGAGGATTAATGTTGTATATAAATGGATTCATGTTGTATATATCAATGGATTAATGGTGTATAACATTGGATTAAAGGATGAAATCAATATGAATTTTACACTTTTGCAGCATGCGAACAGGTTACCAATTAAATATCCACTGTTTTTCAAACAAATTTTTTTAAAATAACTAACACTTTAGAGGGCGCTTTGTCCAGAAAGCGCCCTCTAAACACTTTACATTGACAACTTTAGAGGGCGCTTTTTCCTGAAAGCGCCCTCTAAACACTTTACATTGACAACTTTAGAGGGCGCTTTTTCCTGAAAGCGCCCTCTAAACACTTTACATTGACAACTTTAGAGGGCGCTTTTTCCAGAAAGCGCCCTCTAATGTGTCCCTTTATGGACCACTCCAGAGGGCGCTTTTTTCTGAAAGCGCACTATAATGTGGCCACTTTAGACAGCGCTTTCTCCAGGAAAACAAAGCGCTGTCTTTACCTATGCCAGCGCCACTTTAGAGGGCGCTTAAAAGCGCTGTTATAGGCCAAAATAAGCGCCCTCTTTTCCCTTATTTGGCGTAGTGGTTGCACCAATTTGTTGGTAATTTCATCATACACATCTTCAGTCTTTGAGACTAACCCCCACAAACTCACATCTAAATTGTTTATCAAGATTTCAGAATTTAAATCTTTCTTGACGATTGTTGGCTCAATGAAGCATGATTTGATAATCATATTTCTGAATCTTTTGGTGACTCCATCATTTAGATTTTCTATGATATTTTCAACAGGGTAATCTATATGAGTTTTGGATGAAGTTCCCTCATTGATTGAATATTTTTCAGCATTATAGTTGCTAAAATAAATTTCAGATTCCTAAGGTAAAACATATACTAAAACATCAGAAACTTTATGATCTTCTTCTTCAACTCTCTTTTCTTCACGTATGATGATTTTGGAATTGTTATGGCCACAGTTCAGGTGCAACATATTGGTCTTTCCACCCATGGATGACAAGAAAGTTAAGGAAAGATTCCTAGTTTGAGTTATCCATATGTAGCAGTTGTTGTTAGATATTGAGCCTTTCAATATCACTTTTTCATCTTTGTTGGAGGCATTGCATTCAGAGTCATTAAATTTCACATTCAAATCCTGGTCACATAACTGACTTATGCTGATCAAGTTTACAGCAAGAGCTTCTACCAAAAGAACTCATCAAGACTAGGGAGACCTGGGTAAACCAATTTTCATATTCGCGTTATCTTTCTTCTAGTTCCATTACCAAGAGTAACATAATTATGAGAGTATGTCTTAATTTCTTCGACATATCTCATTTCACCAATCATGTGTTATGAACATCCACTTTCGAAATACCAAACTTCTATTGAAAAGACTCTAGATGATACAAAAGCCAAAAGCCACTTGAAAGTTTCCTTTGGCTTCCACACTTGCTTAGCAAGAGTTTTCTTCCCTTTCTTCCTTTTAGATCTTGGTTGTCTATAAAATTGAGAATAATCATACATACTGTAGCAAAAAAGTCTTATATGACCATATTGGTTATGGTAATCACACAAGGTTGACTTTTGGTCAACAAAGTAAACCATGGAAGGTTGACTTTTTGTTGACCAAGACATTTTGATAATTCATCATTGATTCTTTTAGAAGCATTTAAAGTTTAATGGATTGAAGCATGGAGGTGAGGATTTTGGATTCAAATTCAACAAAGGAGCAAAATTTTAAATTTTCAAATTATGTAAGATGGAGGGAAAAGGTTCCATTTACTTAAAGCATGAGAAACCAACATACAAGGTCAAGTTTACATTCAAAATTCCCAAAAAAAAATCATTACAAAAAAAAGTCAGAAGTGGAAACTATACAAAAAACCCATAAATGTGACCTACGGTTAACTTTTGGTCAACTATTAACTTTTGGTCAAACAATTGACCAAAGTCAACATAACCCTATACCTATTTCTTTCTTCATCATAATTTCCACTATGATCTCCCAACTTTCTTCATTTCCACTCAAAAACTCTACCATAGCACACTTTCATGCTATCTTCATGTTCATGTGTCATACCAAAAACCTTCATGCCATACCATGACTTCCCTTCTTTTTCACCATGTTATACCAAGCCTAAAACATCCCTACAACATTAGCATCTATCATACCATGTTATTCCAAACACAAAGCAATGTAATACACTCAAATAAATTAATTGTCATGGTAGTTCAATGCACATACACACATCATGCCAATAACATACACATACAATAGAATGCATAATGCACCATTTTTCTAATACAAGCATATACCAGTCTAGCCTACACATGCATACACACTCATTATTTCAAAGCAGAATCAAGCCTTAACTTTCATAGTTCAACACACACATTAAGACAGGGTTATGCCAAATACATACCATCACCATTGCAGCAGTACAAAAAACAATTCCACAATACACATATTCAATCCAAACCATGATTCATATAAATAGATATCATCACCACATACATTCAGTCATCTACATCACAATTGCAATAACCTAAATTCAATGCATCATCAAATCATGTAAAACACATAATCCATATCATGTCATCCAAATGTGTTAGACTTAAAATTAGTTTGTTATAACAGTCCACACAGTGATATGCAACATGCATATAATTCATGATCCATCAAGCTAAGGTCCAACCAATTCAATAACCACCATAATGCTTCTAACTACCAACCCTAGTTCAAACTACTAGTTGACCAAGGCATAAAGCCCTACCTTAATTGGCCAAACTATATGCCAACTCCCAAATGTCAATCCATCTAACCAATATTGCCAACTACCCTAATTTTCATAGCTCATTAACTAATTCCTTACTACCTAGGATTGATCAAGTTTTCATTAAATAAAAGTTACAAACACTAACACACGTCAACTAACTTACCTTTCAAGTTAGTTATAAACTAACTTGCATTAATCCATAAACTAACTAAACTAACAATTGCCAACTATCAAAACCAAATGCTAACTGTCACATAACAAACTCTAACCGCCAGCTAATCAAGCCCACTGCCATGTGTGCATGGGCTAATTACCTAATTTTCCTAAGCTTCAAATCTCCCTCCAACATACTCACCAACTTCCAAAGTACACCAACTAGCTTCCCAATCATAACTAATTTCCAAAAGCTCTAAATAAACACACTTTTAACTTAATTTATACACTAATTACAATTCAAAAGAAACATAAAATCATTTTTCCCCTTGATTCCAACTAACACAATCTAGCGTTTTTTCGTTGATCCTCAACCCTTGATTAGAGTGAGTCCAGGATCACAATCCAAGGGTGGAAAATGATTCAAACCGAAACAATTCGCAACAAGCTTTCCTTTCACTTCTTCTATATAAACCTCCTTATTCCTCTTCAATCATGATCAGCAACTATTTCATAAACTTATTCTTCCAAATTCCCATGCACTCAATCTTCTTCATCCTTAACTAAATCCCTAACCACCATTAGAGCTCATTGGAAATACTCCTCAGAGCTTCACATTGAAGCTCTGAAAGAGTAGAGCTAGACCTCTCTCAATTCCTCAATTCCTACTCCACAACCTTCTATAATAATCAATCTACAACAATGACAAACATCTTATAGCCTAATCCATCAGCAAGAATTTCAGAAGAAGAAATAAGAAGGGGAGAAGAAGAAGAAATTACAAGCAGGGAGAGTTTAAGGCTTACCTGATCGTGAATCTCTGGGTTTCATCATCTTCGTCTCTAACTCCCACCTTGACTAGAGCAATTCTCATCTCTATAGGTAGGTCACACCATTAATTCCTCATTCTTCTTGATTTCTTTGTTATCATAATGTAACTTGTTTTCTTATAGGTGAAAGCCCTAATGTATTGGCCTGAAGTTTTGTTTCCTTATCATTTAATTTGGATGTGAAGTGTTAGGGTTCTTGTTTGTTTGTATTTGAAACAGAGGGATACGATGAATTATAAGTGAAATAAGGTCAAGAAATAGGGAGAGGGTGGCAAGACGAGCAGGGTGATCGTATTTTTATGGTGACTGGTGGTGCCCCACAGCTGGAAGTAATTTCTGGTGCGACAGGGCGATTTTCGACCATCACTAAGTTATAGAAAGAGAAGAGTGAATGTCTGAGAGGAAAAGAAATAATGAAGTGGAAATGAAACTCTTCCATCCCCTTTACCCTCACTCTGATGGGCTTCAAATCCGTCTCAAGTCCACTATTGCATGCACCCATTTCTTGCTAACACACCCCCTAACTCTGATTCCAAACAACCTAGGCCTTAACACTTGGGCCCAACGCCCCTTTTACACTTTTCACATCTTTTTTCTTAATTGCTAGAGAATATTTATTTCTTTTTTGTTTAGCTTATTCCTTTTTCTTTTTAATAGTTTTCTTTTAATATCCTTCTAGCATATTAAACAAAAAAACATTCTTAATAGCATGGTTAATTAGAGTTTATTAATTCTAGACTAAAATTAATGGTAGGTTAGAATTAAGACCCCTAAATAGTAAGTAGATTAGGATTAACATTACATGTTATCACTAATTGGGATTCTTTAGTTCTTTTGACCTTTTCTTCATGGTGTTTTGGTCTTTTGGTATTGGTAGCTTGACTTGATGTTTAGCATGATCCCCTTATTGATTTGATTGTTTGATCAAACATTCTTTGATCAACTAATTAGGTTAATGACCTTAGGATTTTTAACATTACTTTCAAGACAAGTTACATGCTTCCTTAGGGCTTTTATTAAATTAAGTGATTCCTTGATCACTTGATTTGAATTAGATCTTAAAATTTTCACCTATACATGATCCCTTAAGTCCATTAAATTCCCTTTCATCTTTAAAACCCTAGAAATAGGTGACCATGAAGATGTGACAACATTAAACTCTATCCTTATTTTTTGGTATCATTCTTTCAAACATACCTATTCTCATCCATTTAAAAGAAAGATTCTCCTTCTCTTTTTAAACCTCAAAAGACTTGATAACTATGATGCGAATTGTGCGTCACGAGCCTTAAGAAGTGGAGAAGGAATAAGAGGGAGTATTCTTATCCTTATTTTGAATATCTTTGGATACGGGTTGTATGACCCAGTTGTTCAAAGTATTCACCTCCACTCATACACTTTAGTGCAATTCAAATCAAAACAACATTCTACCTCAGATAAAAAATCCATAACAATCAACATCAAAAACACCATTCCCTTTGGACCCAAAACAATACCTCTTGGTTTTGACACACATACTCTCTTTAAGGTTACTCACCATTTCCTAGTTAAGATACCTCTCCTTAGGCTAATCACCACCTCCTGGTTAAAATACCGATCTTTGGGTTAATCTCTTGGTTAAAACACCCATACTCTTGCATGTGTGCCTTTTTAATCCTCTGGTTAGGAAAAAACCCTTTCGTAGGCCTTGATCCCCGAGTCTAGGCAAACCCTACAACACTGCATCTTTGTTTAGACACATCATTCATGGTTAATCACCATTCCATAGTTAAACACCGCATCTTGGGTTAGACACCCCATTCATGGTTAATCACTATTTCATGGTTAAAATATCTCATTCTTGGTTCAGACACCACTTTATGGGTTCAAACACTACACTTTTAGTTCAAACAATATCTTCACTACAGTCACAAACCTTTTCAATTCATTAGCCAAACAACAATCTCTTTCATAAAAGAACTTTTATAATCCATTTTAATAGTTAGACTAAAAGCTTAGAGCGTCCTAACTGAAGGTAGAGAAAAACAAGAAAGGGGGTTTGAATTGTTTTAACGATAATAATAACTTTTTGAAAATGAGACGCACGCAGAAACAAATAATATCAACACTGAATTTTATACTGGTTCGCTTGAAATTCAAAGCTACTCTAGTCCACCCGGCCAAGGTGATTTCGCCTTCAAAAAGGACTTAATCCACTAATCTTGAAAGATTACACAAACGATCGTCTAAGAGGATAAAGATCTCTTAGCCCTCTCAAGTTTACAGACTTCACAAGTTACTTGAGGAGAGTTTCAACAAATAAATAGAATTACAATAATGCTTAGTGCTTCTAGGAAAGCAGAAATTACACAAGGTAAAAGCAAAAGAGTGTTCACACTTTAGAACATCAGCTCGTGTGAGAAGTAGAATGAATAATGGATATGAAAGTAGTGTTGTATTCTCGTGTGTTTCTATTGTCTTAGTGAGGTGTTCCATCCTTTATATAGGAGTGATGAGAAGGCCGTTGAATGTTTGAAAGTCAGAATCTTTGACAATGATGGATGATTAATGTCATTAATCTCTGTGTTCTTTCCAAAGCAGTTTTGGGGCGCCATAAATTTCTTCCTAAAATAGATTCTTTCCATAAGTGAAATTCTTCGTAGCTGAGTATTCTGAATCATAAGGTTCGAACATCAGAGTCTCTAAGTGTATCTTCATATAGATGCTTGTCGCTGACTGTCTTCAGAGTTTCTTCTGATTGATTACATCAGAGTGCAAAGCTTCAGATCCAAGAGTACGTTCTTCCTTATCAGAGTGTCTGATGTCTCTTGTTGAGTTTACGCTTCCTTTAATCAGAGTTAAAGCTTCTGCTTGCGTATCTTCTAAATGGTATTTCAGAACTTGTATCTATATCTGATGAATGTCTATTTGACTATTTTGATTAGAGTCCTGCACACTTAGATAAATTTTGTTAGTGTACCATTTTTGTTTCATCCTTTGTTATCATCAAAATCTTAGAGATACATTGTAGATACTAGATTTATTTTTACAATCTCCCCCTTTTTGATGATGACAAAAAAATTCAGAGTGATGATGAAGCAGTGATATAATCAAAATATTATCTCAAAGTCAGATGAGTGATGACTCCCCCTGAGATGGATCGTCATATTTCTCAGGAGTTCTTACTAGACTTTCCTTGTGGCAGCTAGTTTGTACCTTAATTGTTATCCTGCATAACTTTAGTTCTCATAAGGCATTAAGATATTAATGTGCGTAGTGTAGTAAAAGGATTAGATATATTTTCATCAGAGATGTATTAGTTCTCCCCCTTTTTGTCAGACTCAAACATACATAAGAAAATGCAAGAAAAATGTTCATATAAATGAGAAAAACAGGTACAGGTAAGCAGCAATTCAGGAAGAGAGCACAAAATGCATAGTAGAAAACATAAGAAGAAAGAACAAAAGAAGCCTAAGTGCCTAAGGGTTTGGAGGCGGAGGCATCCTTTGGAGTAGTTAAGTCAGCAGGTTCTGAATATTGTTGTTGACGGAGTCCTGGTGATCCAATGTTGCTCGCACAATATGTGGCTCCTTCTGCAGTTCTTCCAGAGTGTTCGAGACCAGAGGGGCGAAGCCAGAGTTTGATTGCTCCCCCTGAGTCAGAGCATCAGTGCTAGCCTTTACAGCTTCTTCCACAACTATGCATGCTGCTTCTTCAGCTTCGGCTTTTGCTTTTGCCTCAGCTTCAGCAGCATCCTTCTCTGCAGCTTCTCCAATTTGTTACTCTTCTTCTAGGAGAGCTTTCTCTTCTGCTTCTCTTTTGGCCTTTTCCTCAACCTCTCTGACCAAACGTGTTTGTAGCCTTTCTCCAGCGTCTCTGACGAAGTCGTTGCGGACTTGTTCAGAGAGGCCTTTCAGTTTAAAGGCTTCAGAGGTCATCCATCTTATCACTCTGTTCTAGTGAATCCTCACTGCAGAGGGATCATCACTAATATTGGAGTTTACAGATAGAGACTTGATCTTCTCCACTGAAGACTCAGCAAATAAAGAGATTGCTTCTTCTAAGGTGGGGGAGGTAGGTTATGGTTCTCGGTTGGGGGATGGAGATGTTGGTGGTGTTTGGATAGTGTCAATGGGAGTTGGAGAGGTAGGGGTCATAACATTTTCAAAGGGTGGTAAGATGGGTTGTTCAGGTGGTGGATTTGGTGGTTGTTCAGATGGTGGTATTTGTGGTTATTCAGAAGGTGATGTTTGTGGTTGTTCAGATGGTGGTGGAATTGGTTGTTCAGGTGGTGGAGTGTTGGCTTCTAGTTCAGGTTATTATTGTGAGATAAGAGCACGAGCTTGAAGTTGATCTAGTGTAGGGGATTGAGGGTCAGAAGGTTCTAAGTCAGATGATAGAACGTAGTAGGGTGGAGATGAAGGTGTAGAAGATGTTGGTGAGATAGATTCGTTAAGCATTTCTGCTTCAGATACTAGTAAGGTTGTGGTGGAGAGGTTGAATTTTTGAAGTGGGGGAGATGGTGGATTAGAGGTTTGAGTATCGAAGGGTTTAGTGGTAAAGGGTGGGGTGTTAGAGTGGGTGTAGATAGGTGTGGTTTGGGGAAGAGAAGAAGAAATTTTCTTTAAATTGACAGAGCGAGAGGGAGGCAGAGACTTACTTGGTGATTCAATTAGAGGGACCAAAGGTCTTGACGCAGAAGTTTCTCCCAGTTTAGCCTTATTTTCCTTCTTGGACTTCCTAGATGGCTCTCGTTATCTCTTCATGAAGTTGGGTGGATGCTCAGGTAGCTAGTCCACAGATAACTCTGAGATGTCAACTCCTTGGCTTGCGAGATCATGCAGATAATGTGCCACAACTTCTGGAGGATCAATCTTGGATAAGAGGTAGAGGCCGTTGGGAATCTTCCTTTGATCCTTGAGTGCTTCCCAAGAGGTATCTAATGAGGGTTTCACCCTGATTTTCTCAATCACCCCTATGCTCTTCATATTGCAAGTATTCAGAGGTCTTACAATGTCAACTGTGATATCCTCCATCAGATTGTGATGGATCAGGTGATCCACCAGCCCGCTCTCGATCAGAACGTTGGAGATAAGTCTTCCCAGAGAGATGTAGGTTATGGGCTTCATGTTATTTTTTGTGTCTTTGACAGAGTCTCTGAGGTATTTGAAGAGCAGTGTTGGCAAGTTAAGCTTTAGCCCTTTGTGAAAGGCAATAGAGTATGCACTTCTGATTTGTATTGAGTAGTCAGAAGAGTTGGAGGTTGGGCGGTGGTGAATGGTTCCCAGAATGATCTTCAACCAGACTTTGAGGTTCTGGTGAAGTTCCTTGTTTTTGGATGAGTTACCTTCAGTGTTCTATTGGAAATGGTTGGGGCAATTTCCTGGGACAAGTGCTTTGCCCTAGGATTGATGTTGTAGATCCTTCTTCCCCCTGTCTTCTCCATATTCAGAAGGGAGGCGATGGACTTCTCAGTAATGACAATCTTGACCCCCAGAACATGTAACACTATGTAATGATCATCAAAGTGTGTGAAGCGCCATAACTCTTTTACCAGATAGGTTAGACGGGACCATAGAGTCTTTGGAAATAGGTTTCCCACCCTTGTATTCTCAGTTCGTCAGTAAGGTCTATTCCATTTCGCTTCATGTTGTCAAAGTCTACCAATGATTCACATAGGACTTCAAGCTTGTCAAATGGAGTGGTAAGATGGATATGAGGTTCACGGTTCAGAATATGTGGTTCTTTGTAGATTGGGGTAGAGACAACACCGGTTGTAGCAGTTGTTTGTTGAGAAGAAATAGGAGTTTGTTCCGTTGATTCCATTTGCCGAGAGTAGTTGTAGACAGATTGTTGTTGAGAATCCATGATGAACTTAATGAAAAAGATGAACTTGATGAAGATGAAGAACTTGATGAACTTGATAAAGGAGAGGGGTTTGTGTAGGTAGTGAGTGTAAAAGTGTGAAATTGTGGATTGTGAAGAATATAAATACACAGAGAGAGCATGCAAAACGACAGCGTTAAAAGCAGTTGAGAAGTTTAGAAAATTAATAATGGCACATTAACCAAGTTGACACGCTTAGGGGAGACATGATTACAGCCCATGATAAAGGTCTAATCCCCAAATCAGCATACTGCTCGAGGAGATCTCAAAGGCATATCTCTTGATTTCTGCTAGACAGTTGTCTAGAAGATCCAAGGTCAGACGCAAGATACCCCACATGTTAATCTATTTGATATTCAGGAATACCAAGGGATTGGATCCTGAGGATTTCTGATTCAGATGACTCCTAACTGGTAGAAGTATCAGAGTCAAATCCAGATACCAGATGTTATTTTAGAGCCTTATTTTGCTATTTCAGAGAAGCACATTTGGTTTATTCTGGGCGAATTTCAATTTTTAAATGTTTCAGAATAAATGAGAATCTATCTTCAGCGAGGAGTTTAGTGAAAATATCAGCCCATTGATGGTCTGTATCAATAAATTTCAACGATATTACCCCTTTCTAAACATAATCTCTGATAAAATGATGTTTTATTTCTATGTGCTTAGCTCTGGAATGCAAGATAGGTTTCTTACTTAAACATATGGCAGCAGTATTATCACAGAAGATATGAACCTTACTCTCAAAAATCTTAAGGTCTTCTAGTTGATTTTTCATCCAGAGCATCTAAGTAGTGCATAGTGAAATTGGTATATATTCTGCTTCTGCAGTAGACATAGCGATGGTTGACTGTCTTTTATTGGCCCAAGATATGAGATTGTTTCCCAAGAACTGACAGTTCCCATATGTACTTTTACGTTCCATTCTGTCCCTTGCATAATCTGCATCACAATATCCAGAAAGCCTATACTCTGATGTTTTCTCATACATCAGGCCAAGGTTAGGAGTTCCTTTCAGATACCTTAGGATTATTTTAACAGCTATTAAATGAGATTCCATTGGATCTGATTGGAATCTGGCACAAAGACATACACTGAAAAGAATGTCAGGACGAATAGCCGTCAGATAGAGGAGAGAGCCTATCATACCACGATAGAGCTTTTGACAAACCTTTTGACTAACTTCTTCTTTCTCCAGGATGCAGGTTGGATGCATGGGTCTCTTTGCTGATTTGCATTCTGCCATTTCGAATTTCTTCAGAATGTCTTTTATGTATTTACTTTGATATACATAAGTAGCTTCTGAAGCTTGATTGATTTGAATTCTCAGGAAGAACTTTAGTTCTTGCATCAAACTCATTTCAAATTCTGCCTGCATTAGCTCAGAGAATTCTTGACAAACAGAGGGATTAGCTGAACCAAAAATTATATCATGAACATATATCTGACATATCATGAGATCATTTCTAATGTTTTTACAGAAGAGTGTAGACTCAACCTTTCCTTTAATAAAGTCATGTTCCATAAGAAAGTTGCTTAGTCTTTCATAGCAAGCTCTAGGAGCTTGTTTTAGACCATACATTGATTTTTTCAGTTTAAAAACATGTTCTGGCCATTAAGAGTTTTCAAAACCTGGGGGTTGATGAACATACACTTCTTCTGATATATAACCATTAAGAAATGCGCTCTTGACATCCATCTGATATAATATGATGGAGTGATTTACAGTGAATGAAATAAGTAAATGGATGGATTCTAACCTGGCGACTGGAGCAAAGGTTTCGTTGTAGTCAATGCCTTCTTGTTGACTGTAACCTTGTGCCACCAGCCGTGCTTTGTTTCTGACTACTTCTCCCTTTTTGTTCAATTTGTTTCTGAATACCCATCTTGTTCCAATAATATGAGTTCCTTTAGGCTTTGGGACAAGATCCCAGACGTCATTCTTTGAGAATTGATCCATTTCTTCTTTCATTTCCAGAACCCAGTCATTGTCGTGAAGTGCCTCATCACAGGAAGTAGGCTCAATCAGAGATACTAATCCTAGAGGAGTTTCTTCAGATACTTTGAATGTTGACCTTGTTCTGACAGGTTCATCCTTGTTTCCCTGAATCAATTCTTCAGAGATGTTTGGGAGATTTCTTGATCTTTTCTAGATAGTTGAGAATTCAGTTGCTTATGGACTTAATTTCTCAGCTTCTTCTGATGCTTTAGTCTTTTCATCAGAACCTGCAAGAGTTATCTCCAAATCTGCAAGTTTCTCAACTAGCTTTGATTTTCAGGGTTAAGCTTATCATCAAATATAACATGTATTGATTCTTCCATAATTTTGGTTTCTGTGTTGTATACTTTGTAGCCTTTAGAGCATTCTGAGTATCCTAACATAATACCTTTTTATGCTTTTGAATCAAACTTGTTCAGATGTTCTTTAGTATTAAGAATAAAACAAGAGCATCCAAAAGGATGGAAGTAAGAAATGTTGGGTTTTCTTCCCTTGCACAGTTCATAGGGAGTCTTCTCCAGAATAGGTCTTACAGAGATTCTATTTTGAATATAACACGTTGTATTTACTACTTCAGCCCAAAAGTGCTTAGCCACATTTGTTTCATTGATCATGGTTCTGGCCATTTCTTGGAGTGTCCTATTCTTCCTCTCTACAACTCCATTTTGTTGTGGATTTCTAGGACAGGAGAAATCATGGGATATTCCATTTGAATCAAACAGTTCTTCAAATAATTTATTTTTGAATTCGCCACCATGATCACTTCTGACTCTGATGATTTTTGAGTCAAATTTGTTTTGCACTTTAGAACAGAAGCTAGTGAATACAAAGTGAGACTCACTCTTGTGCTTTAGAAATTTTACCCATGTCCAGCGACTAAAATCGTCAACAATGACTAGTCCATACTTTTTTCCATTGACTGACGCTGTCTTAACAGGTCCAAAAAGATCAATGTGAAGAAGTTCAGAGGCTTAGAGGTGGAAACAACATTTTTCTTTTTAAAAGATGTTTTAGAAAATTTTCCTTTCTGACATGCCTCACACAGAGCATCTGAAGAAAACTTCAGCTTAGGTAGAACTCTGACTAACTCGAGTTTATTTAGCTGAGAGAGTTTTCTCATGCTAATGTGGCCCAAGCGTCTATGCCATATCCATTGCTCTTCATGTATAGACATCAAACATTTTACATTTTGATATTTTAGATCTGAAATATTTATTTTGTAAATATTGTTTTTCCTCTTGCCAGTGAATAGAACTGTTCCATTGTTCTGATTAATTGCTTTACATATTTTTTGATTGAAGATTATATCATAATCGTTATCACTTAATTGGCTTATTGATAACAAGTTATGCATTAATCCTTCTACATAGAGAACATCGGATATAAAGGGAAGAGATCCATTACCAGTAGATCCAGAACCTCTGATTCTTCCTTTCTGATTTCCTACGAAACCAACGAAGCCAGCATCTTTAAGTTCCAGGATTTGGAACATATGCTTTCTTCCCGTCATGTGTCGCGAGCATCCAGAGTCCAGGTACCATGATTGGTGTCTTAACTCTGCTTCATAGGATATCTACAACATAAACAATCTTATCCTTTGGTACCCAGAATCTTTTGGGTCATTTGTGATTAGTTTTCCCAGAGTTTCTTAAGACTTTGGGTTTTCTAACATTAGTAAAACGTTGTGCTTGTACATGTGTGTAGTGATAAGGAAATGGGGATTTAGGTTTGTCATCTATAGAAGATTTGTCTTCACTAGAATCATATCCTATTCCTCTTTTCTTATTCTGACTGACTCCATAAATCATAGAAGCCATTTTGCTTCTTTCTATTCCATTTTTCAAAAACTTTTGAAAAGCTTTTTCATATTTATATATCATTGTGTTGGAAATGTGTGGGTCTTGAGATAAAGCTTCTTCAGGTTTTAGACATTGTTTATTTGTAGAATCTTTTTCTTTTGTCAAAGTCAAAATTTCATCCTTTCATTCAGAAACTGTTATCTCAAGTTTATCACAATCTTTAATGGTTCCTTCAAGAACCCTTTTTAGTGCTTTAAATTTTTGTTTAAGTTTCTGATATGAGTTTAGAGATTCAGAAAGGCATGATTCAAGGTCAGTGCGAGAAAGATCAGAAAATACCTCTTCAGGATCAAACTCTCCATCTGATGAGTTTACAAAAGTGGTAGCCATGAATGCTACATTTTCCTGTTCTTCAGAGTATGATTCAGAGGAATCAAATTCAGTGTCGTCCCAGGTGGCCATGAGTCCCTTCTTGGTTTTAAAGGAGTTTTTCTTGAAACATTCTCTTATGGAGCTTTCTTTCTTAAGCTTTGGGCATTCGTTTCTGTAATGACCTGTTTCCTTACATTTATAGCATGTTACCTCTTTGTTTGATTTGCTTCTGGAAGTTGATTTTGGCGATCTCCCTTGGGTCTTGGTCTTCTGAAGTTGTTATTCCTTTTTCTCCAAAGTTGTTTTACTCTTCTGGTCAGAAGGGATAACTCTTCTTCATCGTCAGAATCTTCCTTTTCAGAGGCATCATGTCTTCTTCTTTAGCTTGGAGGGCTTTTTTCCTTTCTGGTTTACGTCTCTCAGATCTGGATTTCAGGGCTACAAATTTGTTCTTCTTTTGAGGCTCATTGTAACACCCTTCTAAAATACCCCAATTATTTAATAACAACAACAATATTTATATCAGAGTAATCATGCACCAAGGGTGTCACACAACATTTCACACCATAATAACTGTCATGCTCTTTATTTAATCAAAACAACATTTTTGCAAAATTCGCAGCGGATAGAATCAACCAACCATTCAAAACATATAACGTTTTACAGGTAAAAAGGTTCAACAATCAACAATAAACAATTAAAACATCCCGTCCCGATGTTACATCTATCAGAGCACGACCCACTACGTAGACTACACTAGACTCCAGGCACTAGCTTCTACTCACTCACTGCTCGTTACCTGAAAAATAGTTGTAAGGGTGAGTTCCTCAATCGATATAATAAGCATTATAAATCATCATGTAATGCTAAGTAAATTTACACGTTAATCACCCTAATCGTATCATGCATTCAGTAACGGCACATCAACTCAAATATCATACTCAATAACAACGTAAAATGCAACTCAATAACGACATAAAATGCAACTCAACAACAACATAAAATGCAACTCAAATGAGACTCGACTCGTCATGCATGTGGTACCATTCGGAGTAAAACTCCCAACTTAAAATCATTGCCAGTTTAGTGGGCATCAAGGCATAAGCCTTCAACTTTCAACTTAAAATTTTGCCAATCCAGGCCAACGTGGTGTGAGCAAAGCTCCGATTTTTGCCAATCCAGGCCAACGTGGTGTGAGCAAAGCTCCGACTTAATGCATATGAATGTACATGGCATACACGACTTTAAATTCCGACAACATAATAATAACAGCAACACAACAATGTTTTCAACATAATCAACTTATAATCAACGTTGGCTCATCAAGCCTACAACTCAGTATTTTCAACAACTTAACACAACTTATCAACATATTTATATCACCACTTCATAACATAAACTCAACAAAATTACTCATCGAAATCAACGAGAATATGCCAATCACCAATTATGTTCACAACATTAAAATATCAAATTTTCCAATTTCCAACAGTGTTAACCGGTTAACGCCCTGGGTTAACCGGTTAACGCATGTCAAAAATACATTTTCTGGCAAAACGCAACAGTGTTAACCGGTTAACGCCCTGGGTTAACCGGTTAACGCAGGCAAAACAGCACATTTTCACAAATTATAACAGTGTTAACCGGTTAACACCCTGGGTTAACCGGTTAACGCAGGCAAAACAGCAGTCCCTGCGCTAACACAAGGCAGAATACAGAGTTCTCCGCATTTTCTGCCGTTGGAGGACTTCCGGACCTCCGATTCCAATTCCGTAAAAAGCTATACGTTCGGAAATTCACAACTAACCCAAACACATATTCAATCACAGCCTAAACACAGTTTCATCCAACGTAATTTTCCAGCATTCATAATCCCAATTAGGGTCAATTCAACGGCTATCACTACCCATGACATGTTAATCTATAATACCCATCAAACGACGATAAACCCCCCTTACCTGAGATAATCCGGCAATCTCTAAGCTTCAAGCTTTTCCGTTCTTCAACCTTTGCTCTCTAGCTCTTCCTCTTTGCCCTTTTCTCCTCTTCTCTGCAGCTTCTCCGTTTTCACGTAAAACCCTTTTAAAATGAAAACTCTTTTTCCTTATTCCAACTTATATATTTTCCAATAATTATTATTCCAAATAATAATAATAATAATAATCCAATAATTCAATTTATTTAATTAAATTATTAAATATATTATTAACTTAATTTAAATAATTCTCTTATTTTATTCGGGGTGTTACAACTCTCCCCCACTAAAAGAGTTTTCGTCCTCGAAAACATACCTCAAGCAAATAACTCCGGATAAGACTCCTTCATCTGACTCTCCAGTTCCCAAGTCACATTGCCACCTGCTGGTCCTCCCCAAGCTACTTTCACTAAAGCAATCTCTTTACCCCGCAACTGCTTCAACTCTCGATCCTCAATCCTCATAGGCGATATTTCAACAGTCAGGTTATCTCTCACCTGTACATCATCTACTTGGATCACATGCGACGGATCATGAATGTACCTCCTCAACTGAGACACATGAAAAACCTCATGCAAATTCGCAAGTGACGGCGGTAAAGCGATACGATAGGCTACCTCTCCTATCCTCTCCAAAATCTGATAAGGACCAATAAATCGAGGTGTCAACTTCTTTGACTTCAAAGCTCGACCAACACCAGTTATCGGAGTAACACGAAGAAACACATGATCTCCCTCTTGAAACTCAAGTGACTTCCTTCTCTTGTCATGATAACTCTTCTGACGACTCTGAGCAATTCTCATCTTCTCCTGAATCATCTTAATCTTTTCCGTAGTTTGTTGAACCATCTCCGGTCCAACCACAGCACTCTCACCGGACTCATACCAACATAAAGGTGTCCGACATCTCCTACCATACAAAGCTTCAAACGGTGCCATACCAATACTCGAATGAAAACTATTGTTGTAGGTAAACTCAATCAAAGGTAAATGGCAATCCCAAGCACCTCCCTTCTCCAAAACACAAGCTCTCAAAAGATCCTCTAGTGACTGAATTGTCCTCTCAGTCTGACCATCAGTCTGCGGATGATATGCAGAACTCAATCTCAGCTTAGTTCCCAAAGCTCTCTGCAAACCTTCCCAGAACTTCGATGTAAATCTAGGATCTCTGTCAGAAACAATACTAGACGGAATACCATGCAAACTTACAATCTTCTCAATATACAACTCGGCTAATCTCTCTAACGGATAATCCATTCTGATCGGAATGAAATGAGCCGACTTCGTCAATCTGTCAACAATCACCCAAATGGCTTCAAAATTCTTACTTGTCCTCGGTAAACCAGAAACAAAATCCATACTGATACTATCCCACTTCCACTCTGGAATAGCCAACGGTTGCATTAGCCCAGACGGCTTCTGATGCTCAATCTTTGACTTCTGACAAGTCAAACAAGAATAAACAAAACTCGCAATTTCTCTTTTCATTCCCGGCCACCAAAATAACTTCTTCAAATCGTGATACATCTTCGTAGCTCCAGGATGAATACTCAACCCACTACGATGTCCTTCTTCAAGAATACTCTTCTTAAGTTCGGCAACATCCGGAATACACCCTCTTACCCAATTTCAGAATACCATTTTCATCAACTCTGAATTCACCACCTTGACCCTGATTCACCAGAGTCAACTTATCAACCAAAAGCACATCGGATTTCTGACCCTCTCTGATCTCATCCAGAATACCACTTGTTAATTTCAACATTCCCAATTTAACACTATTGTGAGTACTCTCACACACCAAACTCAAGTCTCTAAACTGCTCAATTAAATCCAATTCCTTAACCATTAGCATAGACATATGTAATGATTTCCGACTCAATGCATCAGCCACTACGTTTGCTTTACCCGGATGGTAATTCAAACCAAAGTCATAATCCTTCAGAAACTCTAACCATCTTCTCTGTCTCATATTCAGCTCTTTCTGATCAAACAAATACTTTAAACTTTTATGGTCACTGAAAACCTCAAATCTTGACCCATACAAGTAATGCCTCCATAACTTCAGAACAAATACCACAGCCGCCAACTCTAAATCATGCGTCGGATAGTTCCTCTCATGAACCCTCAGCTGTCTTGAAGCATAAGCTATAACCTGCTTATTCTGCATCAACACACCACCCAAACCCAACAATGAAGCATCACAGTAAACTTCAAATGATTCCGACGAACTCGGTAATATCAGGATAGGAGCAGTAGTTAACCTTCTCTTTAACTCTTGGAAACCTCCTTCACATTTTGAATCCCAAACAAACGCTTGCCCCTTCCTAGTCAACATCGTCAATGGTAACGCCAACTTAGAAATCCCTCAATGAACTTCCTATAATAACCAGCCAAACCAAGGAAACTTCGAATCTCAGCAACAGACTTCGGAGCTTCCCACTTAGATACCGCTTCTATCTTAGAAGGATCAACAGCAACACCACCTCTTGAAATCACATGACCAAGAAACTAACCTCTTCTAACCAAAATTCACACTTGGATAGTTTAGCAAATAACTTCTTTTCTCGTAGAACTCCCAAAACCACTCTCAAATGCTCAGCATGCTCTTCTTCAGACTTCGAATACACCAAAATATCATCAATAAACACCACCACAAACTTGTCTAGGTACGGATGGAAAATCCTATTCATATACTCCATAAATACTCCAGGCGCATTAGTCACACCAAAAGGCATTACAGAATACTCATAATGTCCATACCTTGTTCTGAAAGCAGTCTTCTGAATATCCTCGGTTTTCACACGGATCTGATGATACCCAGATCTCAAATCTATTTTGCTGAACACACTTGCACCAACCAAATGATCCATCAAATCATCAATCCTCGGCAAAGGATACCGATTCTTGATCGTCACTTTATTCAGTTGCCTGTAGTCCACACACAACCTCATAGTACCTTCTTTCTTCTTAACCAATAGCACTGGTGCACCCCACGGTGACACACTCGGACGAATAAATTTCTTATCCAACAGATCTTCCAACTGACTCTTCAATTCAGTTAACTCAACAGCAGACATACGGTACGGAGCCATCGATATCGGCCTAGTACCAGGTACCAAATCAATCGAGAACTCCACTTCGCGTTCTGGCGGTAATTCATTCACCTCTTCCGGAAACACATCAGGAAAATCACACACCACGGCTAGATCTCCAATCACCAGTTTATCTTTAGCCTCCAAAGTTGCTAACAGCATAAACAACTCTGCCCCATCAGCTACTTCTTCATTCACTTGCCTTGCTGATAGAAACAAACTCTTTCCCTCCTCCATCTCAGGAAAGACCACCGTCTTATCAAAACAATTGATAGAAACTCGGTTAAACACCAACCAGTTCATACCCAGAATAACATCAATCTGCACTAGTGGAAGACACACTAGGTCCATCCCAAATTCTCTACCAAAAATACTCAAAGGACAATTTAAACAAACCGAAGTAGTAGTCACTGAACCCTTCGCAGGAGTATCAATCACCATACTACCAAACATCTCAGATATCTCTAACTTAAGTTTCACAGCACAATCCAAAGATATAAAGGAATGAGTCGCACCTGTGTCAATAATAGCTACAAGAGGAAAGCCATTAATATAACACGTACCTCGGATAAGTCTGTCCTCACTGGAGGTTTGAGTTTCGGTCAATGCGAACACCTTCCCAGTTTGAGATTTCTTTGGCTTCTGACACTGACTTCCAATATGCCCTTCTTCGCCACAATTAAAACAAATCGCTTCCTTGTGCTTGCAATCAGCTATGCATGACCAATCTTACCACAGCGAAAACACCTCTTTACTTCAGCAGTGCATACATTACTCTTATGACCAACCTGACCACATTTGAAGCAAACTATACCAGCAGGAGCACCTCCCCCACTAGCTCTCTGAGCCGGAGCAGCTCTTTGCTTCCCTTTTCCAGCTGGAGCATCATACGGCTTGCCACGGTTTTGATGTTGCTTGCCTCTGCGGTCACTGACAATCTTGTAATGAGCATTATTGTCTTCTTAAAATATCCTGCAGCTATCAACCAATTCAGTAAAAATGCGTATCTTCTGATACCCAACAGCCTTCTTAATTTCAGAGCGCAGTCCATTTTCAAACTTGATGCACTTTGAAAATTCAGCACCAGCACCAGTGTAATGAGGATAAAATTTGGACAGCTCCACAAATTTCGCAGCATAATCAGTGACAGACATGTTTCCTTGCTTCAGCTCAAGGAACTCAATTTCCTTCTTACCACGGACATCTTCTGGATAATACTTCCTCATGAATTCCCTACGGAATACATCCCAAGTAATGACTTCACCTGCCACGGTCAACCTCTCGTGAGTCTCTAGCCACCAGTCATCAGCTTCGACTGCTAGCATGTGAGTACCATACCGAACCTTCTGAGCTGGAGTGCAATCCATAACACGGAAGATTCTCTCAATTTCTTTCAACCATCCCAAGGCTGCATCTGGATCATGCTTCCCTTTAAACACCGGCGGATTCTCTCTCTGAAAAGTCGCCAAGCTACGTGATCCAGCATCTCCACCAACATTTGGCAAGTTCTGCACAGCTTGTGCCATCGCTTGCATTGCGGCAGCCATTGCAGCGTCATTCCTTCCAGCCATTTCAACTTATCAATACAACACAACTTAAAGTTAGATTGGTAACAATTACACAATTGTTAGACAGTAACGACACGACAACTGGCCGGACAGACCGACCTGCTCTGATACCACTAATGTAACACCCTTCTAAAATACCCCAATTATTTAATAACAACAACAATATTTATATCAGAGTAATCATGCACCAAGGGTGTCACACAACATTTCACACCATAATAACTGTCATGCTCTTTATTTAATCAAAACAACATTTTTGCAAAATTCGCAGCGGATAGAATCAACCAACCATTCAAAACATATAACGTTTTACAGGTAAAAAGGTTCAACAATCAACAATAAACAATTAAAACATCCCGTCCCGATGTTACATCTATCAGAGCACGACCCACTACGTAGACTACACTAGACTCCAGGCACTAGCTTCTACTCACTCACTGCTCGTTACCTGAAAAATAGTTGTAAGGGTGAGTTCCTCAATCGATATAATAAGCATTATAAATCATCATGTAATGCTAAGTAAATTTACACGTTAATCACCCTAATCGTATCATGCATTCAGTAACGGCACATCAACTCAAATATCATACTCAATAACAACGTAAAATGCAACTCAATAACGACATAAATTGCAACTCAACAACAACATAAAATGCAACTCAAATGAGACTCGACTCGTCATGCATGTGGTACCATTCGGAGTAAAACTCCCAACTTAAAATCATTGCCAGTTTAGTGGGCATCAAGGCATAAGCCTTCAACTTTCAACTTAAAATTTTGCCAATCCAGGCCAACGTGGTGTGAGCAAAGCTCCGATTTTTGCCAATCCAGGCCAACGTGGTGTGAGCAAAGCTCCGACTTAATGCATATGAATGTACATGGCATACACGACTTTAAATTCCGACAACATAATAATAACAGCAACACAACAATGTTTTCAACATAATCAACTTATAATCAACGTTGGCTCATCAAGCCTACAACTCAGTATTTTCAACAACTTAACACAACTTATCAACATATTTATATCACCACTTCATAACATAAACTCAACAAAATTACTCATCGAAATCAACGAGAATATGCCAATCACCAATTATGTTCACAACCTTAAAATATCAAATTTTCCAATTTCCAACAGTGTTAACCGGTTAACGCCCTGGGTTAACCGGTTAACGCATGTCAAAAATACATTTTCTGGCAAAACGCAACAGTGTTAACCGGTTAACGCCCTGGGTTAACCGGTTAACGCAGGCAAAACAGCACATTTTCACAAATTATAACAGTGTTAACCGGTTAACACCCTGGGTTAACCGGTTAACGCAGGCAAAACAGCAGTCCCTGCGCTAACACAAGGCAGAATACAGAGTTCTCCGCATTTTCCGCCGTTGGAGGACTTCCGGACCTCCGATTCCAATTCCGTAAAAAGCTATACGTTCGGAAATTCACAACTAACCCAAACACATATTCAATCACAGCCTAAACACAGTTTCATCCAACGTAATTTTCCAGCATTCATAATCCCAATTAGGGTCAATTCAACGGCTATCACTACCCATGACATGTTAATCTATAATACCCATCAAACGACGATAAACCCCCTTACCTGAGATAATCCGGCAATCTCTAAGCTTCAAGCTTTTCCGTTCTTCAACCTTTGCTCTCTAGCTCTTCCTCTTTGCCCTTTTCTCCTCTTCTCTGCAGCTTCTCCGTTTTCACGTAAAACCCTTTTAAAAATGAAAACTCTTTTTCCTTATTCCAACTTATATATTTTCCAATAATTATTATTCCAAATAATAATAATAATAATAATCCAATAATTCAATTTATTTAATTAAATTATTAAATATATTATTAACTTAATTTAAATAATTCTCTTATTTTATTCGGGGTTTTACACTCATCTTCCTCAAGTTCTATCTCGTGACTTCTGAGGGAGCTAATGAGTTCCTCAAGGCTTATATTGTTCAGATCCTTTGACAATTTTAATGTGGTGACCATGGGTCTCCACTTCTTTGGTAAGCTTCTGACAATCTTCTTGACATGATCTGCAGTTGTGTAGCATTTGTCCAGAACCTTGAGTCCTACAATTAAAGTTTGAAATCTAGAAAACATTACCTCTATAGCTTCATCGCCATCCATCTTGAAGGCTTCGTACTTCTGAATTAGAGCCAGAGCCTTTGTCTCTTTGACTTATGAATTTCCTTCGTGAGTCATCCTCAGGGAGTCAAGTATTTCCTAAGCAGTTTCCATGTTGGTGATCTTTTCATATTCATTGTAGGAAATGGCATTCACCAGTATTGTTCTGGCTTTGTGATGGTTCTTGAAGTCACGCTTCTGATCATCTGTCATCTTGTTTCTGGCAATAGCAATGCCAGCATCAGATATAACAGGTATGTAGCCAATAGTAACTATGTCCCATATATCAGCGTCATAACCCAGAAAGAAACTTTAGATTCTGTCTTTCCAGTAATCAAATTTTTCTCCATCAAAGATTGGAAGTTTAGCATTGTAACTATCTCTTTCATTGGTGTTGGCCATAGTATTTCTCTCACGCTGGATCTCTCTATATTATTAAGTGTTTGATTAGAAAATCAATAACAGAGCCGAAGCTCTGATACCAATTGAAGGTAAGGAAAAACAAGAAAGGGGGATTGAATTATTTTAACGATATTGAAAATGAGACGCACGCAGAAACAAATAATATCAACACTGAATTTTATACTGGTTCTCTTGAAATTCAAAGCTACTCCAGTCCACCCGGCCAAGGTGATTTCGCCTTCAAAAAGTACTTAATCCACTAATCTTGAAAGATTACACAAACGACCGCCTAAGAGGATAAAGATCTCCTAGCCCTCTCAAGTTTACAGACTTCACAAGTCACTTGAGGAGAGTTTCAACAAATAAATAGAATTACAATAATGCTTAGTGCTTCTAGGCAAGCATAAATTACACAAGGTAAAAGCAAAAGAATGTTCACACTTTAGAGCAGCAGCTCGTGTGAGAAAGAGAATGAATAATGGATATGAAAGTAGTGTTGTATTCTCGTGTGTTTCTATTGTCTTCTTAATGAGGCGTTTCATCCTTTATATAGGAGTGATGAGAAGACCGTTGAATGTTTGAAAGTCAGAATCTTTGGCAATGATGGATGATTAATGTCATTAATCTTTGTGTTCTTTCCAAAGCAGTTTTGGGGCACCATAAATTTCTTCCTGAAATAGATTCTTTCCATAAGTGAAATTCTTTGTAGCTAAGTATTATGAATCAGAAGGTTCGAACATCAAAGTCTTTAAGTGTATCTTCAGATAGATGCTTGTCGCTGACTGTCTTCAGAGTTTCTTCTGATTGATTACCTCAGAGTGCAAAGCTTCAGATCCTAGAGTGCGTTCTTCCGCTTCAGAGTGTCTAATGTCTCTTGTTGAGTTTACGCTTCCTTTAATCAGAGTCAGAGCTTCTGCTTGCGTATCTTCTAAATGGTATTTTAGAACTTGTATCTGTATCTGATGAATGTCTATCTGACTATTTTGATTAGAGTCCTGCACACTTAGATAAATTTTGTTAGGGTACCATTTTTGTTTCATCCTTTGTTATCATCAAAATCTTAGAGATACATTGTAGATACTAGATTTGTTCTTACACTAACTAGGATAAAACCAATTGATGTCAAAACACTTCTAGGATATGATTACAACATTGTTCCCTAAAATCAACCAACAAAAACTTATTTTCTACCATGAACTACGGAGCTCTAATTTTCTCATTGTACCATGAGAATACGTAGGCACAAAGTTTCAAAATATTGGCGAGCACATTGATTAAAAACTTATTTTTCCATTAATTAAAACCAATCGCAAGTAAACTTTAGATAATAACCCCAATTTATGCAAAGAACAATCAAAATGGTTCTTGTTAAGTACAATGGATGTGAGGGATGTTAATACCTTACCCTTTCATAACCGACTTCCTTTTCATTTTCTCTTCCCTTTGGGTCTTATTGATATTTTCCCTTTCTCTTAGAGTAAATAAAATTTAGTGGCGACTCTGTTGTATTTCGAGCGTGCGATGTGCTCAGGTATTTTTTGCGGCGCGATAAAACCCTATAGCCTTCTTTTCTCCCATGTCCAAGATCTCATCTAGCATATCAAAACCAATATTCAATATACAAACAAATTTTGTCATATTGTCAAGTTTAAACTTTAATAATGTGGCATCTTTTCCAGTCTTGTAATGGTTAAATCAAACTTCTCCTTTTCAAGAAGTAGGGAACTAATGGTCTTCTTTTGTTTCTCCTCTCTCAATCAAGATTCCTTCCATTTAGTGAGCAACTTTCTATATGTTTCAGCAAGATCTTCTATTGACATCTCTTCATCACTAAACTCACCACTAAAGCCACATTTCCTAGTAAAAGCCACAACTTTATCAACTACTTCTCCTTCATTCTCATCATCATAATCAGACCAAGTGATGGACAATCCCTTTTTATATTTCCTAAGAAAAGTAAGACATTCAGTTTTAAAGTGTCCAAAATCTTCACATCCATAACATTTTATTCTTTTTCCTATGTTCAAAGGACTGATGTCTGACACCTTGTCTGGGACATTTGTTCTCTATCTTATGTCCAATTTATTTAAGGAGTTGTTAAACTTTTTCCTTACAAGGGTTATAGCCTCTGACAAACTTTATCCACCTAGATGTTCATCCTCTTCAGTGTTAGACACAAAAGCAATGCTTTTTTCTTCTTTTCGGATCTATCATTCAAGGTCATCTCAAATGTTTGTAAAGAACCAATTAGTTTATTAACTTTGATGTTGATTAGGTCTTGGGATTCTTCTATTGCATTTACCTTCATATCAAACTTCTTAGGAAGAAACCTTAGGATTTTTATAGCAATCTTTTCTTTAGACATCTTATCTCCTAAGGCAAATGAGGTGTTGGCAATGTCTCTAAGTCTGATGCCGAAACCAGAGATAGATTCATCTTCATCCATTCTCATATTCTCAAACTTTTTCGTAAGGAGTGCAACCTTGAGATCCTAACCTTAGATGTGCTTTCATGAACGATTTTGAGAATCTCCTAAGCATTTCTAGCTTCAATACATGCGATGATCAGTCTAAACATGTTCTTGTCAAAACCATTTTTAATGGCATTAAAAGCCTTGGAGTTTCCAAGAGCTTGATTATCTTCTGCATCAGTCCTATCAACTTTAAGCTTCAAACTTATAGTACCATCTTCAGAAGTGATCATATGATGTTTCTAAACTTTAATCACATCCTTCCATGTTTTGTTGTCTATGGATTTAAGAAAGGAAGTCATTTTTGCTTTCTAATAGTCATAATTGGTTCCATCCAAAATAGGTGGTCTATTGACAGACCCTCCATTCTTAGTGTAGTACATTTGAACCAAAAAATCTCCCAGGAGCTCACCAAAATAGAATAGGGTGTCTGCTCTAATGCCAATTGAAATTCTTCTCTATATGGGACAAATGTTGTACCAGTTGTTGGGGAAACTTGTCCATCTTTTTGAACCAGAATGATAGTAATATAACAATAATAAAATAGAACATAAAATAGTAAAATAACACAAGAAATGGGTAACCTAGTTCCGTGAAACCACACCTACGTTCGGAGGGCACTCTACCCAAGAAAAGGAAATCCACAACTTTGAATTAGTATACTTAGTCTTCAAGAACCAACAAACCCTATGTTGTTCAAAGCCTCTTCCTAATCCTAGTGTCTTTATAGTTAAGGAGTCTCCCTTAATATGAGAACCCACTCACTTTCTTCTCAATCACACAACATGTGATTGGTGATTACAATTCAGTGAACAATATTGAATATTACAACTCAACTAAGATAAACAATTTATGCCAAGTTACTAAAACATAGAGATGTAAAATACTAGATTCAACACTAATCAATTTGTGGAATACAAGTAACAAAGACTCAAACCCTAAGAAAAAGAACCTAAATCTTGAGCACAAAAGATCTTGTCAAACAATGATAATTGTGTTTCCTTATATAACAATGTTTTATACGCTTTTCCCACTTGGATATCTCCATTTAATTCGTCCAAAAAAAAGATGAACCAGTTGGATATCATTTTTTCCTTAAATATTTCCAAAAGATATGGTTTGTTATACTTCAAATTCAAATTTAAATCACATTTAAATTTGATTTGAACATCTCATGTTGTCAAACAAATTAACCAAACATTGCTAAAATAACTGCAACAATTCAACCAAACAAAAGGCAAGGATGATGAAGGAGAAAAATTTGCACGCCAAATTCATATGATTATGATGGGATGGTGTTATTGGTTGCACTTACAGATGAGCACGTCGACTCCAATACCTGGTTCCTTTTGACACATGTTTCTCAAATCATATGACTGGTCAAAGAGTATGGTTAGCAAATTTTGAGGAGTCGAAGAAGAGAAAGGTCAGGCTTGCAAATTATAGCTTGTTGCAGCAGAAGGTGCTAGCGACATAGTCATTCAAAGGAGTAATGAAGCAAAAGAGATTATGAAAGATGGACAACTGGTAGAAAAAGTTTTCTTAGTGGTTATGAAAGATGGAGCCTTAACATTGTTCAACACTCAAAATAATTTAGTCTTAAAATCTCATTTGTTGAAGAATATGACATTTAAGTCCATGATCAATTTGACTGAGGTACAATGCCTAAAAATAGTTGTCGACCACAAGCATGGTTGGTTGTGGCATTTGAGGTTTGACCAAAAAAAATTTTAGGTCACTCAATCAACTGATTACTCAAGATATGGCGACTGGTATACCAAGTCTTGTCATGCCCGACAAACTCAATGAAGGTTTCTTAGTAGGGAAGCAATCCAGAAAACGCTTTATTTCGACTATGCCAATAAGATCCTCGTGTATACTGGAAGTAGTACATACAAATGTATGTGGCCCTCTTGAGGATCACACCATTGATGGAAATAGGTAGTTTGTCTCCTTTGACGATGAGTACAGTCGAAAGCTTTGGATTTATATGATCAGGCACAAATACGAAGTATTTTCAATCTTAAAGAGATTCAAAATGCTTGTCAAAAACTAGAGTGAAAAGAAGATCAAGGTTATGCAAACAAATGGATGTGGTGAATACACATCCAAGATATTTGAAGAGTTTTATGAAGAAAAAGGTATTGATCATGTGATAAATTCTTCTTATATGCCTCAACATAATGGAATATTAGAAAAAAGAAACCATACCATATTAGATATGGAAAGATGCATGTTGAAACAAAAGAACTTGTCAAAATACTTATGAGGTGAAACATTTACTACTATTGTTTATATTCTGAACAGTTGCCCTACTAAGAAACTGAAAAACAAGGTTCCTGAAGAAGTATGGAGTGGCAAACGACCATTAGTGAATCATCTAAAGGTGTTTGGCTCTATTTTCTACAAGCATGTTCCTAATGAAGGAGAATTGGCGATCCAAAACGCAGCAGAAATTAAAATTTTCTCCTTTAGTGATCCTTACGAATGGGCATGACTAGTGATAGAAAGGTTACCTCTTGTGACGATTGAAACCTTTGATGCAGATCTACGGAACGATCACGAATATTGAACGACGACAACGCCTCTACTCAATCCACACGAATGGATTCCTTCAATCTCAGTGCTAGCTGCTACGAATGAAGGCTTTGAGTGAGTGAGTGAGAGAGAGAGAGAGAAAACGAAAATGCAACCGCAATCAATGCTTCTGCACAAGGGTTCTATTTATAGAACCACTTGTGTGGGCTTCAAGCTAAAAAACCCACTTAAGTGTATGTGGCCCATATCTTATAATATGCCCAAAATCACTTAAGCGCATGGTACTTTACCATATTTCGTATTCTACTTAAGTACACCGTACCTTACGATGTTCTACAATTCACTTAAGTGTACCGTACCTTACGGTGTTCCTTAGTTACTCTATCTCTCATCAATTCGTCCTTTGTGTGTGACCCTGTAGGTTTTCGCGGCATTGGCAATTATATTAAATCACGTATTTAATATAATAAATAGTGAGCGGTATCTAGCAACACATCACTGCTACCCAAGACACGAAAATGTCATGTGATCTAACAAATCCTTCTGTGATAATACTTATGTGTATAATTACCCTTTTGCCCTTATGTCTATATTTAACACAAGGCATAGACCGTGTCATCCTTGTCCAGTTCAATATTGGGCCCATAGACATTTATCCTGTTATGCAGGATGGGCAAATTCCATCTAGGTCACTCATGTCCCTAAGCATGCTTCGTGGAGTACCCATCAACTGTCTTTATGGTTATCCAGTTACGGACAACGTTTAATCAGCAATAAAGCACTCGACTCTACATCTAGGGTCCATAGTGGTTTCAGGTCGAAGGGTGGTATACACCATTATCACCATGAGAATAACTTATTACACTTTGCATAACATTCTATATAGGATTCTCATAGCGGGTCAATCCGGTATAAATATTACTCTTAATATTCATACCTATGTTTAAGACTTGATAACTCCTTATCCATGATCCATGAGATGTGATCATCAGTCTATATACATAATAGTCTTAATGATTTAATGTTATCCCACTTCACAATAAAGCTCGACTACAGATACTTTAAGAATAGTGTCCTTATGTTTAATGTGATCTCATGATCAAGTCACACTTGATACATTAAACAGACTAGCTATTCTAGGGACTTTATTAAACAAACGTAATAAAGAAAAAGCCTTTTATTATTAATAAATAATTCGATACAAGTACCAAAAGTATTGGCCTCTAGGGCTTACACCAACACCTAATTCTAGCAGAAGGAAGCTTGATGATAAGAGTGAACCTATCATTCTAGTAGGATACATAAGACTGGAGCATACATCTTATTCAATCTAATGAATGATCGAGACATTATGATTGATGAGAACTCTTCCTGGGATTGGAATTCAAGTGATGCAACTAACAAGCCATTGATGAGTTATGGCCTTGATAAGAAAGTAGTTAGCACGAAGAAATTCTAGTTAATAAAATTCTAGTCATAGTCAAACTCAAAGTAGACAATAGATGGGGTGTGGCTAGCGCAAGCCAAAGACCTCAAAGAACCAGAGTCCTCCCAGTAAGGATTCAAGATTATGAAGTGGTTGGTGATGATGAAGTCACACCAGTGGAGATTTGGTTCATTTCACTTTACTTGAAAGTGTTGAACTAATCAACTATAGTGAGGCCTTAAAGAATAAACACTGGAAGACGACTATGGTCGAAGAGTTACCAACGATCTAAATAAATAAAACATGGGAGCTAGTCGAATTACCAACATACACAAAAGTTATCAAAGTGAATTGGGTGTTCAAGCTGAAGCATAATCCTCATGGGTCGATTGCAAGACATACAGCAAGAATAGAGAGCAGGACTCGAATAGTCTAAAGTAAATGCACCAGTAGCAAGATTGGAGACTGTCATATTGGTAGTAACCTTGGCATGTAAACAAGGATGGTCAACATAGCCTCATGGGTTTGTGATACAAGAGGAAGTGAGGAAAGTGTACAAGTTGCACAAATCCCTTTATGGTTTCAAACATGCACCTAGGGCATGGAACAAGAAAATCGACTCATACTTAGTCGAATTGGGATTCATCAAATACAGGTCTGAGTGTGGTGTCTATGTACAGGTCATGGCACAAGATATAACTAGCATCTGCTTATATGTCGATGACTTGTTAGTAATTGGAAACAGAATCAAGAACTTGTAGAAGTTCAAGAAGTCGATAAAGAGGGAATTTGAAATGTCGGATCTAGGAAATTTGTCGTATTTCCTAGGAATGGAATTTCAAATTACCAAGCAAGGTATAGTCCTGCATCAAAGGAAGTATGTCAAATAAATACTCAAGAGATTCAGGATGGATGATTCGAATTTTGCATCCTCGCTTATTGAACCTAATTGAAACTAGAGAAGCATGGATAGTAGGACAAGGTTGATGTCACTTTGCTCAAACAAATTGCAGGATCTCTAAGGTAAGTGTGCCATAACATACCTGATATAGGTTTCTTAGTCAGATTGGTAAGCAGGTACCTGGATGAACCAATGGTCACACATGAAGGCTGCAAAAATAATACTGAGATACCTAAAAGGATCAATAAACTGTGGAATCATGTTTCCTCGAGATTCTGAAAGCAAAGAAGCTATGATTAATTATTATTCAGATGATGATTAGTGTGGATATAAGGAAGATCAAAGAAACATAACTAGTTATTTCTTTCAATTATTTAGTGTCTCAATCTCATGGTGCTCAAGAAAGCAACCTATGATGGTATTATCAATGTGTGAGGCTGAGTAAATAGCATGATCTTATGCTACTTGTCAAGCAATCTGGATCAGATATGTGATGGATGAGATAAAGGTCAAAGTAGAGAAATCTCTGGTGTTACATATCGAAAACAAGTCAGCTATCAATCTTGTAAAGAATTGAGTTTTGCATGGAAGAAGTAGGCACATTGAAGATAGATGTCACTTCCTAAAGGAAAAGGTAAAACAAGATGAACTTGAAGTGAGACAATGCTCAAGTGAAACACAGTTGACCGACATTTTCACCAAATGATTGGAGATCGATAGATTTCTAACTTTGAAATAAAAATTAGGAATAGTTCAGATCGATTAGCTTGTGTTTAACAACATGGATTATAAAGGGTTGTGTTATGTTATGATATAACCAACTTAGTTAGTTACTTCATTAGTTAGTTTGATATGATTAATTACTTGAGTTACAAGTAATATATATATATATATATATATATATATATATATATATATATATATATATATATATATATATATATATATATATATATATATATATATATATATATATATATATATATATATATATATCATAATTCTTATTTTTATTTAATTAATAAAATTTTAGTCTTCATTTTTTCTCTTATTTTATCATTTCTATTGGTAACAAAGTGTGAAATATTTATAAGTTTTTGAAAAAAAAACGATATGCATTATTGTTTGAAGATTCTTTAGTAGATATATTATTCTAAGAACCGCACGTTCACATTTTTATATATTTTCATTTCCCAGCTAATATATCTTCTAAGTATAATAATTTGGCAACCTATTATTTGAATATATTCTTGATGTTGCTATGTCTCTAGGGTTTATCAGTTCTATATTGCTTAAATATTTGGATTTGACATACCCAAAAAAATTGTATCTGTGCCTCAGTGTTGAAATATCATACTTCTCTCCCGAAAAATTCTTCCTTGAACCTCTAAAACTTTTTAAAAGAAATGTTTGTCTCACAATTAAACTTTAAGTCCTCAATTCCTAAAATGAGAAAACTTAACTCAAGTTCACACATGTTAGTTTCTCTCCTTCACACTCTTATAATAAAACGTTTGTCGACAAAAAAATTCATATGCATTTCTTTTTATTTTTTTATTGAATCATGATAACTTAAAAATAGATTAATATTGCTGATATTTTAATAAATTTTATCAAAGTATATGTCTATAATTAAAAGAAAAACAATAGATCAAGTCACAAATGAAGCGGATTCTAAATATCTGCTTTTTGTAACACTCTCTAGCCTAATACATTAGATATTTGATTTAATTCAAATTGATTTTTCATTTTTTTTTTCTTTTAGTTTTTGGCTCAACTATTTTGTCTAAGTTCATTTGATGTATGGAGTTAGAGAACGATTCAATGATAATAAATTATATTTCGTCATAAAAAAATTGATAACAAATGAGATGATCTACGATGAGTTTGTAAATATTTAATAAAAACCCATAAATAGTTTCTAAAAATTGTACAAAAGAAATTGAAATAATATTTAAGAATTATAATAAATAATCCTCAAAAACAAAGTTTGAGGGCTCATTATAAATTTCAAAAGATTATATAAAAAAAACTCATTTGTCATTCAAAATATAAAATAAAATTAATGTTTTAAAGTTTTGTGTAATTAGAAAATCAAATGTAAAAATGAATTGAGTTAAGGGTTTCATTATTAATTTCAAATCATTTGTATGCATTATGTAAAATTATAAAATAAAACTAATAAAATTAATGCATTATGTAAAATAATAAAAATCATTTGTATGTATTATGAAACAAAACTAATTAAAATAATTTGTCTCTAATCCATCAGTAAGGGTGGAACTTGGCCCTCATGTTAATGTAGCAACCTCTTAGCCACTGAGCATAAGATTTTATTTGATATTTATATAGAAAATACTCATTATATTAGTCATTAGTTAATATAATTTTTTAACCATTCTTTCGATTTCGTAGCTCCCGATTTTTGAGGTCCTGTACAACGGATCAGGTTGCACGGTTCATATCCGGTCCTGATATTTATTGGCCTTTTCTTAAAAATATTATTTTCATTTTTTTTTTTCAGAAGAAACTGTATCAGAAATAAAAAGAATATTTTGGGAGTGTTGCGAATTAAGTAATTAAACATTTAACTTAAACCTACTTGGAACACCACATGCAAGTTATTCAATTCCATTGTCATATAGTTTTTCTTATGTTCCCTGCCAATTAGAAAACCACATGCGTATGTTCAGACTATGTCTCCTCTTCTCTCTATATATACAAACCTCAATAACAATGAAATTAAAAACAACAACATTTGCATCACAGTATATAAGAAATCCTCTATTCGAAATATCCAATTCCATCAAAGAAAAAAGTCACATAAAAAAAAATTATGGCATATTGGTCTGCAGAAAATGCCACAAAAGCCTTTCTCAGCACTTTGAAAATGGTGAGTACTAGTAGTATTCAGAATATGTTTTACCTTCAAATCCATAATCCTTGTGTCACAAACTCCAGGACACTTATTCAAATTCCGAGTCAAAAGCAACTCTAATATAGTTCTTATTTCCTATAGATCTATGAAAAATCAATATATCACATGAAATTGACAGTTCTACAATCCATTTTGTTGCAGTAAAAGGAAAAAAAACTCATCTACTTGACTTAACAGAACTCTGACATTGAAGGAAAATGCAATAGAGGTGTGATTTAACTTAAGAACACTCTAGGAGAAACTAGTTAAGCAGCAAAAAGAGGTTTCTGGTAGATTATTTTTCTCCAAATATGAAACTTCATTAAAATGTGATCAATTAAATATGGAAAACAATGTTCAAGAATCAATCTGCAGACATAATCCTAGTTGTTTAACAGACCAAACTAAGTCCCTCCCTAGTTCGTTGCAATTGGTATCAGCTTGAAATCCCAATTCAAACTTCTGTTGTCATTAAATTCAAAAGTCCTACTACTATAATGCAGCACCTGATACTCTCTTCCTAACTCATGATTCCATGACAAATTTCTCATCATACTCTACATATTTTAATAACTGGATACATATCAAATACATAATTAAACCCATATAATGATAGTTATAAATAATGAACAGCAACAATGAAAGCATTCAGTTCTGTTACAACTAGGTTGCCATATCACAAGTTCGCAACAAAATTACCTGTCCAAGCAAAAAAGTGTTCGGAATGCAATTATAGAGAGACACGCACAGACCAAAAATGCATAATCAAAAACACATTAAATCAATATTATGAGTTATGTAGTAATCCAGAAGCATTTAATCGCATCTTACACATAATCGCATAAACCAGAAAAATTTCGGAACAACATAAACGTACAAGTGCAGAAAATGCAGATATAAAAAATTGAGTAGAATATGCAAAAACAAACTTTAGAGTTCTTTATCGTTAAGTCATCTTCGAGTGCTATAGAGATTGAAGAGGTTGAACAACTAGCACCATCTTCTATATAAAGTAATTCTAAACAACATATAAAGGCATTTCTTTATGCCTCAAGTATAATAAATAATAATTAGTTATCATACATTTCTCAAATCTCTCAAGAATCAAAATCTTCATTTGTAATCAAGGATGAGGATGTTCTTTTGAGTCAATCCTGAGTGCATATCGGTGCTTCGACGGTTGAAGGTGTTAATGAGTTACAATATGGATCACACCCTTTATTCTATACTAAATATAAATTCAAATCCCACTGTGTTTATAGGTATAACCAACACATCTCTTGCAATGTTTGAAAGGATTTATATCGGCCAGAGTTAAATCTCCACCACTCTAGAACATGTACATCCATGTTATGCTCTAACTTCTCTCCATGATAAATACTTAATTAATTATCTACATTGTCACACCCTTCTAAAAGATAGAACTTAGCAGTTCCATAAGAATGAATAATACTGCCAAAACATTCAGCTCATTTGAATTACTTTGAGGAGGCATAAGTCCAGCACAATATTTTTCATAAATAGATTTCAAACAAGAATCTAAGTATGCTTACAAGGCATCAACATCATCCTTGTTATAATATCGCCTTACCATCCAATCGACCAATCTAATCTTGCGTCTAGGGTCGAAAACTAGAGCAATCAACAACATCATATTAAATTTTTCATGAGTGTCGTACCTTGAAAAATGAGAGCACGGCGCTCGCGAAGCGCAATCGCATGCTCGCAGGATGAACGAATAAAGTTGTCACCGAACTTTATTTATTCCCTAAACAGGGAAAGAAAAAATATCAATAAAACCCAAGAAAGAACGACTATGATATTGATCGTCACAACCAAATAAGGGTTCCAAAGTCTATTACGCAAGGGGAAGGTATTAATACCCCTCACACCCGTTGTATTCAACGAGAACTATTTGGTTAGTTGAGCGTGTTAGTGTTAGCTTAGAAACGCTAGACTTCTCATTTATTAAAAAGGGAAAAAATAATAAGACTAAAAAGGATTATTTTTTATTAGGGTGCTTGACGAGACTTTGAATCTTGCTCATACGTATCTCTGGGTGCGATGGATAACTTAAGACTACGTAGTTCTGGATAGAAAAAGTTTCTTTGTTGGTCGATTTTAGCGAAAACTATTTTGTATCAATTAACGGAAAAACATTGTTTGCTACCAAAAACAAGTGGAGAAGGGAACTTGCATCACGGGCAAATGGATTTAAAAATCAATATTCGCGGACAACGTTGCTAGTTTACTCACATGTTCATGTGGACGAAGTATTGTTTTTGCATCGTCTCGAGACAAAATACTTTTTTGTTTATGAAAAGGGTTTGAGGATCGCAAGGCGGCAAGAAAAGAGTTTGATGAATTTGAAGTGTTTTTGAGTGATGACAAAACCTTTGACGGACGAGATATCCAACTTGAATCCTAGTCTCTAGAGCTCGTGGTATCCACCATGTTCCTTTTCCATCTTATTTGCAAAAGGATTTTGATATTTTGATTGAGAATTTTTTTGTTAAAGTCGCATTGAAAATTTTGAGTGATTGCGAGAACTCGGATGGGAGAGATATCCATCTCGTATCCTAGTTTGGAGCTCATGGTATCCACCACGTTCCTTTTCCATATTTATTGAAAAGTATTTTATAAGAATTAAATGTTTTAGAATTTTGATTGGAGAAAATGAATTTGATGATAGATCAAGTATTTTTTGTGATACATAAATGAAATGGTTTGAGAAATGACTTGAGGTGCTTATTAAAGAAAAGTGTTTGGTGTTGACCAAGTTGAATTTTTTATAGGATTGCTTTTATTTGTGAAAGTTAATGGATGTTAAGCGATTGATTTTGGTTTGGAAAAGTTTGGGTGTGATTTTGAAAAATGTACTTGATGTTGATCAAACACCTTTGATTTTTAGTATTTTTTGAAATGTTATTCTTAAGAGTCATTTTATCTTTTGGGATTAACAATTATGCATCAACTAAAAATATAGTAAATAAATTATAAAAAACAAAAAATAATTTAAAAAAAATGGAGCATACTATGAATACAAGAGGTAAAAGAATTAAAAAACTAAAAAAAAAAGAATAAATAAATAAATAAATAAAGTAATAATAAGAAAACAATAAATAAAAAATATACAAAAGACAAAAAAATGTTGAAAATTTGGATTGTAGTTAGGAGAATGCTCTAGATCCAGAGGATGGAGTCTCACATGGATGCACTGAGCAATTAGGGGTGTGGGGGAGACTTCATATTTCTCAACCCCACATTTGGTTATAATTCTCGTAGTAACAAAAATGGAAGAAAAATGTTCCAACGAAAACGTAAAAATATCATAACTTTATCAATTTTTCACGGAATTAAGAAAATAAATAATGAAAATTTATCTACTCGATCTCATGAACACAATGGTAGATTTAGAATCAGCAAATAAACAACAAAAACTTAAAAATCAACAAAAATACAACAACATATGTTTGTTTGATTCAGTCATTTTATCCACCCCCATGACAAACGAACCATGAGTTCGTTCGGATACATTATTTTTGTAAAACAAGCATCACTTTTCATTTTACCCTTTTTGTTCTTGGAGGTTCAAGAACACTTTAAACTCTTGATTTTAAATTAATGGAGTTTCCATACAAGATAGTGTTGATTAATATACTAATTAAGTGCAACAAGAATAATAATGAAAATAAAATTAAATAAATAAAAATTCAATCATATTGAATCACTTCTACTCATGGAGGTTCAAGAACACTTTTAACTCTTGTTTTGAATCGATGGAGTTTCCTTGCAAAATGATGATGATTAAGATAATAATTAAGTGTAACAAGAATAATAATTAACAAAAAACATTAAATAAATGAAAGTTAAATCATATTTAATCATTTTTTCTCATAGAGCTTCAAGAACACGTTACACACTTGATTTTGAATCAATGGAGTTTTCGCATCAACACTTGATACTTTAAAGCACAACTCTTGCGTAGTCACAACCCTAATCGCATAACTCTGTGACAGCACAACCCTTGTACTGTCATGAACCCTAATACAACAATTTCATACTGTCAAACACACCTCGATTGTTAATTCAGTATGATTAATCAACACGTCAATGATTCACCATACTTTATTCGGATTCCGAAGCAAATGATCATTGATCGCTCAAAGAAAAACAACCATTAAGTGTTTGAATGAACGAAACAGAAATAGTATATCATATATACCGTATTTTGCATCAGAATTACTTATATCATATATATAACTTGATCGATATCAATTATGTAACCTATGGACGATCGATGTATCGTTGCTTCACCATACTAACGTCGGATTCCGAAGCATAGTCAACATCAATCATCCAAATCGTACACACATGATGTCAAATTTAATTACTTGTTTATTATTTAATTCATTATGTCTTTTAATCATATTAACACATAAAATACAGAAAATAAACAGCTATCAGATGCATGGTTTCGTAAGTGGCTCTGATACCATTGAAGGAGAATAGCAATCCAAAATGTAGCAAAAAATAAAAACTTCTCCTTTAGTGATCCTTACGAATGGCCATGATCAGTGATAGAATCGTTACCTCTTATGTAGATTGAAATCTTTGATGCAGATCTAGGGAGTGATCACGAATGTTGAATGGTGACAACGTCACTACTCAGTCCACACGAACGGATTTCTTCAATCTCAGTGCTAGCTGCTACGAATGAAGACTTTGAGTGTGTGTGAGAGAGAGAGAAACGGAATTTCATCTAGTACAATGCTTCTGCACAAGGGTTCTATTTATAGAACCACTTGTGTGGGCTGCAAGCTAAAAAACCTATTTAAGTGTATGTGGCCCATATCTTATGATATACCAAAATCACTTAAGTGCGTGGTACGTTACCCTATTTTGTATTCTACTTAAGAGCATCATACCTTACGATGTTCTACAATTCACTTAAGTGCACCATACCTTATGGTGTTCCTTATTTACTCTATCTCTCATCAATCCGTCCTTTTGTGTGTGACCCTGTAGGTTTTTGCGACATTGGTAATTATATTAAATCACGTATTTAACATAATAAATAGTGAGCGGTATCTAGCAACACATCACTGCTACCCAAGACACGAAAATGTCATGTGATCTGAAAAATCCTTTTGTGATGATACTTATGTGTACAATTACCCTTTTTCCCTTATGTCTATATTGAACACAAGGCATATACCGTGTCATCCTTGTCCAGTTCAATATTGAGCCCTTATACATTCATCCTGTTACGCGGGATGGGCAAATTCCATCTAGGTCACTCATATCCCTCAGCATGCTTCGTTGAGTACCCATCAACTGTCTTTATGGTCATCCAGTTATGGACAATGTTTGATCACCAATAAAGCACTCGACTCTACATCTAGGGTCCATAGTGGTATCAGGTCGAAGGGTGGTATACACCACTATCACCATGACAATAACTTATGACACTTTGCATAACATTCTATATAGTATTCTTATAGTGGGTCAATTCAGTATAAATATTACTTCTAATATTCATACCTATGTTTAAGACTTGATAACTTCTTATCCATGATCCATGAGATGTGATCATCAGTCTATATACATAACAATCTTAATGCTTTAATGTTATCTCACTTCACAACGAAGCTCGACTACAGTTACTTTAAGAATAATGTCCTTATGTTTAATGGGATCTCATGATTAAGTCAAACTTGATACATTAAACGGACTAGCTATTCTAGGGACTTTATTAAACAAACCTAATAAAGAAAAAACCTTTTATTATTAATAAATAACTCGATACAAGTACCAAAAGTATTGGCCTATAGGACTTACACCAACACTCTTTTGATTGATTTGTATCCCTAGTATTGGTTGGACCACTTCTTTGATGCTTTCGGTCCATCGGGATGGCCTAATTTTTCCTGTCATTTTTTGTGGTGTTCGACTTAACGGGCTCTTTTTTTTGAAAGGTCATGTCTGCCATGTTATTTGTTATTAAGGCACAATCATTATAAACTTTTGGGTTTTCATAATTTCTTCGGCATATCAAGATGTGTGTGAAGAGTAACGTGTGGTTGACCTCTTGTTGGAAGGTGTACAAATGGACTGTTGCTCTTGAAGGTTGAATGCATAGTCAACCTATCAGAACACAATTATCCTGCCCCGAGTTAGGATTAAGGGTTTTTAGATCTGAAAGAAACACCAACTTCTAAGCTCAAAATAGTTGACTAGAGACTAACTCCCTATCTCTTTGGTGTTTGGGGATTTGAAACAATGCCTTACATCATTGACAAAGTTTTATTTGAAAGCATACCACAATAATTATGGGTATTTCATTTTCATTATCCTCACTCCAATCTTTGTTAAAATAACAGTTTGATTAAGTGAATGGGAGTAGTAGTTGTTATTGCCTTTTTTTGTATAAATGAAGGGAAAATAGCCAGAGTGAATATGAATAGATTGATTAAAAATGCATGATCACTTCATTAATATTACCATTAAAAGAACAACAATGTTTAACAGAAAATAAGTGTTCAACATGCAAAGAAAATACAAGTGAAACGCTGAAAATAGCCAAATGATTGCCAGTGTAGAAGACGATCTTTTATGCTTGACTTGTTGGCTCTTGGAAGTTCCTCCTAGAGTCTTCACTCTTACCAGGGTAGTGGACCGTTCACCATATTAGGGCCATCAAAAGTCAACCTCCCTTTTGTCGATCATATCTTGCATCTCCTCCTCAAAAACTTTACACTCTTTGTTGAGTGCCCACTACTCCATCATGAAACTCGCATTGGACATCTAGGTTTTACCAAGGAGGAAATTGAAACTTTATGGGTCTAGTCTCTCTAGGAGCTATCGAAGAGATTTGGATCAACTAAGACCATAATTGACTGTATGTCACTGGGATTGGATCAATCTGGTGAGTCTCTCTTTCTTGTCGGTCTGGAAGTCTATGTTGATTTTGATGCTGCTATTGATTATTTGGATTCCAAACCCGCTGATTTTGATGTCGATGTTTATGCGGAACTCGAGTTTGCTAATTCGGTGGACCTTGCCAAGGTTGCTGATACCGAGGACCGAGAGGTAGTGGCTGCTGACATGGCACACTGGGCATTACGGGTTGCTCATTTTTAGCCATTTGAAGATTGGAGTCAGCAAACTCGTCAACGTTGGCATGACGATCTTTGAGCTCTTTTCCTTCATCCTTATCATTGGACATAACCCTTTTTTATCCATCTCCCACTTCTCATTTTCTTATGTTGGCGTGGGTCATGACATTGGAATTCCATGGTGGTACCTCAATGCTCTCGCAAGGAAACAACGATATCTCGTTAGCCACATCCTCGACCTTTTCCTTGTGGAACAAAACCTTAAGGGGGTTCAGAGGTCCCTTTCCTTTCTTATTATTTGGCTTGGAAATCAAAAACATATGTGCCTGAGCATTTTTCCTTAAGTGTTGGTGACTTTATGTCAATAAACTTTTGCAACTTGAACTTAAAACTCTTGGATTCCTCTATGGAGTGCCCCATTGTTCCAGTACAAAATTTGCACTTGACCCTCAGATGGTCTTCTTCAAAGACTAGGCTATTGTTGTTGATCATATCTCATACCAAGGCTTCCAGCACAAAATAAGTATCTAGATCCTTTCCTTCGGCCCCATTATGGAATTCACATGTTGCATTTGGGTTGTACCATGATGGGTATGGTGTGGGCGTAGACATGAGAGCTCGAGGAGTCACCAAAGAATTTTGGATCATTTACGAGTAAAGCTTACTATACGACATCGAAATCGGTTCTTTGTGATCTTTATTCCCCTTAATCTGATTCTGGTTCTTGTTCCGACCCTGACTTCGACGATTTTGAGGAGGAATAGCCTGAGGATGTTGATGTGCCGATTTGGCAATCAAAGGATGAAGATGACATCCTGCGGGAAGGTCATATGCTGACAAATAAGGAGTTGCCACATGGAATTTCCCTTGACTTGGGGTGACATTGGATCTATGTAGAGCATCATCCCCCTCTAATGCAGCAACGGGTACATGGTGACCCTCTTTTCTCAATAAGGCTTGCGGGTTTTCCAAGACCCATCCCATCTGACTCTTTAAAAAGTTTGTCCTCTTCTTTCAATTCTTCTTAAACTTTCCTTACCTCGTCCATCATTGCTTGATACATGGTTCTTTGTTCTAAAAGCATGTCGAGAATCACTTGTTGGTCATGGAGAAAGGACAAATGAGTTTTTCTAATGATACGCAATGCATGCTGATGAAGGCAAATGCAATGGTATGGGAATGGATGCAATGTGACGCCATGTATTTTTTTGATTTTGGTACATGGTTTCAAAGGTCAGAGGTACGGATGAATCTAATTACTTTCCACAATAGGGTTCTCACTAGGTATGATCTAGGGTTTTATAAAGGACCCCAGAGTGATAGATCCACAAGAATGTTTTCCGCTTACGGAAAACACTTACCGGTCATCAACTCCTTCAAGAGAATCTATTATGGGTGTGGTTTTTGTACATACCCTTACGAGGTATTTACCTCGGGAGTGTGCATTATGTAACCATCGACTTCTCTAGACATGGTTCCCAGAGTCATGGTTTCATAAGAATGTTTGCCACTTAAGGCAAATGCTTGTCGGGCATTAACTCCTTCAAGAGAATCTGTTATAAGCGAGGTTTTTGTAACGACCCTTACGAGGTATTCAACCTAGGAATCCATACTACGCAACCATCATTCCTAGTTGACCAAAGGATTCATTTATAAAAGGTCCTTAGTGTAATGAACCCCTTTAAAACATCGAAGCTTACGAAAAATAGTTACCGGGCGATAACACTTTCAAAAGGACCTACTCTAAGTGAGGTTCTCGTACCGAACCTTACAAGGTATTCACCTCGGGAGTCCGTACTACTCAACCATCGTCCTATCTCATGTTTTCACTCTAGGCTCGGGTAGAGAGTCTTTCTCACAAGGTTTTCAATTAGAGTATCAATCCAATACCACATCATAATGGAACCATACAACATATCATATCAATATAGAAATAATGAAAGCATAAGATAAATAAAATCCAAACAAAATAAGCAAACATAAACACACAACAAACCAAACTAGGCTTGAATCACTTAGGGATTTAATCCCCAGTAGAATTGCCATCGGCCGTACCTTAAAAAATAAGAGCACGACGCTCGCGAAGCACAATCGCACACTCACGGGATGGACTAACATAATCGCCACAAAAGTTTATTTATTTCCAAAAGAGGAAAAGGGAAAATATCGATAAAACCCAAGAAAGGATGACTATGATATTGGTCATCGCAACCAAATAAGGGTTCAGGAGTCGATAATGCATGGGGGGGGGGGGGGGGTATTAACATTCCTCATGTTTGTTGTACTCAACGAAAACCATTTGGTTAGATATGCGTGTTAGTGTTAGCTTAGAAATGTTAGGATTCTCAAGTTATTAAAAAGGGAAAGAGAATAAGACTAAAAATGTTTGTTTTTTTATTAGGGTGCCTGACGTGACTTTTAATCTCGTGCCTACGTATCTCCGAGTGCAATTGAGAACTCAAGACTACGTAGTTCTAGGTGAAGGGTGTGAAAAACACAAGAAATGGGGGTTTGAATTGGGTTTTACAAGCAAAAGCTTTTTTCCAAAACAAGAACACCGCTAACAGGTTAATAACAAATAGATAAAAACACAAGTATTTTTATCATGGTTCACTTGAAACTCAAAGCTACTCCAGTCCACCTGCCAAGGTAATTTTGCCTTATACATAAGGATATAGTTCACTATAATCAACAGATTACAATAATCACAAAGAATAACCTTCTTTGTCTTCTTAAGAATCCAACTATACCCTAGTCTCCTTAAGGACTCACAAAGAACAACCTTTTTTGTCTTCTCAAGGATAACCTCTTCAAGGAATCTAACAAACAGTTTGAATAATATTTTGTATGGTACAAGTTGCTTCTATACAAGAAGATTTTATACAAATGAAAAATAAACACTTAAAGAAAAACTGTGTACAAAAGAATGATAACTTTTCACAAAGAAATAGACTTGTCAGAATATTGTGTCACTGGCGTTTTCTTCAAGTAGCCAAGTCTTACTTATATAGCATAAGAAGAAAACCGTTGGAGGGAAAAAAGGGAAAAGCTCATAGGGCGAGTGTCCATTATTGGATGGGAAATGAGTGATACCGCATATTATCCTTCGCCCATAAAATCAGTGACAGGTGTGATGTATAGTATTGTCCTTGCCCATGAAATCAGGTAGTGGAAAGGATATTCGATTTGTACTATGTACTATTTAATCATATTCCCATTTGATCTTATCTTCAAGTTCATTGGATTCAGATGAAAGTTGATGAAGCATGAAATGAAGAAACATAAGGTTGGATTCAAAAACTTCAAAATCTTTGGTCAGAACCTTAATAGTGCCAGTAGTCTAGCTTGAGAACTTCAATATCTTCAGAATCTTAAAAGTCTTTAGAATCTTAAGTCAGAACCTTGATAACTTCAATCGTCTGGCTTGAGATATTCAGAATCTTCAGCTATATAACACAACTTTAGAAGCTTGCCATTCTTCGAAATTTTGGTGATTGGAGTCACGTCCAGAAGCATGAATTGAGAGAACATTGCAATAGAAACATAGTGTCTCCACAGAATCTTCTCAGGAGTGAATCAACACATAAGAAGAAATATCATTGCAACAACAATATTGAATATCTTTCAGAACTTCTAATAATTGGCGCATAAGCTGATTTGGAACTCATTGTTCAAATACTGATGACGTTGCACATCATATATTCAGAATCAAAATTGGTTGTTAAATCTACAAAATAACAAATCATTAGGGTACCAAAATTGTTCTCACACAAATACAACATTGTTATCATAAAAAACTCAAGGTATACAGGCAAAACCAAATCTTGTTCTAACAATCTCCCCCGTTTTGATAGTGACATAACATGTATTTTAATGAACAGTTTTGTAAAGGGTAATCACAGAAGAATACATCTTACAGAAGCACACAACTCCCCATGAGATGTATAATCCTAAAAAGATAAAATCAGAATAAAAGAACACTTTCCTGATTAACCTTTTTTGAAGTACCAGAGTAAACTTTCAGTCAAAATTTGGTTTATCTTCAGAAGTTTATTGATGTTGTCCAGAGCACTTGTTTGTTAACATCAACATTCTGATAAGTTTCACTTCATAAGTTTTGTTGAGTTCTTTTAAAGACGCTTTAAAGCTGGTTATCTTCTTAAATAAACCTGATTTTCAAGTCTGATTACTATAGAGAAAACTTTTTCTCATGGCCAGATGCCAATGCCAAAGTTTTCTAAAAAAGACTTTCAGAAGAACTTGATGCCAAGTACTCAATGTTCTAGGTTTAGAACATGGATATTAATTCAATGAAGATTCATGCACTTGAATCTGATTCTCAATCATCAGCATGAAGGTTGTATAGACTCAGAAAGAAGACCATTTCATCATAAAATGGTAACTTGTATTCTGACCTTTGAAACTTCATAAGAACTTCTAATGTTTGAACATAACCATTCTAATTCTTGAACATAACCCTGCGAATCTTTTGACAAAGTATTCTTCGAAGTGGTTGTTAGCAGAAAACATTATTCAATGTTTGGGTTCTTAGTTAAGGATTTTAAGTATATCAAAATAACTATGAATCTTCCCCTTAGATATGTTTCTCCCCTTTTGTCATCAATCAAAAAGACATAGACAAATAATAAAAGAAAATAATGAGAAAAAGATTTTCATTGATCATGCCAAAAAGGGAAGAAAAATATACAAATAGAAGCAATAAAAAATAAAGGTCTAGGGGTTCTAAGGAGGAGGCGGAGGAAGTCTGGAAAGAATCAATTAAAACATTATGCCTTGTTTGTCCATACGCTCTTTGACCAACGCATTATCAGCCTTGACTTCCTCAATGGTCTTCATAAGTCCAATCGAAATATCTCCAAATGAAGTTCCAGCAGAAGGTTGAGAAACAGAAACTTCAACTTGTTGAGTCTCAGAAACTATAATCTGAGCAGCTTCTTCCATTATGCAATCCCGATGTCCATAAATAACTACAGCATCCTGAATGACCATATCTTCACTTACTTCTTGAATGACTTCCTTAACCTCTGGAGCAGGAAGACATAACTCGGAGTTTCATAACTTACATATTTCCATTCAGGGAATAAACTTAAAATGGAAGTTTCTTTCATAAAATTTATACCCTGAATTCCTCAGAAGTGCCTTCAGACACATGAACGTGAAAGACTCTTAAAGGGGATGTTCTGGGGTTGTTAAATTTAGATTTTCTGTTTGGGGAGCAAAAACAAATGGTGGTGGAGTGGGTGAAATTTGTAACTATGAAGACGGTGATTGTATATGTTATTGTTATTGTTGATGCGACAAAGTTTCAGAAACTTGAGGAGTTTCTCTAACAGGTTCTATAATGGGTGATTTGGGAGGTGGTGGAAGTAAAATTGGTTCAAAGGGTTTGGAAGTGACTAGAATGGATTAAGAAGTAGGTGGGGGTTGGATTGGTAATATCCTTTTGAAAATCACAGAATCAGAAGTAATCGGAGCACTAGCTTTAGGAAGCTTACCAAAAGAAGTGTCAAAAGCTTTTGAGGTGTGTTGGACAACTCCAGAAGTATTCTTCAAAAACATGGATTTTTGGCGCTCATTGAGAGGCACCACATCTTCATCCAGAAGGACAACGATTTCTTCTTTTTCTTCTAAGGCCTTGAAGATACTTCTCCCCTTGATTCCTTATTCCTTTTTCCATGAACATTCGAATATATTTCAGGTAGATTGAAAGGATCCACCATTGGGTCAATTCCATCCTTTTGACAACTTTCCAGATAGTATTGTAGAACCTATGGAGGATCAATCTTAGTGAATATTGGGAAGTTATCTACTGGAGTCCTCATTCCACATATATCATCCTTTAAAGGAATGAAATTTGGCCTTACAATCTTAGAAATGACACCCATGCTCTTGAGATTCTTCCCCCATAATATATTTTCAACATCCTTCACAAGTTCATCGGTCAAGATATTGACCAGAAGGTCATCTACCAGACCATTCTCAACAAGAATGTCAAAAATGAGTCTTCCATTGGGGATGAACTTGATTTTGTTTTTCTTAGAAGATCCACCAATTTTGGATTCTCTGATAGAATCCCTAATGAACTTGAACAAGATGGGGGGAAGTTCTAGCTTAAAACCCTTCTCCAGAAAGAACAACATGAACTTCTAACGTATGTTGACATAGTCAGAACTGTTGGTACTAGGCATGTGATGAATGCAACCCAGTATGATTTTAAACCAAACTCTTAGATTGTTTGTTAAATCCTTAGCACTAAGACCTTTATCATCCTCAAGATTAGTTCCAGCTTTGAAGATGACATGAGCGATAACATCTTCTCTTTTACGATTGATCTTGGCACTGTGAATTCTTTTGCCTTTTCCATTGTGAGAGATTAAGTCAGCAATGGATTTCTCAGTTATGACAATCTTCCTGTTCATGATGAAGGAAGTTATTTTTTCCTTTTCAGCAGTGGCATGCACCCAAAACTGTTTCACCAAAACTAGGTACACATGGACAGTTAGTCTCTCAAAGAAAGTTTTCCATCCTTGAAGTTCCAGGGTTTTAGAGAAATCAAAACCGTTGTCTTTCAAAATTTTGAAGTCTACAATAATTTCACAGAGTACCATTAACTCGTTGACAGAAATGTGTAAAGTTAATTCTGGTATTCCTTACATGATGGGATTGTTTCGACACCAAGTTTGCACAATCAAATGTTTCCTTAAATGTTTCAACATTTTTTCTACAAAATCAAATTTGATGTCTCCATAAATATTTCGACATCTATTTGTAATACCCCAAAATTTACCTTTCATTTTTCTTGGAAGCATGGGACTGTGTTTCACATCGCATTAGCATCATACTAGGTCATACTCATTGCATACTGCATTAGTGACTTGGGAAATCGGGGTTTTATTGATCACTCCTTAACAGAAGGAGCCTACATAGAGAAAGACTGGGAATTGAATTTCATTCTCCAAATATACAAGTCTCAAGGGGTTCTATATGTCTTATTATGGTCCTCAGTTCATCAGTGGAAGATTCAGAGCTCTCAGAGTGTGCATATGGATTTAATCAAAACAAATCAGGGTTTCATGGCTACCCGCAACAGGCGAGGTTTAGTTGGAAGTAGAAGAGCTCATTCATGTCATGAAAGAGAAGAACCTAGGCCTATGAAGATCCCCAATTATCTCACAAAGATCCATTGGCAATCAGTGTAATCACTTCTTGGTCATTTTGGCCCTAAAACCGGGGTTTGGTATAAAATCAGTTTATTTCTGATTCTTTGGATGGAACTCTTTTCCATGGCCCTCCATATGTCCACAAGGGTCTACATACAAAAAATCAGCTTTTTATTTGAGTCAGAGGTGCTTCAATTGATCACTGGAATCGGGAGTCAGACAGTTTGGGAAAAGTCAACTATGAGGCCAGAAAAGTCAACTCTTGACATTTTGAAAGTGGAATCTCAAAATTCATGCCTAAGGAAGCCTACATGTGAAATTTTATCAAGGTTGGATCATGGATTCATCATTTAATCAGGAGTTGGAAAAGTTACCAAATTTGGAAATGGTTGACTTTCCATTTAAGGCAAGTTTTATGGTTTTTTGCACCCACTTTAAGCCTATATTACATCAAGATGCAAGCTCCATTTGAAAATTTCTCCAGCATGAAAGTTGTTCCTCTTGTTCCAAGCTTTCTAGAGATATAAAGTTTGTTTCATTTGGATTAAAATTGAGAAAGTTATGCTTGGTCAAAGTAGGACTTTATTTTAAGACACTTAGAAAATTTTCTAAGTCCAGAATTTGCAAAATTTGTCAAGACTTATGGGCCAGATTTCTTGCACTTTAAGGCATCTTTTGGAAACACTTTCTTCATGACAGTTGTACCTTGTTATGTCCTCTTTCACACCTTTTTGGAACCACCCCATTTGGATCATTGGTTTGGAAGATACACTCATCTAAAGTTGGTATCATATGCTGAATTTTTTGACAGCATTTTGGCCAAATTGGCCCAACCATTTTGCAGCCATGAGACCTGAACTTTATGGCCATTTTGCACCTCTTTCCGCTCACCATTTCAAGATATGTTCAACATGAAAGATGTTAAGCTCCCTACCCTCTTTCTACTATTTGCATTTCCTTGTCATTTGGTCATGTTTTCATCAAGTTACAATGTCTTAAAGTCACCCTGTTGGGCCATTTTTGTGCTGCACTAGAAAACCAAGTCAAACCCCAAAAACGACCAACACACCAATTTTTACCCCATTTGGTAATTTGCTTTTGGTTCACTCACTTAAGCTTTGCCACATTTAGCCATTTCTTTCCATACCTCACTTTTACACATTTTTTGTTCATTATGCACATAATCAAAAAAACAAATCTTTCAAGCCCATTAAACATTCCAAACCCTACATACTTAAAGCTCCTAAACCCTAATCTGAAGTGGAGGCTGCCACTATTTTCAAACAAGCAAGGCAATAGGAAAAGACCAAGTTTCATTCCATTGCATTTCCACAAGGCCCTTGAAGCTTCAAAGCATCTCATTTTTTCTTCCATCTTCAAAGGAGCAGTGGACCTTGCATCCACTAGGTACCTTCACTTCTCTATTTTTATGACCATATATCCATGTTTATCATCATGTTTACCATTGTTCATTACTATTCTTTCATGCTTACTATCCATATTTCATGCTATTTTCCACTATGCCATGCTTGTTTAATACTAATTTTTGTTGTTAATATTATGATATGTGTGTCTTATGAACCCTTCATTGAAGTATGTTCATTAAACTTTAATTTTGAAATATTGAATTTTTGCAAAAATATCCTTGCATGAGCCTCCCTTGTTGTTCATTTTTCTCTATGCTAGAGGCATCATTTTTAATAAAACAAGACACCATTGTGTTCTACATGTTTCAAACTTGAATTTTACTTCTTACATCATCTCATTTGGAGTCCTATAGAGTGAGATATTTTGGTTTGAAAAATGAAGAAAGGTGGGGCTGCGTTTTCGTGTACAGCATGCATGCTGTTAGTTTTTTTCATTTTTGCATGGGAAAGGTGATGACGTGTCAGCGTAATGGCCGCCCGATCGCATGCGCGCCCTTTGATCCCATCCGCCCATTCCCAGTTTTGTCTCTTGTGACTTAATGAATTTTGGACAAATTAATAAAGGTCCACACACGTCCAGTTACCCACCCCTTATTTTATCCGCTAGGGCATAAGCGGAAGTTGTTAAATTAATGCTGACCATTTTTTTTATATTTGGATGTAACGCTGGCAATTCCATGGGCTGGGCCTTGGTATCACACTGCTGTTCCCACCCCCTACGCTGGCCCACTCACATCTTTCTATTCACATTTATTTTCATTCTCTTTTTTATTTCCATATTATTTTCTGTTTAGATTTTAATTATTTTAAAATATTTTATTTATTCATAAAAATATAAAAAATATTTTTTTATTTTCCTTATTGTCTTATTTAATTTATTTTAATTTTTATTTTCGTTTTATTTTATGTTAATATTTTATTTTAATTATTTAGTTCAAATAGTCCATTTTAACACACATTTTTTCATTTATTTTACTTTCATAACTTAAAATTATTTTTAGATTCTGATTTTTTGGATGAGGGTTGACCAATGTCTCATGGTCAACCTGACCTTTTATTGGAATTTTATTTCCCATTTTCAATTTATTTTGAATTTATTTTTGACCTAGTTTGCTTGGTTGACTTTTCATTTGACTTCTGTTTTATTTCAATTAATTTATACACCAATTTTCATTATATTTGAAATCTTTTTGGGGGATGATGATGTCCTGACCCCACCTAACTTAATTTAATTTTTCATAATTTTTGTGATTAATTTACTATTTATTTGACATTTTTTAAGTTGACTTGACTTTTCGGTTGACTTTTCTATGATTGATGTTTGACATAGGGATTGCTTAGGGCAATTGAAGAGATCTTTTGATCCTCCCTTGTTCATCTCATGTGCCACATATTAGAGGCATTTCATCTTGATTTTATTTGATCCTTGCATCATATCCCGATTAAATTATTCATTGGTTCTTTGTGTGCATAGTTTTACTTGTCTGATTTCATCTGATATTTTTTACACTTGTTTCTTTCATCCATGTCTTTATTGTTTGATTGTTTAATATGTTTATACTTCTCCTACATTGTTTAATGCTTCATTATTTCATTCTTTGATTATTTGGATTGATTATATACTTGTTTATATCTTACTTGTTTGATTAACTGTGGCCTACTTGTATGTTGTATGAGGCGTATATTATTATTGTTTGATTGCCATGTACGATCCCCATTCATTACAAATGTATCCCTCTCCCATGAATTGTATAATGTTTATTTCTCTAATTCTTTATTCATCTGTTAATATAAGAAATAAAATGAACATCCGATAACCATTTCATAACAAGATCAAAACCTCGATCCAACGTCGAGTAATCATTTTCAAAACTTAACAGAACCAACACGTATTCATCCATTTACCTTGTAAGTCAATTGCTTTATGCATCGCCATCAACCTTGTAAGTCGATTGCTTTATGCATCTCCATCAACCTTGTAAGTCGACTGCTTCATGCATCGCCATCTACCCTTATCCCTAGCACCTCCCCTTGCTCCACTCGTCAATTCTTGTTCCGATTAGGTAGCACCCATTAGATAGAACCCTTTGTATGATAACATAGATAGGATTCCCATATCCTTTTGTATGATAACATAGGTAGGATTCCCATATCCTTTTGTATGATAACATAGGTAGGATTCCCATATCCTTTTGTATGATAGCATATGTAGGATTCCCATATCCTTTTGTATGATAACATAGGTAGGATTCCCATATCCTTTTGTATGATAACATAGGTAGGATTCCCTTATTCTTTTGTATGATAACATAGGTAGAATTCCCATATTCTTTGCATGCTAACATTAGGTAGATATTCTCATTTGTAAATCCTAACACTTAAGTACATATCGCATGACAACTCTAGGGCAGAGCTTCCCCCACTTCTAGACCTTTCCGAGCATCTCCGATCTTGTGGCATGTAGTCTGTTCTATTGCAAAGAGGTAACTGCCTAAGACTCGATTCAGCGAGCTGCGACACCTGCTGCTAGGACGTGAACACATTGCCCACTCTCCTTTGACACAACTGGTGTCCTCCTTTGTAAGTCCATGTTCAGATGGCAACCCCTATGTAGCCGAACTACGGCAACTCTGATTCTCATGTTCATATGAGATACGTAGGCACAAGATGCGATGTCTTGCCGAGTTTAACTAACAACTAACAACTAATCCTTGTTTGCTTTCGCCCTCGTTGCGATCCTTTCTCTCGCCCTCGTTGCGATCGAGACTTTCCTTTTCTCTTGCCCTAGTTGCAATCGAGACCCTTGTTCCCGTAGTTAGTTTGAACTACGTTTTGCTCTGATTCTCATTCCCGATGAGATACGTAGGCATAAGACGTGATGTCTTAGTGAGCACACTTATCCTTAACCCTTAGGTAGCTGAGCTACGAAGACTCTGATTCTCATATTCAGATGAGATACGTATGCAGTGGATGCAACATCCGTGCGAGTCATTTTCTTTGACCCCTCTTTTAGTAAATAATACATTAGATATTACACACACCCTTTAGACAAGAACAACAAGAGTGGATCCCGTAGAGTACTACGGATGCGTAAGGGTGCTAATACCTTCCCTTCGCATAATCGACTCCCGAACCCAAGATTTGGTTGCGAGACCTTGTCTTTTCTTTTCCTTTCTCCAGGTTTACTTCGAGCGTTTCCTTTCCCTCCTTTGGGATAAATAACGCACGGTGGCGACTCTTCTGTCATTTCTTTCTCGCCGGTTGTTTTTTCGCATACTGTATTTTTCAGGTTGCGACACTATTCAGCAGAATCAAATTTGACATCTTCATAAATGTTTCAACATCTATTCTGCAGAATCAAATTTGATGTCTGCATAAACGTTTCGACATCCAGTCTGCACAATCTTCTTCAGAATTAACTCAATTATGATGTAATATTTCCTTAAAATGTCTTAACATCCCTTTTTATGAAACAACTTCACAACTGGAAATGAAACAAGAGTTCCTAAAATAAACCTTCTTAGACAGTCATATATGATAGCTAAATATTCAGAGAATATTCAGATATCTCATAATAAAATAAGTCTTCCAAGAAGTAAAACACAACATGCAAAGATGTGTGAATAACATGTCAAGATATGTTGCTCAACATCTTGATGTGATACAAGTTTTAACAAAATTGTTGCCAATCATAAAAACACAAAACTAACACAGTGGATCAAATTTGATGATCTAGTGGGAAATATCATAGCTTGTAATGTGTTGAGTTTCAGTGAGGAAGAACTGCAACCAAAGGGTAGGAAACACAATTATGCTTTGCATATATCTATAAGGTGCCGAGAGGACTTCATGTCCAATGTCTTAGTTGATACAAGTTATTCACTCAATTTTATGCCAAAAGCAACTTTGTTTAAGTTGTACGATTAAGGTGATCCTATGAAGCACAGTGGGGTGGTAGTCAAAGCTTTTGATGGTTCTGATAGGGAAATAATTAGTGAAATAGATCTCCTGATGATGATAGGTCCACAAGTTTTCCAAGTCACTTTTCAGGTGATGGATATCTACTCAGCGTACAGTTTCTTATTGAGAAGACCATGGATACATGATGCTAAGGCAGTAACATTAACTTTTCATTGTCATTGGTGGACCATTTGGTTTGGTAGCCTCACTTATTGTTTGAGGTTCTTGATTGTATGATTTACATCTTGACCTTGGCCTAACTATGGAACCCTAGTTCATGGAATGTGGTATCTGGTCACTTTGGTTTGCATCATGTCTTTATTCTTTCGTTTCTTTCATCAAGTTTAATCATTGGTTAACCATGGCTTACTATATGATAATCCATTTGGTCCAAGGATTTGTTTCATTCATGTTTGCATTCAAGCCCATAATCCATTGATTAATTTTTCATAGTGCATTCATTGGCTCATTGGTTCTTGATTCATAATTCTCATTCATAGTTCACTTAGTCAAGTTTTATAAGTCCACAACCCATTCAAGGATATAATTCAAATGTAAATTTTTGGAGGGATTTTGTTTATTTTAAAGTAAGAAATTTTGCAATGATTTAACGCATCATTTTCATTCAAATTTGTCCATTCATTCATACAAAGTCATGTTACAATGTCTCTACGAAGAACTAGAAAACAAAAACTGATTTTTAACCTATAGTTAACTTTGGTCAACTATTGACTTTTTGGTCAACCAGTTGACCAAAGTCCACTCATCTAAAACCTAGCCCTAATTGATGATTTCCACTTTAATCCTTCATGTTTCCATCTTTTATTGTAACTTCATGGCTAAGCTTCCTTCATTAGCAAGCAAGTCATTTTTTTCTTCAAGCCATCACATGAAATTTTATGATAACCTCATTATGTTTCAATCTTTCCATCACCTTGCTTTACATTCACATGCCTTCAAAGAACCTGCATAATCAATGCCATACTTTTCAAAACATAAGCATCATACATAACCACATTATAACCTTGCAATAACCATGCCATTCATAGAAATAAACATTACCTAAACAAAAAATTGCAAGAATCACAAACATGACACTATCACCACTTCACAAAAATGATCCAAGTTCAAAACCATCACCCATAACTAAAGCCCAAAGCAAATGCAAATAATCCTAAGGCAATGCAAACAAAACCTGCCTAATATTCCTACAACTGCAACAACAATTCACAAACCCTGCATCAACAATGAACAAGCAAACCAATTTCAGATTAGGAGCGCAACATTCAACAATTAACCAGCAGACTAACTAATGCATCATGAGCATCGAGCAACAATAACAACAAGCAACATCAGCAGGTCAATTTACTGGTTATGAAATCAAGTATCAACTTAACATCACAAAGAACTTCACTTAAATTTTTCATTAACATCTGACATTTTAATTAATTAGTCATTTAACAGAAATTTCAAATTCAATTTAACAAAAAGCTCCAACTTCATACCACTTAACTCTCAATTTAACAACAGGTACTGATTCCAGTTTCCATTTCATTAGTAACTCACTACTTAACTAAAACTAGTTGAGATCATTTAACTACAACTAACAGATTCATTCCACTCTAACCAACTAACTCAAGCTAACCATGACCTAACTTTAACTGAATTTCCAAACTAACCCCTATGCTTAACAGAGTCAGGGATTTCGAAATATCTTGCATTGATTCAGATTAACAGAATTCTAACTTTGTTAATCATTTGTTCCTATAAATAATATTGACCCCAATCATCATCACATAAGCTTTTGCGTCATTAATCGTGTTCTACTCTTCTCTACTCTCTCTAATAGAAACCTCACATAAAGCTCTTCTTGGAAGCCATTGGAGCTTCACACTGAAGCTCCAAATTGCTTTAGGATATCCTATTGAGGGGAGTCAGCAGAGGTCTTTTATCCCGTAATAATGCCAAACCTTCAGTGGTAGACGTATTATTCTCGACTGAGGGGCTGAAACTGACAAACTTCTGTTCTTAGAACCTACAAGTGAGGGGCGGGCTAAATCCAGGAAACCTTAACCTCCAACCAACCCGATTTTCTGGAGCAGAGTTTTGGCTCTTGTATTATATTCCTCAGTGGGTTTCTCTTCAGACAGTGCAACCCGATAGATGTCAAGCAGATACATCAGTCTTGATTTCCTTGTCACTGCATTGCATCACATCATTTGCACTCATATCATTTGATACATGTTTATCTATATCCAGGGGTTTACATCTTCTTCTTGATTCCGGTCGGGGTTTTTTGGTTCTCCTGAGATGGATATTGGCAGAAAGAGACACGTCGCCTACAAGTTTCCAGTGGTTTGTTTGGAGCCTATTCAACAACTGATGAAGTTAATGGTGAAGGAGAATTGCGGTCCAAAGCGCAGCGGAAATAAAAAATTTCTCCTTTAGAGATCCTTACGAATGGTCATGATCAGTGATAGAATATTTACCTCTTGTGACGGTTGAATCCTTTGGTGCAGATCTCTTGTGACGATCAAACCCTTTGATGCAGATCTCTTGTGACGATCAAACCCTTTGATGCAGATCCACTAAACGATCACGAACGTTGAACGATGACAACGTCTCTACTCAGTCCACACGAACGGGTTCCTTCAATCTCAGTGCTAGCTGGTATGAATGAAGGCTTTGAGTGAGAGAGAGAGAGAGAGAGAGAGAGAAAATGAAAATAATGCAACCGCCAATTTTTGCTTCTGCACAAGGGTTCTATTTATAGAACCACTTGCGTGGGCTTCAAGCTAAAAGCCCACTTAAGTGTATTTTGGCCCATATCTTATAATATGCCCAAAATCACTTAAGCCCATGGTACCTTACCATATTTCGTATTCTACTCAAGTACATCGTACCTTACGATGTTCTATAATCCACTTAAGGGCACCGTACCTTACGGTATTCCTTAGTTACTCTATCTCTCATCAATCCGTCCTTTGTGTGTGACCCTGTAGGTTTTCGTGACGTTGGCAATTATATTAAATCACGTATTTAACATAATAAACAGTGAGCGGTATCTAGCAACACATCACTGCTACCCAAGACACGAAAATGTCATGTGATCTGACAATTCCTTCTGTGATAATAATTATGTGTATAATTACCCTTTTGCCCTTATGTCTATATTGAACACAAGGCATAGACCGTGTCATCCTTGTCCAGTTCAATATTGGGCCCATAGACATTTATCCTGTTATGCAGGATGGGAAAATTCCATCTAGGTCACTCATGTCCCTCAGCATGCTTTGTGGAGTACCCATCAACTGTCTTTATGGTTATCCAGTTACGGACAACGTTGGATCAGCAATAAAGCACTCGACTTTACATCTAGGATCCATAGTGGTTTCAGGTCGGAGAGTGGAATACACTATTATCACCATGAGAATAACTTATGACACTTTGCATAACTTTCTATATAGTATTCTCATAGCGGGTCAATCCGGTATAAATATTACTCCTAATATTCATACCTATGTTTAAGACTTGATAACTCTTTATCCATGATCCATGAGATGTGATCATCAGTCTACAAACATAATAGTCTTAATGCTTTAATGTTATCCCACTTCACACTAAAGCTCGACTACGGATACTTTAGGAATAATGTCCTTATGTTTAATGTGTTCTCATGATTAAGTCACACTTAATACATTAAACGGACTATCTATTCCAGGGACTTTATTAATCAACCATAACAAAGAGAATGCCTTTTATTATTCGATACAAGTACCAAAATGTATTGGCCTCTAGGGCTTACACCAACAAATGGATCACGATTCTCTAGAAGGATTCCGGAAGGATTACGGTTTGATTCTAAGCTTCGTCACGGTTCTCTCCAAAGATCAACACGATGCTCTCTTTACACTGCTGCAGTTCTATGACCCTCCATTGAGGTGTTTCACATTCCCGGATTATATTTTGGTCCCTACTTTGGAAGAGATTGCCAGTTTTCTCAGAGTTCCTATTAGGTCACAGTTGTTGTTCTACAGTTCTGAGTTTTTGCCCGATCTCAGTATGGTGGCTTCGGTCATATATTTTGGGAAATCAATCTTGAAGGCTAATATGTGTCAGAAGGGAGGAGTCAGTGGTTTTCATTTGAGTTTCTTACTGGGAGAAGCAAAGAAGAAACTTGAAGATGGTGACCAGAGGGGTTTCAATGCTGTGTTGGCTCTTTGTATGTATGGGATTGTCTTGTTTCCTAATGTTGCCAAATTTGTGGACATGGACGCAATACGCCTCTTCGTGTTGGGAAATCCAGTGCCGACCTTGCTAGGAGATTTCTTTCATTCGGTGCACCACAGGAATGAGAATAGAAAAGGAGGATTGTTGAATTGTTGTGCGCCTTTGTTTTATAAGTGGTTCAGTTCTCACCTACCCAAATCAGGAGCGTTCATTGATGTCAAGGACTCGTTGAGTTGGTCGAAGAGATAGATGGGGTTGAGAGCTAAAGATATTTCTTGGTGGTCTGACCGGAGCTTGCTTCGGGCGGATATTATTCACAGTTGTGGGAACTTCCCAAATGTACCGTTGGTAGGAAGAAGAGGAGGAATCAACTATAATCCTTCTCTAGAAGTTAGACAGTTTGGATATGCTTTAAGAACTCCGCCTTTGGAAAAGGATGTGGAAGAATCTCTGTTTTTCCATTCTTCGCCTGATTTGACTGTATCCCGTAAGCCAGCTGAGGCCTGGCTCAAGGTGATCAAGAGAGGAAGAACTGTGCTTGGAAAAGGAGATTGTAGAACTTACCCTCAGTATGGAGAGTGGCTTCAAGGAAGAGTCGAAGAGTTTGGTCTGCCGTTTCCTAATGAAGAACCTTTGTATCCACCTACTCCTGAGCAGTCAACAATGGTGAGCCGAGAGGAGTATGACAAATTGAAGAATGCCATGGAAGGACTTCAAACCGAGAACTCGGAGTTAAGTGCGAAGTTGCAAGACTGTATGCATCAATTCCATGAGGCAGAATATCAGAAGGGGTAAGCCGTCAGATTGCAAGAGGAAGCAGAGAGGAAATTAGCTGTGGAGGTGGACTTCTTCAGGAAGACAGACAAGGCCTTGGGATCATCCAGTTCTGAGTTGAGGCGAGTCAAGCAACAGTTAATGGATGCTCATGGTAAATTAACTGGGTGGCAAGAGCAATGGGATGCATTTTCAGCTTCTCGGAAGGCAAAGGAGGAGGAGATGGTGGCCGAACTGACTGGTCAGATGGAGAAATTGAAGACTTTGCTGAAGGAGAAGAACAATGAGCTTCTGTGCGCCCGTTCTACTAATGGTTACATCACAGATCAACTCAATGAGGCTCAAGGACAAATTGAAGAACTCAAGGTGCTGGCAGGTTTGAAGAAATCCAGACTTGAAGAGGTATTCGGAGAAGATGATGGGAATTACTACAGAGAGCACATCAACGAACTGGATGGGATCATTCACAAGAGGAATCTGCTTATCTGGCGTTTGACAGAATCTCCAGATCATCCCGACACGGTGGCATTACTGGATGAAGCGAGGAGCAGTCCTTATGGGTTGTATACAGGAGGCTGATTCCTGATTTTTGCTCTTCTCTTTACTTATTGTCTTGTTGCTATGTAGTGATGATCCACAGACTTGTTGTGGAGATCCTCTTTTGATGTACTGTTGGCTACGGCCCTGTTCCTTGAACTCATTTGTATGATTGGTCTCCCTTTATTGCATCTTGATCGTAGAAGCTTATTCATGACTCAGTCTTCTTGCGCTTTCACCTGATGTGAGACCGGAATCAAGGGGTTAGAATACCCTTTGGAATCGATAAACATGTCATTGCATTAACATATTCATTTTCATATCTTGCGTAACAGGTACCGCTGCGGTGTTCTCATGTTATTTGGTGTTCCACTAGCAGGATAGCTGATTCAGGAATTCACCGGTACGGTACCCGCAGAAACCAGCAGAGAGCAATGGAAAGCCTACAAGCAGAGCTCGCCGAGATGAGGATCCGCATGACCCAATTCATGGATGTGGTTCAAGGGGTGGCTCGGGGACAGCAAGAGCTCAGGCAAATGATGCAGAGGAATCCCGCCACTACTCAACCAGAGACCTTGACTGATCCTCCAGCTGGAGAGGTTAACGGACCCAGTGGACCGGGCCCTACCCCGATCCCGCATGTCAACTCCGGCCAATAGCCCGTCCATGATAATCAGGACAACCAGTTCACCTAGATGCAGGAAGACTTTGGCATGGGCCATGGCATGGACCCCATGTTCAGGAGATTAGAGGAGAGGCTGAAGGCGGTGGAAGGACAAAACCCTCTGGGGTAGACGTTTCTGACTTGGGGTTGGTCCCAGGCGTGAGGGTGCCACCAAAATTCAAAGTCCCAGTCTTTGACAAATACAATGGCAGCTCTTGCCCCAAAACTCATGTGCAAGCCTACTTCCGTAAAATGGTTGCATACTCCAATGACGAGAAGCTACTTATGTACTTCTTCCATGACAGCCTAGCTGGGGCATCCCTGGAATGGTACATGAGGCTGGATAGAGCCCACATCCGTTGCTGGAGGGATTTGGCGGAGGCTTTCGTGAAGCAGTACCAATATAATGCAGACATGGCTCCGGACAGAACTCAACTTCAGAATCTGTCTCTTAAAAGCAATGAGTGCTTCAGAGAATACGCTCAACGCTGGAGGGAAACAACTTCCCGTGTTCAGCCTCCTATGTTGGAAAAGCAAATGGCCAACATGTTCATGAATACGCTTCCCGGACCTTACCTGGAGCGTCTGGTGGGGTGCAATGCCTCCAACTTTGTTGATGTGGTCTCTACCGGGGGAGAGGGTGGAGAATTACCTGAAGACCTGCAAGATCCAAAATGGAGGTAGATCTTCATCAGGGGTAAAGAAGCCGCTCATTGGAGGGCATAAGCAGAGAGAGGGGGGAGTGAATTCTTTGACTTCCTATCAGAACAGAGGTGTCCGGAGGAACAGTTTTCAGAATTACCATCAACAACCGTATGTTGCGGCTGTGACCATTCCAGCTGCAGCACCACTACAACAACAACAACCACAGCGTCAACCAGCTCAGTACCAACAGCAACAACAACCGGGTAACAGACCCGCCTATCAACAAAGGCAAAGGATGATGGACTGGCGTTTTGACACCCTTCCAATGTCGTACGCTCAGTTGCTTTCTAGTCTTCAACAACTATAACTTGTGCAATTACGCACTCTGGCTCCTCCTGTTGGTAGGCTTCCAGTGGGTTACGACGCCAACGCTAGGTGTAGCTTCCACTCTGGGGCACCTGGCCATAACATTGAGAACTGCAAAGCTTTTAAGCACGTAGTTCAGGACCTCATAGATTCAAAGGCCATCAACCTTGCACCGGCTCCTAATGTCGTCAACAATCCCATGCCGCAACATGGTGGTGCAAACGTTAATATGCTGGAAGGAGAAGCCAAGTCCATTAAGGATGTGTTGAAGTTGAAGACTCCGCTGTTGGAGATTAAAGAATGCTTGCTGAAGGCCGATGTTTTCCCCGGTTGTGGGAAGGATTGTTTGGATTGTGCTATACAAGGCAAGGGTTGCTTGAAGCTGCAGCAGGGTATCCAGGTCTTGCTTGACAATGGTATCCTCCAAGTTGAAGACTTGTCTGTCAAAGAGTTTGCTGAAGGGGTAGCTGAAGAGGTGTTTGAAAATGCTGTTGAAGAATTCACAGATGTTGTTCCTGCTGATTATGTAACTCGTAATGATGTATTTAATTTTTCCAATGTTGTTGCTAATATCCCAAACTATGTGGTTGATGCTGATGTAATTGAACTTAATTCCGATGTTTCGGATGTTTATGCTTCAATGAATGAGATTTCTGAGTACGACTGTGATGTTGCTACTATCATTATTTTCTACCCAACTAATCAGATCAGTGTGCCAGAAGCGCAACCCGTGCCACCAGTGCGACAATCTACTATGACCATCACAACCCCTGGTCCTTTACCTTTCACCAGTGAAAGGGCCATTCCGTGGCATTATGGGGGGAGTGTATACACGCACGATCATAGGGTGGAACAACCATTGAAAGTAGAAGAGGGTCGGAAGCCTGAACTTGAAGTTGAAGGTCCCGCAGTGGATAATGTTGGTGGAATCGGGCGATTCACCAGGAGTGGTAGATTGTTCTCACCACCGGTTAGCCAAGCTGATAGTGCTGATGCCGCGGCTAAGGCCAAAGGCAAGCAAGTCGTGAATGAGGGTACCTCTGCACCCCAAGCTGGTTCTGAGCCCACTTTTGTGAAGGATGTGGACGAGCTTCTGAGAATCATAAAGAAAAGCGATTACAAGGTAGTCGATCAGTTGATTCAGACTCCGTCCAAGATATCCATTCTCTCACTCTTGTTGTGTTCGGAGGCACACAGGGAGGCACTTCTGAAGGTTCTTAATGCTGCTTATGTACCTCAAGAGATCTCGGTAAACCAACTAGAAGGGATCGTTGCCAATGTTCATGCAAGCAACGGGTTAGGTTTCACCGATTCTGACTTGACACCAGCCGGACGCAATCATAACAAGGCTCTGCACATCTCGATGGAATGCAGAGACACCGTGTTATCACATGTTTTGGTGGATACAGGTTCCTCTCTCAATGTGCTACCCAAGAGAGCCCTGTCAAGGTTAGAAGTAGAAGGTTTGGTCTTGAAGCCTTCTAATCTCGTGGTGAGAGCCTTCGATGGTTCTAAGAGGTCGGTGTTTGGAGAGGTAGAATTGCCCATTCTGATTGGATCACAAACCTTCAACACTGTCTTCTATGTGATGGATATCAGTCCCTCGTACAGTTGCCTGTTGGGTCGTCCCTGGATCCACAATGCTGGGGCAGTATCCTCAACTCTGCATCAAAAGATCAAATTCCCAGTCAATGGAAGAATTATCACTGTCTGTGGTGAGGAGGACATCCTGGTCAGTAACCTGTCTACATTCAAGTATGTAGAGGTAGAAGGTGAAATTCATGAGACCCTGTGTCAGGCCTTTGAATCAGTTCAGATCAAGGATGCAGCTCCGGTGGAAGAGGTTAAAGGAGGTGCCTCTATCTCATCCTTCAAGCATGCACAAGCCTTGGTGGATTCAGGTGTTGCTCCCGGTTGGGGGCGTCTGTTGGAGTTACCAATGAAAGACGACAAGTTCGGGATTGGGTATCAACCAGCGCTGACTTCTACAACTTCAGCACTTCAGACTTGTCAGGGGCCGATTACTTTCTCCAGCGCGGGCGTCATCCAATATGGCCAGATCTCGGCGATCAACGATGAAGATGGGGATAATGATTGCGATATCGACAACTGGGTGCGTCCGAGGATCCCGGGTGAAGTCATCAACAATTGGTCTTTTGAGGAAATTGTCCAAGTCACTCTTCTAGAGGAGTAATTTTTCTTTGTTTATTCATGCATGTCCAAGTCTTACGTTCCGCCCAGGGTGTAATGACTCATTGTAGGGCTCATCTATGTGAATACCTGCATTGTTTATCATAAATGAAGGACGTCTTTTGCATTCAAATATTTTGTTCACTGTCTTTCTATTTTTGCAGTTTTCAAAATTTCAAAAGAATAAAAATATTTGGCAATGTTTTGTTTAGTTTTCACTCACTGTTCACACTCATAAGCACATACCATCACTCATGCAGATGCACATCACCGGATCCTATTGATAACGGTTCTGCTATGGCTCGCTTCGACTTCAAAAATCCAATCTTCCAAGCTGAAGAAGAGGGTGATGAAGACTGTGAACTCCCTGAAGAACTTTCCAGGTTCTTAAAACAGGAAGAAAGGGTCATTCAATCATATCAAGAGTCTACTGAAGTGATTAATCTCGGCACCGAGGACGCCAAGAGAGAAATCAAGATAGGGGCTGCTTTGGAAGATGATGTGAAGAAAGGGCTGATTGAATTGCTGCAAGAATATGTTGACATCTTCGCCTGGTCTTATCAGGACATGCCCGGGCTTGACACAGACATCGTGGTACACCGTTTGCCTCTCAAAGAAGATTGTCCTCCGGTCAAGCAGAAGCTCAGAAGAACAAGGCCAGAGATGGCTGTCAAGATAAAGGAGGAAGTGCAAAAGCAGTTGGATGCAGGGTTTCTAGCAGTCACCAATTATCCGCCATGGGTTGCAAACATCGTCCCAGTACCTAAGAAGGATGGAAAGGTACGGATGTGTGTTGACTACCGGGATCTGAACAAAGCCAGTCCTAAAGATGATTTCCCATTACCTCACATCGACGTCTTGGTGGATAACACGGCTCAGTTCTCGGTATTCTCCTTCATGGATGGCTTTTCTGGCTATAACCAAATCAAGATGGCACCAGAAGACATGGAGAAGACAACTTTCATAACCCCATGGGGCACCTTTTGCTACAAGGTGATGCCGTTTGGTCTGAAAAACGCTGGGGCAACATATCAACGAGCTATGGTGACTCTGTTCCATGATATGATTCATCATGAAATCGAGGTTTATGTGGACGATATGATTGCCAAATCTCAGACAGAAGAAGAACATTTGGTGAATCTGCAGAAATTGTTTGAACGGTTAAGGAAATTCAAGTTGAGGCTTAATCCGAACAAGTGCACTTTCGGGGTGAGATCTGGAAAATTGCTGGGTTTTATTGTTAGCGGAAAAGGGATTGAGGTGGATCCTGACAAAGTGAAAGCAATACAGGAAATGCCTGAGCCAAGAACAGAGAAGCAAGTCCGTGGTTTCTTAGGGAGGTTGAATTACATTGCAAGGTTTATCTCTCACCTAACAGCCACGTGTGAGCCAATTTTCAAATTGCTGAGGAAAGATCAGGCTATCAGGTGGAATGACGATTGTCAAAGGGCTTTTGAAAAGATAAAAGAGTATTTGCAGAATCCCCTTATCCTCATGCCTCCAGTCCCAGGGAGACCGCTGATTATGTACTTGACAGTACTTGACAATTCTATGGGTTGTGTTCTCGGTCAACACGACGAGACAGGTAGGAAAGAGCATGCCATCTACTACTTGAGTAAGAAGTTCACAGATTGCGAGTCGAGATACTCAATGCTTGAGAAGACATGTTGTGCACTTGCATGGGCTGCTAAGCGATTGAGACAATACATGCTGTCTCACACAACCTTACTGATCTCTAAAATGGATCCAGTCAAATACATATTCGAGAATCCAGCTCTCACCGGAAGGGTTGCTCGTTGGCAAATGGTACTGACAGAGTACGATATCCAGTATACATCCCAGAAGGCCATCAAAGGGAGTATTCTGTCAGACTATCTTGCTCAGCAGCCGATTGATGATTATGAGCCGATGAAGTTTGATTTTCCAGATGAAGACATCATGTTCCTCAAGATGAAAGACTGTGAAGAGCCAGTTGTTGAGGAGGGACCTGATCCAGACGAAAAGTGGACTTTGTTATTTGATGGGGCCGTCAATGCCAAAGGAAGTGGAATTGGTGCTGTCATTACCACTCCGAAAGGTGCCCACATTCCTTTCACTGCTCGTCTGACCTTCGAGTGCACCAATAATGAAGCTGAGTACGAGGCCTGTATCTTGGGTATTGAGCAAGCCATTAATTTGAGAATCAAGACTCTGGACATCTTCGGAGATTCAGCTCTAGTGATCAATCAAGTGAATGGTGATTGGAACACTCTCCAGCCTACTTTGGTCCCCTACAGAGATTACACGAGAAGACTGTTGACTTTCTTCACAACAGTAAAGTTGTATCATATACCTCGTGATGAGAACCAGATGGCAGACGCTCTTGCTACTCTATCCTCCATGATCAAGGTGATTCATTGGAACCATGCTCCCAGGAGCGATGTGATGCGCCTCGACAGGGCCGCGTATGTGTTTGCTGCTGAACTGGTAGTAGATGACAAGCCCTGGTATCACGACATCAAGTGCTTTCTGAAGAATCAAGAGTACCCTGCAGGGGCATCCAACAATGACAGAAAGACTTTGAGAAGATTGGCAAGTAGTTTCTTCTTGAACAAGGACGATGTGCTGTATAAGAGGAACTTCGACATGGTTTTGCTCAGATGCATGGACAGACACGAAGCAAACATGTTGATGCAAGAAGTTCATGAGGGCTCCTTCGGTACTCACGCCGGCGGACATGCAATGGCTAAGAAATTTTTAAGAGCGGGTTATTACTGGATGACCATGGAATCTGATTGTTTCAAATATGCTCGAAAGTGCCATAAATGCCAGATTTATGCTGATAAGGTACATGTGCCGCCAAATCCTCTGAACGTGATGTCTTCGCCGTGGCCTTTTGCCATGTGGGGCATTGATATGATTGGAAAGATTGAGCCGACTGCCTCCAATGGGCATCGCTTCATCCTTGCTTCCATCGGCTATTTCACTAAGTGGGTCGAAGCAGCATCATTCGCGAATGTCACCAGACATGTGGTTGCCCGATTCATCAAGAAAGAAATCATTTGTCGTTATGGGGTTCCCGAAAGAATCATTACTGATAATGGTTCCAATCTCAATAACAAAATGATGAAGGAGTTGTGTCAGAACTTCAACATTCAGCATCACAATTCTTCCCCGTATCGTCCTAAGATGAACGGTGTTGTTGAGGCAGCAAATAAGAACATAAAGAAGATTGTGCAAAAGATGGTCGTTACGTACAGAGATTGGCATGAGATGCTACCCTTCGCCTTGCATGGGTACCGTACTTCAGTACGTACATCGACCGGGGCAACCCCATACTCCCTTGTGTATGGTATGGAAGCGGTCCTGCCTGTTGAAGTGGAGATTCCTTCCCTAAGAGTCCTGTTGGATGTCAAGTTGGACGAAGCTGAATGGATTCGAACAAGATTCAATAAGTTGAGTCTTATTGAAGAGAAGAGGATGGCAGCCGTTTGTCATGGGCAGTTGTATCAGAGTCGGATGAAGAGAGCCTTTGATCGGAAAGTGCGTCCTCGGTGTTTCCAAGTCGGAGATTTGGTGTTGAAAAGGATCCTTCCTCCTCAGACAGATCACAGGGGCAAGTTGACTCCTAACTATGAGGGACCATATATTGTCACCAAGATTTTTGATGGTGGGGCCTTAATGCTTGCAACTATGGATGGTGAAGACTTCACTTCCCCTATAAACTCATACGCAGTTAAAAAATACTTCGCATAAAATAGACCCGCTGGACAATAAAAGAATAGTCCAGGCAAAAATGGGCATCCCGACGAACCAAGAAAATGAAAAGGTTCGAGCAAAAGTTAGAGATTAAAAATAAAAGATTGTACACCCGGTAAGTTGAAAACCTGAAAAGGCAGCTTAGGCAAAAATGGGTATCCCGGTGGATTGAAAACCCGAAAGGGCGATCCAGACAAAAGTTAGGGATTAAGCGAATGACTGCGTTCTGAGTAGTTCTGAATCTCATCTTGTGCGATGACTGGAAACTTTCAAAGGATAGAGACAGTCCAATCACCTCTTTCAGAAGGTTGGTCATCTGGAGGATCGTGAAGACGAGCGAGTCATAGCAGAATTGAAACCCGATAGAAATCCATTTCACATTGCCGTTAGATTATTTCTGTTTTTATCTTTTGTGCAATTACCTCTTTCCAGGGATTGCTTCCTGATGTAAATGCCTATTCATAGGCCATTCAATCAATAAAATCATGTTATCCAGTACATCTCTGTGTTCATTTTCATTTTACTGTTTTGTTTGCAAAAATGACGTCCGGATTTTTGATAAACATTGCATCATGAAACATAAGAGCTTTACAGGTACATGCTCAATGAACATTTAAAATTGCTGTAAATTTTAAGTACTTTGAATTGTCTATTCAGAACAGGTACACTCGGGGCATTTCCTTAAGGTCCCCACCAAATGATCGCGGATGTTTTTCCTCAAGAGTTGGAATTTGGTGTTTTATCCCTGCAGAGCTGGTCCGAGCGTTGGATTCTTCAATCCCCAACAGGCTCTCACTGCTGTACTTCCCCAAGCATGTGTTTCAGACTATACACTCCCCAGTAGAGTTGACAGTGTCAGACTGTATATCCCCAGCGGAGTTGACAGTGTCAGACTGTATATCCCCAGCGGAGTTGACAGTGCCAGACTGTATCTTCCCAGCAGAAGCAGTTACTCCTCAGAGTTCGATGCCAGATCGATGATCTCGATGCCAGATCGATGATCTCTTTCCTTGAAATATAATCTCGGTACCGTATCGGTGTTTGCTCCCCCTGCTGAGTCATCTCTCGTGGATTATGGTTGCCAGAACCATTGCCGTCTTCCTCAGCAGCAAGCTTTCAGTGCCATTCTCTCCCCAGTCAGAGTCTCGGTATTTCGTTATCGTCAGAACACCGCATGGCCGGTCATTTCCCTACAGCGTTCATTGTGCTGTGTATTTCCAACAGCATTGCCAGGGTCCAGAAGATTGTGATCATCTTCCCAGCAAAATTTCTTGCCTTAGCTTGGCATTCTACCCAGCATTTCGCATCCCTGCATGTAGAATCATATTGCATTGTAAATCGCGTAGCATTTCCATTTTCATGGAGCATTACGCCATTGAAAAATTCAAACATACGCATGTAAGCATAAAACATTCTCGGTATCCCCAGGGATAAGCCAGAAGTTGTTTCCAGTACTCAGACTGAAGATTGTTCGTGACTTACCTTTGTTATCTCCAGCAAGTGTCATTGGCCCATGCGCCGCCTCTATTATCGTTCCCTATTTTTGCCGATGCGTACATGCATGAAGTTTCCGGTATTCAGACCGAAGTGGCGTTCAGGCCAATTTTCCGATGTTCAGGTCGAAGAAGTTTCCTACGTTCAGGTCGATGCAACTTGTGGCGTTCAGGCCAATTTTTCGATATTCAGATAGAAGAAGTTTCCGACGTTCAGGTCGATGCAACTTGTGGCGTTTAGGCCAATTTTTCGATATTCAGATCGAAGAAGTTTCCGACGTTCAGGTCGATGCAACTTGTGGCATTCATGCCAATTTTCCGGTATTCAGACCGAAGTGGCATTCAGGCCAAGTTTCCGGTATTCAGACCGAAGTGGCATTCATGCCAGTTTTTCCGGTATTCAGACCGAAGTGGCATTCATGCCAGTTTCACGGTGTTCAGACCGATGTTTGATAATCTAATATCTTCCGATGCTCAGATCGAAGTCATTTCCAGTATTCAGACTGATGAGCGGCATTCAGGCCATGGTTATTTCTGTATTACCATTTATTTTGGTATCCAGGTTAATATTTTTTTTCGGTATTCAGACCGATTCTCACCGTACCAGACGGATTTTTGTTCAAAACCACCTCTTTGCCGATTCTGACAGGCACTTTTACTTCACTTCACTTCAGTGTAAATTTCCGGGTTTTTTATTGTATTCAATCCCTTGATACCTCGAAAGTGCGAAAGCCGCTGCTATTTCCCTTTCAGGTCTCCAGTTGATTGAATAGGGGCAGCTGTAATACCCCAAAATTTACCTTTCATTTTTCTTGGAAGCATGGGATTGTGTTTCACATCGCATTAGCATCATACTAGGTCATACTCATTGCATACTGCATTAGTGACTTGGGAAATCGGGGTTTTATTGATCACTCCTTAACAGAAGGAGCCTACATAGAGAAAGACTGGGAATTGAATTTCATTCTCCAAATATACAAGTCTCAAGGGTCTCAGGGGGTTCCATATGTCTTATTATGGTCCTCAGTTCATCAGTGGAAGATTCAGAGCTCTCAGAGTGTGCATATGGATTTAATCAAAACAAATCAGGGTTTCATGGCTACCCGCAACAGGCGAGGTTTAGTTGGAAGTAGAAAGGCTCATTCATGTCATGAAAGAGAAGAACCTAGGCCTATGAAGATCCCCAATTATCTCACAAAGATCCATTGGCAATCAGTGTAATCACTTCCTGGTCATTTTGGCCCTAAAACCGGGGTTTGGTATAAAATCAGTTTATTTCTGATTCTTTGGATGGAACTCTTTTCCATGGCCCTCCATATGTCCACAAGGGTCTACATACAAAAAATCAGCTTTTTATTTGAGTCAGAGGTGCTTCAATTGATCACTAGAATCGGGAGTCAGACAGTTTGGGAAAAGTCAACTGTGAGGCCAGAAAAGTCAACTCTTGACATTTTGAAAGTGGAATCTCAAAATTCATGCCTAAGGAAGCCTACATGTGAAATTTTATCAAGGTTGGATCATGGATTCATCATTTAATCAGAAGTTGGAAAAGTTACCAAATTTGAAAATGGTTGACTTTCCATTTAAGGCAAGTTTTATGGTTTTTTGCACCCACTTTAATCCTATATTACATCAATATGAAAGCTCCATTTGAAAATTTCTCCAACATGAAAGTTGTTCCTCTTGTTCCAAGCTTTCTAGAAATATAAAGTTTGTTTCATTTGGATTAAAATTGAGAAAGTTATGCTTGGTCAAAGTAGGACTTTATTTTAGGACACTTAGAAAATTTTCTAAGTCCAGAATTTGCAAAATTTGTCAAGACTTATGGGCCAGATTTCTTGCACTTCAAGGCATCTTTTGGAAACACTTTCTTCATGACAGTTGTACCTTGTTATGTCCTCTTTCACACCTTTTTAGAACCACCCCATTTGGATCATTGGTTTGGAAGATACACTCATCTAAAGTTGGTATCATATGCTGAATTTTTTGACAGCATTTTGGCCAAATTGGCCCAACCATTTTGCAGCCATGAGACCTGAACTTTATGGCCATTTTACACCTCTTTCCACTCACCATTTCAAGATATGTTCAACATGAAAGATGTTAAGCTCCCTACCCTCTTTCTACTGTTTGCATTTCCTTGTCATTTGGTCATGTATTCATCAAGTTACAATGTCTTAAAGTCACCCTGTTGGGCCATTTTTGTGCTGCACTAGAAAACCAAGTCAAACCCCAAAAACGACGAACACACCAATTTTTACCCCATTTGGTCATTTGCTTTTGGTTCACTCACTTAAGCTTTGCCACATTTAGCCATTTCTTTCCACACCTCACTTTTACACATTTTTTGTTCATTATGCACATAATCAAAAAAACAAATCTTTCAAGCCCATTAAACATTACAAACCCTACATACTTAAAGCTCCTAAACCCTAATCTGAAGTGGAGGCTGCCACTATTTTCAAACAAGCAAGGCAAGAGGAAAAGACCAAGTTTCATTCCATTGCATTTCCACAAGGCCCTTGAAGCTTCAAAGCATCTCATTTTTTCTTCCATCTTCAAAGGGGCAGTGGACCTTGCATCCACTAGGTACCTTCACTTCTCTATTTTTATGACCATATATCCATGTTTATCATCATGTTTACCATTGTTCATTACTATTCTTTCATGCTTACTATCCATATTTCATGCTATTTTCCACTATGCCATGCTTGTTTAATACTAATTTTTGTTGTTAATATTATGATATGTGTGTCTTATGAACCCTTCATTGAAGTATGTTCATTAAACTTTAATTTTGAAATATTGAATTTTTGCAAAAAAATCCTTGCATGAGCCTCCCTTGTTGTTCATTTTTCTCTATGCTAGAGGCATCATTTTTAATAAAACAAGACACCATTGTGTTCTACATGTTTCAAACTTGAATTTTACTTTTTACATCATCTCATTTGGAGTCCTATAGAGTGAGATATTTTGGTTTGAAAAATGAAGAAAGGTGGCTGCGTTTTCGTGTACAGCATGCATGCTGTTAGTTTTTTTCATTTTTGCATGGGAAAGGTGATGACGTGTCAGCGTAATGGCCGCCCGATCGCATGCGCGCCCTTTGATCCCATCCGTCCATTCCCAGTTTTGTCTCTTGTGACTTAATGAATTTTGGACAAATTAATAAAGGTTCACATGGCCTTTTAAAATAAAACGTGCACTTGAATAATGCTGTCACGTTGGCAATTATTCTTCATGGACTGGGCCTAGCGTTGTACAGCGCTGCTCTCCACCCCCTTCTGGCCCAATTCCTTTATTTCATTATTTATGCATAAAAATAACACATACATGGTTCAAACCCACGCACGTCCAATTACCCACCCCTTATTTTATCCGCTAGAGCATAAGCAGAAGTTGTCAAATTAATGCTGACCATTTTTTTTATATTTGGATGTAACGCTGGCAATTCCGTGGGCTGGGCCTTGGTATCACACTGCTGTTCCCACCCCCTGCGCTGGCCCACTCACATCTTTCTATTCACATTTATTTTCATTCTCTTTTTTATTTCCATATTATTTTCTGTTTAGATTTTAATTATTTTAAAATATTTTATTTATTCATAAAAATATAAAAAATATTTTTTTATTTTCCTTATTGTCTTATTTAATTTATTTTAATTTTTATTTTCGTTTTATTTTATGTTAATATTTTATTTTAATTATTTAGTTCAAATAGTCCATTTTAACACACATTTTTTCATTTATTTTACTTTCATAACTTAAAATTATTTTTAGATTCTGATTTTTTGGATGAGGGTTGACCAATGTCTCATGGTCAACCTGACCTTTTATTGGAATTTTATTTCCCATTTTCAATTTATTTTGAATTTATTTTTGACCTAGTTTGCTTGGTTGACTTTTCATTTGACTTCTGTTTTATTTCAATTAATTTATACACCAATTTTCATTATTTTTGAAATCTTTTTGGGGGATGATGATGTCCTGACCCCACCTAACTTAACTTAATTTTTCATAATTTTTGTGATTAATTTACTATTTATTTGACATTTTTTAAGTTGACTTGACTTTTCGGTTGACTTTTCTATGATTGATGTTTGACATAGGGATTGCTTAGGGCAATTGAAGAGATCTTTTGATCCTCCCTTGTTCATCTCATGTGCCACATATTAGAGGAATTTCATCTTGATTTTATTTGATCCTTGCATCATATCCCGATTAAATTATTCATTGGTTCTTTGTGTGCATAGTTTTACTTGTCTGATTTCATCTGATATTTTTTACACTTGTTTCTTTCATCCATGTCTTTATTGTTTGATTGTTTAATATGTTTATACTTCTCCTATATTGTTTAATGCTTCATTATTTCATTCTTTGATTATTTGGATTGATTATATACTTGTTTATATCTTACTTGTTTGATTAACTGTGGCCTACTTGTATGTTGTATGAGGCGTATATTATTATTGTTTGATTGCCATGTACGATCCCCATTAATTACAAATGTATCCCTCTCCCATGAATTGTATAATGTTTATTTCTCTAATTCTTTATTCATCTGTTAATATAAGAAATAAAATGAACATCCGATAACCATTTCATAACAAGATCAAAACCCCGATCCAACGTCGAGTAATCATTTTCAAAACTTAACAGAACCAGCACGTATTCATCCATTTACCTTGTAAGTCGATTGCTTTATGCATCGCCATCAACCTTGTAAGTCGATTGCTTTATGCATCGCCATCAACCTTGTAAGTCGATTGCTTCATGCATCGCCATCTACCCTTATCCCTAGCACCTCCCCTTGCTCCACTCGTCAATTCTTGTTCCGATTAGGTAGCACCCATTAGATAGAACCCTTTGTGTGATAACATAGATAGGATTCCCATATCCTTTTGTATGATAACATAGGTAGGATTCCCATATCCTTTTGTATGATAACATAGGTAGGATTCCCATATCCTTTTGTATGATAACATAGGTAGGATTCCCATATCCTTTTGTATGATAACATAGGTAGGATTCCCTTATTCTTTTGTATGATAACATAGGTAGAATTCCCATATTCTTTGCATGCTAACATTAGGTAGATATTCCCATTTGTAAATCCTAACACTTAAGTACATATCGCATGACAACTCTAGGGCAGAGCTTCCCCCACTTCTAGACCTTTCCGAGCATCTCCGATCTTGTGGCATGTAGTTCGTTCTATTGCAAAGAGGTAACTGCCTAAGACTCGATTCAGCGAGCTGCGACACCTGCTGCTAGGACGTGAACACATTGCCCACTCTCCTTTGACACAACTGGTGTCCTCCTTTGTAAGTCCATGTTCAGATGGCAACCCCTATGTAGCCGAACTACGACAACTCTGATTCTCATGTTCAGATGAGATACGTAGGCACAAGATGCGATGTCTTGCCGAGTTTAACTAACAACTAACAACTAATCCTTGTTTGCTTTCGCCCTCGTTGCGATCCTTTCTCTCGCCCTCGTTGCGATCGAGACTTTCCTTTTCTCTTGCCCTAGTTGCAATCGAGACCCTTGTTCCCGTAGTTAGTTTGAACTACGTTTTGCTCTGATTCTCATTCCCGATGAGATACGTAGGCATAAGACGCGATGTCTTAGCGAGCACACTTATCCTTAACCCTTAGGTAGCTGAGCTACGAAGACTCTGATTCTCATATTCAGATGAGATACGTATGCAGTGGATGCAACATCCGTGCGAGTCATTTTCTTTGACCCCTCTTTTAATAAATAATACATTAGATATTACACACACCCTTTAGACAAGAACAACAAGAGTGGATCCCGTAGAGTACTACGGATGCGTAGGGGTGCTAATACCTTCCCTTCGTATAATCGACTCCCGAACCCAAGATTTGGTTGCGAGACCTTGTCTTTTCTTTTCCTTTCTCCAGGTTTACTTCGAGCTTTTCCTTTCCCTCCTTTGGGATAAATAACGCACGGTGGCGACTCTTCTGTCATTTCTTTCTCGCCGGTTGTTTTTTCGCATACTGTATTTTTCAGGTTGCGACACTATTCAGCAGAATCAAATTTGACATCTTCATAAATGTTTCAACATCTATTCTGCAGAATCAAATTTGATGTCTGCATAAACGTTTCGACATCCAGTCTGCACAATCTTCTTCAGAATCAACTCAATTATGATGTAATATTTCCTTAAAATGTCTTAACATCCCTTTTTATGAAACAACTTCACAACTGGAAATGAAACAAGAGTTCCTAAAATAAACCTTCTTAGACAGTCATATATGATAGCTAAATATTCAGAGAATATTCAGATATCTCATAATAAAATAAGTCTTCCAAGAAGTAAAACACAACATGCAAAGATGTGTGAATAACATGTCAAGATATGTTGCTCAACATCTTGATGTGATACAAGTTTTAACAAAATTGTTGCCAATCATAAAAACACAACTAACACAGTGGATCGAATTTGATGATCTAGTGGGAAATATCATAGCTTGTAATGTGTTGAGTTTCAGTGATGAAGAACTGCAGCCAAAGGGTAGGAAACACAATTATGCTTTGCATATATCTATAAGGTGCCGAGAGGACTTCATGTCCAATGTCTTAGTTGATACAAGTTATTCACTCAATTTTATGCCAAAAGCAACTTTGTTTAAGTTGTACGATTAAGGTGATCCTATGAAGCACAGTGGGGTGGTAGTCAAAGCTTTTGATGGTTCTGATAGGGCAATAATTAGTGAAATAGATCTCCCGATGATGATAGGTCCACAAGTTTTCCAAGTCACTTTTCATGTGATGGATATCTACTTAGCGTACAGTTTCTTATTGAGAAGACCATGGATACATGATGCTAAGGCAGTAACATTAACTCTTCATTGTCATTGGTGGACCATTTGGTTTGGTAGCCTCACTTATTGTTTGAGGTTCTTGATTGTATGATTTACATCTTGACCTTGGCCTAACTATGGAACCCTAGTTCATGGAATGTGGTATCTGGTCACTTTGGTTTGCATCATGTCTTTATTCTTTCGTTTCTTTCATCAAGTTTAATCATTGGTTAACCATGGCTTACTATATGATGATCCATTTGGTCCAAGGATTTGTTTCATTCATGTTTGCATTCAAGCCCATAATCCATTGATTAATTTTTCATAGTGCATTCATTGGCTCATTGGTTCTTGATTCATAATTCTCATTCATAGTTCACTTAGTCAAGTTTTATAAGTCCATAACCCATTCAAGGATATAATTCAAATGTAAATTTTTGGAGGGATTTTGTTTATTTTAAAGTAAGAAATTTTGCAATGATTTAACGCATCATTTTCATTCAAATTTGTCCATTCATTCATACAAAGTCATGTTACAATGTCTCTACGAAGAACTAGAAAACAAAAACTGATTTTTAACCTATAGTTAACTTTGGTCAACTATTGACTTTTTGGTCAACCAGTTGACCAAAGTCCACTCATCTAAAACCTAGCCCTAATTGATGATTTCCACTTTAATCCTTCATGTTTCCATCTTTTATTGTAACTTCATGGCTAAGCTTCCTTCATTAGCAAGCAAGTCATTTTTTTCTTCAAGCCATCACATGAAATTTTATGATAACCTCATTATGTTTCAATCTTTCCATCACCTTGCTTTACATTCACATGCCTTCAAAGAACCTGCATAATCAATGCCATACTTTTCAAAACATAAGCATCATACATAACCACATTATAACCTTGCAATAACCATGCCATTCATAGAAATAAACATTACCTAAACAAAAAATTGCAAGAATCACAAACATGACACTATCACCACTTCACAAAAATGATCCAAGTTCAAAACCATCACCCATAACTAAAGCCCAAAGCAAATGCAAATAATCCTAAGGCAATGCAAACAAAACCTGCCTAATATTCCTACAACTGCAACAACAATTCACAAACCCTGCATCAACAGTGAACAAGCAAACCAATTTCAGATTAGGAGCGCAACATTCAACAATTAACCAGCAGACTAACTAATGCATCATGAGCATCGAGCAACAATAACAACAAGCAACATCAGCAGGTCAATTTACTGGTTATGAAATCAAGTATCAACTTAACATCACAAAGAACTTCACTTAAATTTTTCATTAACATCTGACATTTTAATTAATTAGTCATTTAACAGAAATTTCAAATTCAATTTAACAAAAAGCTCCAACTTCATACCACTTAACTCTCAATTTAACAACAGGTACTGATTCCAGTTTCCATTTCATTAGTAACTCACTACTTAACTAAAACTAGTTGAGATCATTTAACTACAACTAACAGATTCATTCCACTCTAACCAACTAACTCAAGCTAACCATGACCTAACTTTAACTGAATTTCCAAACTAACCCCTATGCTTAACAGAGTCAGGGATTTCGAAATATCTTGCATTGATTCAGATTAACAGAATTCTAACTTTGTTAATCATTTATTCCTATAAATAATATTGACCCCAATCATCATCACATAAGCTTTTGCGTCATTAATCGTGTTCTACTCTCTCTAATAGAAACCTCACATAAAGCTCTTCTTGAAAGCCATTGGAGCTTCAAACTGAAGCTCCAAATTGCGCTCGAGCTAAAACACCGCTCTTATTGCACTCACGCGAGTCACAAGATAATTCACTACAAAACACACAAGGACCTATAGGCTAGAGCATATGAGAAGAATATCATAAGAGAGAAGAAGAAGAAGAAGAAGAAGAAGAGGAAGGATCATAGAAGTGGAATTCGTACCTGATTCAAGAGTTTCCGCCACGGCACAATCATCTTCTTCCTTCCAACTGTTCACCGGAGAAAACCTCCGCTTCAGACATATTTGATTCTCTCTTCTCATCGTAATCTTGTTACCATCTTGTAGAATTCATTTTGAGAAGCATTTGCCCTAATCTTTGGGACCAGATTCATGAGTTATCACTGTTCAATTTAAGATATGCAAATTAGGGTTCATACTTGTTTTCATTCAGTTTGGGCATTTGGTTCGAAATTGAGTCAAATTTATAAGGGATAGAGACTCGGGACATTGAAACAAAGGATTTAGGTGTAGAAATCGTGGGATTTAGATCTCCTCCACCGCCAGTGGACGGCTCCGGGGCGACGGAGGTTTTTAGATAAGAGGCAGGTTTCAACATTAACATTATGTGCTCTGAACATGAAATACATGTGCATATTGAATGGAAAATTTGATCCCCCTGATTCTCATTCACTTCCAGTTTGGGCTTTTTTGCCTTAAGCCCACTTCGTTGTTGCTTAACCATGCACCCAGATTTCTCATACACTCCCATGTTCAACACAAGGCAGGGCCATGTTGGGCTCATTAATGGGCCTTGCACCCATAATTCTATTCACACCCTTAACCAAGGCTGAACCCCCATCTTGTATTTATTTTATTTTTGCTTTTTTTCATTCTTCTATTATATTTTGCAAATGTTTTTTTGATAAAAATGATTAACAAATAAATAAGATCTTAATTCTTACATTAGGAAATAATAGTATCAATTGTTTCTTAGTTGTAGAATTAATTGTTTTTAATAACAATTAGTTGTGTTAATTAGAATATGGATCTTTTTAAGATTGATTTTGTAGTTAATTGCTAACATTGCCATGTACCCCTAGTTCTAGGTCTTTTTTAGAATTAGGATTGGTTTAATTTGCTCACTCATTAGTGTTGTAGATCACTGAGACCTTGTGACGATTAATCAATTGATATTTCTCAAATCCCACTGATTCGTGTTGATTAAAGGTCACTTTGGTCAACCAAATTCTTTGCGTCGTGCTTAAATCCCCAAGCATATTCAAGTGATCAAAAGACCTTTGATCACTTGACAGGGAAAGTCTATCATGCTTAAGTTGTATTGGATATGCTGAATCTCAGAAGCTCAAGACCTCAAGGTTCAAATCCAATATCAAGACTTCAAAGTCAACACCAATAAAGCATAGTTGATAAGTGGACTACTTTTAAAACACAACAAATGTACCAACACTTGTCAATAATAACTCAGATTGTGTGGCATGAGCCTTAAGAAATAGAGAAGGAACGAGAGTGGAGAATTCCATTAACTCATTCTGAATATATTTGGTTATAGGACGAATGACCTAGTTGCTCATCGTATTCACCTCTATTCATAGACTTTAGCACAATTCAAATCAAATGATTGTCAAGTCTTCTTCCACAACAAACAATATTTTATAATCAAGATCAACAATTAGGAACTCCTATCAACAACTTGTCAATTCTTATTCAAGTTGTATGCCATGAGCCTTAAGTAACGAAGAATGATGAGAGCGGAGCATTCATATCATTGTCTAGAATATCTTTGGGTACGGGACAAATAACTCAGTTGCTTAAGGTTTCGCCTTCGTTCATAGACTTTAGTGCAATATGAATCCTCCAAGTGATAGGTCTTCTTCAAGCAAGCATCAATCATTCAACACTTCAACAGTGAATCATCATTGCACATCAATCATTCTTCAACATTGAAGCACCATTACTCTCCCCTTGGATTCAATACCCGGCTTTTCTCCTTGATGTTCATACATCTTTTTGGATCATTATCTTAGGGTCACACACCCATTTCCTGATCAACTGCCTCATGCATTTCCTATACAATTACTTTCCTATAAGATGCAGACCTTGGCATCCTTGACCTACAAAGTTACAGATTATAGCAAGCTCTTTAGCACATGGAGTTACAAATTGTGGCAACCTTGATTTTTTGCCTATACAATTACAGACTTTGGCAAAGCCCCTTTCATTATTCCCATGGAGTAAAGACTTTGGCTACCTCTTTCATTTCCTAGAAAGTACAGACTTTGGAATCATCTTCCTTGGCCCTTATTGAGTTACAAACTCTGGAAATCACTTGTATTTTCCTTTTTAGTTATAGACTATGGCAAATAACCTTGATTTTTTCTTACACGATTACAAACTTTGGCAAGAAGGAATTTTATTGTGAGTTATAGACTTTGACTTTTGTTCATTTTGCCTATGTAGTTACAGACTTTAGCAATCTATTTCTTGCCCTTATAGAGTTATATAGTCTGGATAATTGTCCAATGTCCTATAGACTTACGGACTCTGGAAGTCATCTTGTGCCCTATACAATTACAAACTGTGGATTTATCTCATTCTATCCTATAGGGTTGCAAACCCTAGCAAACATCTTTTCATATTGTATAGAGTCTCAAAATCTAGTACCATACTTGGTTCTGACCATGCCTTCACAAAGTCAATGGTTGATTACCATCATTGGTTAATGCCACACTCCTTCTATTCAAGCAAGTTGCTTTGCCTCTTGGAAATCCAATCAAATGCCTCTCTTTGTTTCATATTAGTTTCATGAACTACAAAGCTCTGAATTTCTCATTGCACAATGAGAATAAATAGGCACGAGAGTTTGAATCCTCCACAAGCATATTTATTATTATTTCTTATTCTGCCTTAGGGTGTCATCTAGATCTTCCATGATTCTTTCATATCAGCTACCTTCATTCACTTCATGTGATATACTCTAACTTTGGTCCAAATACACTATTTCTTTGAGCTTCATCCAATGTCTTCTTGTGAACCGGGAGATGTTTGCCTTGATGTCAAACACTTAATTCCTTTGTTTTCAGCCGTACCATATAATGGTTAATGCGTCAGGATATACCACATATTGGTTAATGCCACCTTTACTCTTGGGTTCAGATTTCATCCCTTTTGGAGTCAAACAATATAATCCTTTTGTTCAAACCATATTTTCTATCACACTTATTTCACCTCCCACCATTGTTTCTATGAACTACGAAGCTCTGAATACCTTATTGCGCTATAAGGATACATATGCATGAGGTCCCTAATCCTCTATGAACACTTTATCTATTCTCTTCTTTTCCTTTATTCTTTCATGAGTAATCTTTAGACATAAAACCCATTCGAGCTTAGAACAATCAAAACGGTTCCCATTGAGTAGAACGGATGTGAGGAATACTAATACCTTCCCCTTGCATAATCGACTTCCTTACCCAGTTCTCTTCCCTCGGGGTTTATTGATGTTTTTCCTTTCCTTCGGGAATAAATAAAGTTTGATGGTGACTCTGTTGTATGTTCGAACGTGCAATGCGTTTGGGTATATTTCTGTTAGCTTCAGCTGGTGACTCTGTTGGGGGATATTCTTCTACTTAGAATACGTATTAGTCACTAAAAGGAGTCGAGCTTGGCTTTGGTTGTTTTGTGTTTTCTTTAGGTGTTTGTCTTTATGCTTCACTCTCTTTATTTATCGCATTCATTATCGCTTTAAATATTCGTTATGTGCTGGATATTATTTGTTATACTTTATGTTGAGTTGGGATGATTCTACATGAGAGAAGCTTTATACCCGAGTTGAGTACATACCCAGGATATACTCGTGGATAGTCGTGTTCTCCTGCGTTTCACGCATTGGGTTATCACGAGAACCACACCCTGACTAGATTCACTTGGAAGTATTTTTTTGTCTTGTAAGAATTCGCTACAACAGAGTATTTTCATTTTGGATCGATGACTCTGGGAACCTTCTAGTAACTACCTTTTAAACACTAGAACCTACCTATGAGGGGGATATGGTTTTTTCTGTAGGAAACCATAGACTCTACATACCTTTATTCTCATGGATGTCCGACCTTTGATCCTGCATCGGGTTGTATACGCAGATTATCCGGATTGTTTTATGTTGTTTACATATATTATTGCAACTCATTTTTGCATTGTTGTATATATGCTGGAATTTTGAACCTGAGTTATTATACCATCAAGTTTTTGAATCTATGGATGTTGCATAATTATTTGCATTCCATCCCCAGCATGTGCAATCATTCATTTGCGTCTCATGCCTATCAACTAAAAAGAGCTCACCTTAACCTTTTTGGAGCCAGAAAGACGACGACTCTTCAACACCAGCACTTCATAAGGGCTAACAAATCGAGAATTATGGAAGATATGTAATAGGAGAATGCTACATAAAGGGAAACCTTGGCTCAGTTCCAAGGTAATATGAACACCATCATGGAGAACCTTCAAGCTCAAAAGGCTACTACCTTTACTTCTACCAATCCTGCTATTGTTGTGGTTACTGATGTTACTGTTGTTGTCACTACTTCTGTTGATATTATTGTTGATACAGTGATCCAACATGTGGTAAGCCAACAGATCTGTCAGTCGGGTTCTAGTAGGCATGATGTTGTCTATCCGTGGGGGTTGCCTTTAAACTTTACTCCATAAGTTTCTAATGGGAATGCTTTTGAGCCATATCAACCTTTTCTTGTGCATCCTGACAATGGGAACATTGTTGCCCATCCTTGGGGCATGACCACTCACTCTTCTCAGATGGTTGGTGTTGACAACCATGAGATCAACACATAACATTCTCTTCAGACTTCTATGTTGGTTACTATTGAAACTCATGATGACAATGAAGATGAGTACATAGGCCATTGCCTTCATTTTCATGATCCTCCTTAGGCTACTCAACATGTTGTCCAGAATTTGAATCAAGGTATTCAAATATCTCCTCCTTAGCTTTACCATTAGAGAACGTATTGAGAATGAGCTAAAAATAAGGAAGATTGCTAGTGTTGATAATCAAACAGTGGTTAAGAAATCTCAGGGTTTTTCTCAGAAGAAAGAGGATGTGGCAGGTGATATGATAGCAAGTGTTTACCCTCAATTTCAAGATCTTATGGATCATGTGCCATACTACCCTTATTCGTACATTTCTGCTTGCCAATACCAGCAACCTGCGTACCAACCTCAGTATCAACAGCCTCCACAGGCTCAAGTTTCTCAGAATCAGTGACCTCCGTAAGATGATAGAAACCAGAGTCAGGGTCAGGGAAAATGTTATGATAAGAAGCATCCTCAGCATGATCAGATCCCTATATCATATGCTCAGTTGCTACTATATCTTGTCCAGCAAGGGGCAATTGTGCCAAACGAGATTCCACCTACTACTTCTCCCTACCATCATAGGAATAATCCTAATGTGTCTTGCGCATTCCACGCCTGATACATAGGACACTCTACAGAGGATTGTTTGGTATTTAAGGCCAGGGTACAAGAGCTGATTGATGATAAGATATTGTGCTTCTCTAAGGCATGGCCCAACGTCAAGACTAACCCATTGCCATATCACTATGGACAAGTTGTGGATGCAGTTATTGGTGGAGATTACTCAGATTCAGTTACCTCCATGGTGTAACGGGGTATTCGTTACCATTAGAGATATTGACTAAATCTAAGGTAATCATACAAGTCGAGTCGCCACCGCACTTCTATTTATCCAAAGGAATGGTTAGAAAGCGAACAAAAACCTAAAAGTTTTATCGAATAAAAAACTAGTAAAAATGTCAGAGATCTGGGTAAGGGGGTTGGTTATGCAATGGGAAGGTTTTAAGCACCCAAAACATCCTAGGTACTCCTAGGGAGCCCTTTTCACACTTGTTGTAAGGTTGGTATTTTGTGGAAATTTATTTGTGCAAACATGATTGAAGAGATGAGAAAAGAATATACAAGTTTATTTACATTTTTGTGTTTGGATGGATAAACTCATTGCCTACGTACCATCTTAAAAAAGATTAGGATCAAAACCTCGTAGTTCGGGGTAAAAATCTCAAAAGAAGTTGGTGAATTGATTGGTCCAAAAGCCTTAAGGTCTTTTGTTATCCAAGGGAGAAAACTCAACCTAAAACCACAAATCCACCATGTGAGGATAGCTTCAATATGCTAGTGAGGGGTTAACCCTATAATAAGCATGGAAGACTCATTGTCCATCACTAAGGATATAGGTGAGTATTACATCTACCTCAAGGATAACTCAAACCTAATAGCTAAAGATTATGAAAAAAGTTTGATTAAGAGGGTGGCCATTGAAAGCACAAAGAGACATTTGAATGGGTTATATTTACCAATGAGGAGTATTTACAAAATATGGTCAAAGTTGACTTAGAAGTTCAATTCAAAATAAGTGTTATGAAAAGAAAGTTTGAAAATCAAAAGCATAAGGCTTAGGTTTCTAATGTTGAAAACGAGTGTTAAATGTTTGCACAAAAGTTTTGGCTTGGGTTAGAGTGGAGGGAAGAAGAAGAAAGGCCAAATCCTAAACATACAAGAGGTAAGGGATAAGAGAACAAGACCACAAATGGAGTTCCTCTCTTGAGATCATATTGATGATCCAAGTAGCTCTCATCCTTTGGAATAACAATCACATAAGCATAAACTCAAGCAATCAACAATCAAATGAACTCTTGGAAAGTTCCTCAATGTATCTTGGATCTCTCTCTCTTGGAAGCTCATGGTAATGGTTCCTCAATTTGGCTCAACATTGGAATCCCTAACACAAGAACACACACATCAAAAAGTTCTATAATGCAATCAAAGAATGGACAAGAGGGAGTTTAGAAGTTGGTCCTTTCAAGGTTATCTTCAACATTAAGCATTCTAAAGGCATGAGGCCTAGTTGCTCTTTGACATTTAAGCACTCTAAAGGCATGAGGCCTAGTTGCTCTTCAGATTCCATTAGCTTGGGTAAGGTCCTAATATCTAAGTCCATTTGTCCATTTCTTTGCATTTGGTCAACAAAAACACAAACACAATAATATATACACAATTATGTGCTCAAGTGAGCAAAAGGCAAATTGCATTAACATAAACATGTGCTCCAATGAGCAAAGGAAAAAGTAAATGAATAATATGTACAAGAATAATAAATTGCATAAATGTAAAGTGCAAAAAGTAAATGTTAATGGTTAATGGTTAATGTTAGTGGTTAGTGTGCCATAACGCAAATTTAGCGCTATGTTAAGCAATCGTAATTGGACTTATGTAGAAGTCACAACTATCTGAGGCCGGTCAATAATAATGTAGGCAACAACACAAGTTAGAAGTCTTGATTAGTGAACCAAGTTCCAACAACTTGCCATGCCAAAAGAGAAAAAGAGAATTGATCTTGTATTGGTTTAAGTCCTTTGCATGATTTAGGAAGCAACCTATCCTTAATGCAAAGCCATTCATTTGATCAATTGATCAAGATGAATTAGATTTGAATCAAGGAAGATTAAGCCTCCCTAATCAATGCTAACTTATCAACCTTTAACTCATTGATCAAAAAGAAAAAGGAAGAAGAAGAAGGAGATGGAAATGGAAAGAATAAAGTGCATTAAATGAAATGGAATGTACCAATCAACAAGTGTTGACCAATGACATTGAGGATCATGGTCAAACAATCAAAAACAGAAGTGAGATGAAGATTGGAAGTCAAGAAATGAACAAAATATTTTTGGCATTTTTAATATTCAAAATAAACTTGAATTAAAATATTAAAGAAAGGTCAAACTTCAATATCACTTCAAATCAACTTTGAAAAGTCCAAGTGATTTATCCCAAGTTCAACAAAGTCAAACAAAGTTTCACAAAAAATTTCAGCATTTTTAAAAGTCAGAAACATTTTTAATCAATTAAAAATGAAGAAAAATGACCTAATTGAACTAAAATCTCAAATAAATCTCAAATCAATTAGAAAATTGATGAGAATATTTTTCATAGATCCATCATCATTCAAATAGGTTGAGAAAATATTTTTGTATTTTTTGAATATCAGCAACTAATTAAAATGAATTAAAAATAACCAGAAAAGAGAAAATTCACAAAAAATATCAAATGACAAAATAAAAAATGTTAAGAATCATTTTTAGAAACTAGAATTTAAATGGAGAAGAATGCAATTGGTCCCATATTTTTTGGATTAAAAATGAAAGAGATATGATTTTTTGAAATAAAATGGAATTAAAGAAAATAAAAGAAATAAAAATCAGAAAAATGGAAAATAGGAAAAGCGTGAGCCGTCTGATGGTGATTCATTAATTAACGTGGATCATCACACGACTAAGAAGCGCGTGTTCACCATACACGCGGGTCAAACGCATCACACCATGTCAAATGAAAAGTCATAACAAGGAACGCACGTGATTGCATCTGGAAAAATGAATGAACGATCCAGATTAAATCTGGAGACCAGACGGTGGCCAGCGCCACCGTCTTCTCCGGCCAAGCTCCGACCACATTCAAAAGTTGCAGAGCAAAAAATGGTAACCAAATGGCACGATCCATACATCAAAATAAAGCTGGGGTGATGTACATCACCCCTGTAACCTTGAATTGTACTCAAACTTTCTATAGAATAAGAAATCTGAGTTGGAAAAGTTAGGTACATAAACTGAAGTTCATCAAAACACAAAATCAAAGCCACCACTGGCTTGCCTCTCAAGTGAGGACTTCAGAAATGCAAATGGACACAAGCAACACACAATATTCAGTGAGATTCGAAGCAAAAGAAGTTGAGGTGTAAACCTTTGTAGAGCAGTTTTCAACAGTACAATTCAACCAATCCTTTGCTTGCAGCTTGATCTGGATGCTTGGTAAGAGAGTTAGGCTTAGGAATAAGTATTGAAGATCAACTAATTTTGTTGAAATTCAAACTTGAAATCAGAAGTGAAAAACGAGTATTCCTTTAGCAGATTGATTCAGGGATCATCAATGAATGAAGCATGGCATGTATTTATAGCTGGAAAGGCAAGGCAATGATGATCAAACTCGTGTGCATGAAGTTGGGTCCTCCATGCATGGGCCTGTACAGGCGCATGTGAGGCCCAAGATCAAGTGCAAATGCAAGCTGAGCTCAGTCTGGAATGAAATGGACGTGTGATTTGCTTTGAATTTGCTTGTGCATGAAGTTCCATCATGAATTCCATAATTGTGCCTAAAACTTCATCTCTTCGAAAATGCCAATTAGAAAATCCAAACATAAGCATGTGGGTAATGGTTAGAAAGGTTTTGACATAAGGAACAAATTTTATGTTGAGCAAAAACTCATTTGAAGTATGGAAATTTATGAAAACAGGCCATGAAGTTCATAGTGTAAAACATGCCTTTGAGAATTTTGCCAAATTGAACCAACTTCAAGCCATTCTGTTTTGATGATTCAAGCCTCAAATGGAAAAACCTCCAACAACAAAGTTGTATATCGTTTCAAGACAATCAAAATGGACTTAAATTTTGCATCATTTGGATTTTTGATGAAGGAGTTATGGGCACTTGAATTTGGACTTTTTTGCCTTTCAATGCATTTGGTCCAAAGTGACCTATAATGTTTTGCATTATCACATGTATTTCTTTTGAGATTATGAAATTGTGTTCAACATAACATTTGAAGTAGACACCTTAAGCTTTCCAATTCATTTGATCCCACCTCAAAATCATAAAAACTGAATTAGTTATGCTCTTGGGATGTTGACCCACAATTAGGGTTTCAGTCAAAATGACCTATAATGTCTTGGAATGGGAGATGACCTTCCAAGATTCAAATCAATTTTTGATGAACATGAAAGTTGTTCATATTGTCCTCAAGAAAAGTTTTTCTATAGGGGTCATCTCCATTTGACCAACACATAAAAAGTTAGGTCTCAGTGCATTTCAAAATAGTCAGATGAATTGACTGATCAACTTCTCAAGTCTACAACTCATATCTTGATGAATTGATGATTGAGGTAACTCAAATAAGTTCAAAAATGCATGAAATGATGAATTAAAGGACTTCCCTTGATTTTTTTTGACCATGGGCTGAGGTTGCTTCATGAGCAAGGCACACTTGGATGAACAAATGAATTAGGGTTTCCTTGGGAACAAAACCTCAAACCCTTTGACTTGCTTTGATCAAAATGATTAAATGAGATACTTAGGGAGGCATATTTGATGGATGAGAGCTTTGAGAACTATTATCATGCTTGCTTTCATCTTCTCTTGGCCATATCTTTGCACAAAGGACCTCTTAGAAGCTTTGGACCTTGTGATTGCTCAAGCTACAAACAAGAGATGTTATTGACATATTTTTGTGCTTTTGGTTAGTAAATAAAAATAAGAAAAGCAATAATATACAAATCAAGCATGCTTGGTGACCTCAAACCAATCACAAGAGATCCCACCCAAAGGCAAAGGGAACCAAGATGCTTATGATCCTCGAGGCTTTGCAAATGCAATGTTATGATGCCATGAGGGATCTTAGGGCCAAAATTGGGGTCTTACACATGGATGAGTATTAGGGCTAGTCATGTCAGCAATATCATATTGTTCAATCATGTGTCATTTGTACTTTTTTCTTGTTTTTTAAGTGTTGATTCATTTGTAAAACTTGTTTGGTTTTCAGATGATAATAATAATGAAATAAACGTGCATGTTTTTATTAAATCCATTCGTGTTCACTCATATTTTGCTTATCAGAATCAAACTATTTTTCAAGAAAAATCAAAAGAGAATTATGCAAATAAAATGCGCAGGATCACTATCCGTATGCTTTTGAATAAAACCGTGTTGATGATGTAAGGCATTGTTCAAATACCTAAACACCAAAGATATAAGAAAGATGATCCCTAGTCAACTCCTTTAGGCCTTGTAGTAGGAGTTTATTTATTTACATACATAAAACCCCCAATTTAACCAGGGAATGGGTAGTCTTCAATTAGTTTGAACTTGCGTTCAAAATTCAGTAAGATCGAATTAAAAATACATAATGGTTATTCCTTACCTACAAAAGGAGTGAGACAGTCACGACCATTGCAACAAATCAAGCAAGAAAATGTCATAGGATTTTCTCCAATACAAAAAGAAAGATGAAATGGAATGAAAGATCAAAAGCAAATCAAAAGCCCGCTAAGTCAAAATCTTGAAAACAAGATTGACTTAGGAAAAAGTTAGGGCATCTCGGTGGACTGCAAATCCCAAAGGATCAGTCCAAGAAAAAATAAGGGAAATCCAAAGTAAAACAAAAGAAAAATAGAGGATCAATAACCAAAATTCCTCAGCAAGAGCAAATCTATGTGATTGGAAACAAAAGTCGAAGGTGAGTGACTGTCGCTCCAAACTCTCATGGGTTCCTTAACCATCATTGATACTATTCAGAAAATCTTTTTCTGAAAGATGAATGCTTGTTTCAAGCTACCTGAATGTAGGACTAGAGAACATGACGAAGAATGGGTGGGTTAGAATAGGTTCTGAGACTTATATCCTTTCTTTCTGAAATCATGAACCAGGCCACGTTACAACCTTCAAAAGACATAATTGAAGCAAGGTTTATTTCGAAAGAATACTATGGTAAGGTCGTGCCAAAGCTGACTCCTAAAGATTTGCTTGTCATTTGTATTTATACTAATATGGATTTCTAATTAGTGATTCATTCGTTATATGTCATAATCTTAGTGAACACACGCGAGTTTTAAAGCTTGCATGAGCATGACATTACAATTATGTTTTCAAAATGAGCATTTTTACCTGCGAACAGAAACTTGACATCAAGAAAGTTTATAATGAGAAGGTTGAACATTTCCTTTGATATCCCAAAGCACACATATCTTCATGATTTCAGTTAATCTGGGGAAATCATGTCGAGATTCTACAAATCTCTCTGAATCAGCCAAGACAAGAGCAATGTTACTTCAAGGCTCATATTTGGGCAGGCCACCCCAAGAGCACGAGAAGTCAATCACTCCCAGAAATGGTTAATAAAGAGGATACAATTCCAAGACGCTATGGCAAGCCAGTTTGAGATCTTAAGATGATGAGACTGCTTCACAACTTGTAATTGGGGAAATTTGTGCAGATACTCATCACATTGGTACAGGGGCAGGCTACGCAGGTACAAGTTCTCTCCATGTTTCAAATCAAGCGTAGAGGTGTGACAACAATTGTTGAGCTTGAAGTAGATGTCTGAGAATCACGACTGTATGATCCCTTTTCCTATCCCAAAATTCCCACATCCCTGTATATGAGCATATGGGTTGACCATTGCATAAATCATCATCATGTATTAATCATGTCGCTTCACTCGTGCATATCATTCATCTAGCATAGCATGAAGCTGTGCAAATATGGAAAATCAAAGCCCAATATTTTTATTGGCACTTCCAAAACCAAACCTTCCTGGTATATTTTAAAGCCTAGTCCTATTTGGTACTTTCCTCAAAACCCGACTTACTTGGCATCTTTTAAAGCCCAATTTTATTGGTATCCTTTTTTCAGTTTTCATGATTGGTAATCTTTTTCCCGACCTTCACGGTTAACGAACCTGTTTTCATCCCTCATGGTTGGAAATCTTTTATTTCCAACCTTCAGGGTTGATGAACCTTTTTCCCAATCTTCATGATTGGTAATCTTATTCTCGACCTTCATGGTTGATGCCTCGTTTTCTAACCTTCATGGTTGATGAGTCTTTTTTCAACCTTCATGGTTGATAATCTCTTGTTTCCAACCTTCATGGTTGATGGTCTTTTTTCAACCTTCATGGTTGATAATTCTTTTGTTTCAGACCTTCATGGTTGACGAATATTTTTCCAACCTTTATGGTAGATAGTCTTTTGTTTCCAATCTTCATGGTTGATGAATCTTTTTCCAACCTTCATGGGTGATAATCTTTTGTTTCCAACCGTCATGGTTGATGAACCTTTTTCCAACTTTTATGGTTGATAATATTTTGTTCATGATTAATGAACTTTTTCCCAACCTTCAGGGTTGATAACCTTTATTTTCAAACCTCAATGGTTGAGTTTGTTTCCAATTTTTGAATTGATGGTTTATTTTGACTTCCTTGCCAGGAAAGATTCAGTTGAAACCTCTTGTCTGCAAGGGAATTCTGGAACTTTCATGTTTAACTTATAGGCTCCATGTTCCCATACCAGACCTAGAGCTTATCCCCCTTGTTGCTACTTAGCATACATGGCTTCATGCATCATAAAAATAATAAAACATACATATAGCATGCATATCATGATTCTCCTTCACGGTTGATATATTTCCCCATGGAATATTTCAATCAAATCCCCAATAGATGAACCAGAAAGTCTACTGCCATTGCATATTCCATATACACTTACCAATATCACCTTGTGACCATTTTGAATGGGCAAATTTTTGGATACTTTGATATTTAATCCTCTTCTACCTTGAATACTCGAAAAGCTTTTGCTATTCGCGCATTCATGTTTAAGTTGATTAAATAGGGGCATCTGTCATACCCCAAAATTTTCCCTCCCCTTTACATTTTTTCACTCAACCTTCGACTTAAGATTCATCTGTACCGATTCATACTTCATTCATATGCATCATGCATTCATGTTAATACAAGCATCATAGATTCAAAGTTGGTGGTTGTTCAAATTATGGTTTTGTTTGAGTGTGGCTCACCATATGAGGGGAAACCCTAATCCTTAGGGCTTTGGCATGGAGATGGCATCATGTGACTCAGGCTTATGCACAAAAACCTAAGTCTTGCTTCTTCGTACCTTGATTCATGAAGATTGCATCTTGGTATTCACCTATGCACAAAGCCCTAGTTCTTGACCTTGGGTGCCTATGGATCATGTGTTTTGCATTGGGGTATTATAAACCCTAGTTTCTTGGTTCATGTCATTGGTGGACCATTTGGTTTGGAAGCCCTACTTATTAGTTTGAGGTCCTTGATTGTATTATTTGCATCTTAATCTTGGCCTAACTATGGAACCCTGGTTCATGGAATGTGGTATCTAGTCACTTTCGTTTGCATCATATCATGCCTTTATTCTTTAGTATCTTTCATCAAGTTTAATCATTGGTTGACAATGGCTTACTATATGATGATCCATTTGGTCCAAGGATTTGTTTCATTCATGTTTCATTAATGGTTTCATTTAACTCCATAGTCCATTGATTCATTCTTCATAATGCATTCATTGGCTCATAGGTTATTGATTCATAATTCTCATTCATAGTTCACTTACTCAAGTTTTATAAGTCTATAGTTCATTCTAAGATATGATTCAAATGTGACTTTTTGGAGGGATTTTATTTATTTGAAAAGTAAGACATTTTGCATTGATTTAAAGCATCATTTTCTTTCAAATTTAACCATCCATTCATACAAAGTCGTGTTACAATGTCTGTACGAAGAACTAAAAAACAAAAACTGATTTTTAACCTACAATTGACTTTGGTCAACTATTGACTTTTTGGTCAACAAGTTGACCAAACTCAACTCATCTAAAACCTACCCCTAATTGATGATGGCCACTTTGATCCTTCATGTTTCAACTTTTTTTTTGTAACTTCATGGTCAAGCTTCCTTCATTAGAAAGCAAGTCATTTTTCTTCAAGCCATCACATGGACTTTCATGATAACCTCATTATGCTTTAATCTTGCCATCACCTTGCCTTTCATTCACATGCCTTCAAAGAACCTGCATAATCAATGCCAAAATTTTCAAAACATAAGTATCATACATAACCACATTATAACCTTGTAATAACCATTCCAATCATAGAAATAAACATGAGCTAAACCAAAAATTGCAAGAATCACAAACATGAGACTATCACCACTTCACAAACATGAGCCAAGTTCAAAACCAACACCCATAACTAAAGCCCAGAGCAAATGCAAACAATCCTAAGGCAATGCAAACAAAACCTGCCTAATATTCCTACAAGTGCAACAACAATTCACAAACCCTGCACCAACAGTGAACAAGCAGACCAATTTCACATTAGGAGCGCAACATTCAATAATTACCCAGCAGACTAACTAGTGCATCATGAGCGTCGAGCAACAATAACAACAAGCAACATCAGCATGCCAATTTATTGTTATGAAATCAAGCATCAACTTAACATCACAAAGAACTCCACTTAACATTTTCATTAACATCTAACATTTCAATTAATTAATCATTTTACATGAATTTCAAATTCACTTTAATAAAAAGCTCCAACTTAATAGCACTTAACTATCAATTTAACAATAGTTACTAATTCGGGTTTCCATTTCATCACTAACTCTCCATTTAACTGAAACTAATTGAGATCATTTAACTACAACTAACAGATTCATTCCACTCTAACCAACTAACTCAAGCAAACCATGGCTGAATTTTCACTGAATTTCTAAACTAACCCATATGCTTAACAGAGTCATGTATTTCCAGCTAACTTGCACTAATTCAGATTAATAGAGTTCTAACTCTATTAATCATTGATTCTTATAAATATTCTTGACCCTAATCATTGAAGGGGGGTTCAATCATTCATCATCATCACATAAGCTTTTGCATCATCAATCATGTTCAACTCTTCTTCACTCTCTCTAATAGAAACCTCACATAAAACTCTTTATGGAAGCCATTGGATCTTCACACTGAAGCTCTAAATTATGCTCGACTAAAACACCACTCTCATTGCACTAATGCGAGTCACAAAATAATTCACTATAACACACATAGGGACCTATAGGATAGAGTATAGGATAAGAAGATCAGAAGAGAGAAGAAGAAGAGGAAGGAGCATAGAAGTGGAATCCGTACCTGATTCAAGATTTTCTGCTGCGGCACAATCATCTTCTTTCTTCCAACTTTTCACTGGAGAAAACCTTCACTTTGAAGGTATTCGATTCTCTCTTCTCATCATAATCTTGTTATCATCTTGTAGAATTCATTATGAGAAGCATTAACCCTAAGCTTTAGAAATTGGTTCAAATTTATAGGGGATAGAGACTCGGGACATTGAAACAAAACATTTAGGAGTAGAAATCGTGGGATTTAGGTCTCCACCGCAGCCAGTGCCGAGCTCCGGCACGGTGGAGGTTCTTAGATAAGAGGTAGGTTTCAACATTCTAAGCTCTGAACATGAAATAAATGTGCATATTGAATGGAAAATATGATCCCCCTAATTCTCATTCATTTCCAGTTTGGGCTTTTTTGCCTTCAGCCCGCTTCGTTGTTTCTTAACCATGCACCCAGATTTCTCATACACTCCCATGTTCAACACAAGGCAAGGCCATGTTGGGCTCATTAATGGGACTTGCACCCATAATCCTATTCACACCCTTAACCAGGCCTGAACCCCCACCTTGTATTTACTTTATTTTTTCTTTTTTTCATTCTTTCTATTATATTTTGCAAATGTTTTTTTGATAAAAATGATTAACAAATAAATAAGATCTTAATTCTTACATTAGGTTATAATAGTTTAAATTGTTTCTTAGTTTTATAATTAATAATGTTTAATCACAATTAGTTGTATTAATTAGAATATGTATCTTTTTAAGATTGATTTTGTAGTTAATTGCTAACACTGCCATGTACCCCTAGTTTTAGGTCTTTTTTAGAATTAGGATTGGTTTAATTTGATCAGTCATTAGTGTTGTAGATTACTGAGACCTTATGCATGATTAATTAACTGATATTTCTCAAATCCCACTAATTAGTGTTGATCAAAGGTCACTTTGGTCAACCAAATTCTTTGCATCGTGCTTAAATCCCCAAGCCTATTCAAGTGATCAAAAGACCCTTTATCACTTGATATGGCTAGTCCATCATGCTCAAGCTATATTGGATATGCTGAATCTCAGGAGCTTAAGACCTCAAGGGTCAAATCAAAGATCAAGACTTCAAAGTCAACACCACCAAGCATAGTTGACAAGGTGGACCACTTCTTAATCACAACAAAGATACCAACACTTGTCAATCATAATTCATATTGTGTGGCATGAGCCTTAAGAAATAGATAAGGAACGAGAGTGGAGAATTCCATTAACTCATTATGAATATCTTTGGGTACGAGACGAATGACCCAGTTGCTCATCGTATTCACCTCAATTCATAGACTTTGGCATAATTTGAATCAGATGATTGTCAAGTCTTCTTCCATAACAAATAATATTGTATCATCAAGATCAACAACCAGGAACGCATATCAGCAACTTGTCAATTCTGATTCAAGTTATATGCCATGAGCCTTAAGTAATGAAAAATGATGAGAGTAGGGCATTTTTATCCTTGTCTAGAATATGGGTACGAGACAAATGACTCAGTTGCTCAAGGTATTCATTCAGCTTTGTTCATAGACTTTAATGCAATTCGAATCATACAATTAACAAGTCTTCTTCAAGCAAGCATCAATCATTCAATACTTCAACAATGAAACATCATTTCACATCAATCCTTCTTCAACAGTGAAGCATCATTACTCTCCCCTTGGATTCAGTACCTGATTTTTCTCCTTGATATCCATACATATCTTGGGATCATTATCTTAGGGTCACACACCCATTTCCTGATCAATTGCCTCATTCATTATTTATACAGTTGCAAACTTTGGCATCCTTTGTTCCTTTCCTATAAGGTGCACACTTTGGCTTCCTTTCCCTATAGAGTTATAGAATATGGCAAGCTCTTTTGCTCATGGAGTTACAGACTCAGTCAACCTTGATTTCTGCCTATACAATTACAGACTTTGGAAAAACCCCTTTTCATTTGACTGATGTGGATGCTCCTAGTGTCATTCATTTGTCAAAGTATTTTTTTTTGTTTTTCAAATAATTACTTTCACTCTGCCCAAGGTGAAAGTGACATTGTTCGAGCACCCTTTGTTTCAAATTTTAAGATCATTAATAAAAGCCATTTTTTGTTATCTGATGTGTTTTTTATTTTTGCATTTTTTTTGGAAAATGGTAACTAAAAAACCTGTTAAAAACAATTTTAGTTCTTGCATATCACTTTCAAATTTGTCTATTTTCTAAAGCAAAACATAAATCATGTGCAGATTAATGAACAGTAAACCCATTGAAAATAATGACCTTGCATCCTCTCCCAACTTTGAATTCCATCTATATGAAGCAGAATAAGAGAATGAGGAAGACGATGATATTCGATAAGAAATTACTCTGATGCTTGAGCACGAGGAGAAAACTATTAATCCATATAAAGAGCTTGTCGAACTAATCAACTTGGATTCTGAAGAGAACAATAGAGAAGTCAAGATTGGGGCACTGTTTGGTGAAGATGTCAAGAAAAGGTTGGTAGAGCTATTAAAAGAGTATGTTGATATATTTGCTTGGTCGTATTGAGATATTCCAGGATTGGATAATGATGTTATAGAAAACCGGTTGTCGCTTAAACCATAGTGTCTGCCAGTGAAGCAAAGGTTAAAAAGAACTCATCATGATATGACTGTCAAGATTAGAGAATAGGTTCAGAAACAGATTAATGTCGGTTACTTGTCACATCTATCTATCCTCAATGGGTGGCTAATATTGTGTCAGTTCCAAAGAAATACGGAAAAGTCAGAATATGTGTGTAGATTATAGAGATATGAATAAGGCGAGTCTAAAAAATGATGTTCCTCTTCCACATATTGACATGTTGGTAGACAATACAACTAATTTCAATGTTTTCTCCTTTATAGATGGCTTTTCCGGGTATAATCAGATCAAAATGGCACCTGAGGACATGGAAAAGATAACATTTATCACCCATTGGGTAACATTCTGCTACAGAGTGATGCCCTTTGGCTTGAAGAACGTTGGTGCTACGTACCAGAGGGCTATGACTACCTTATTCCTTGATATGATACATAAGGAGATCGAGGTATATGTTGATGATACGATTGCCAAGTTTAAGACTGAAGAAGATCATATAAAATATTTGTTGAAGTTGTTCCAGCGTTTGAGAAAATTCAGACTCCGCTTGAATCCAAACAAAAGCACTTTTGGTGTTCGTTTCAGGAAGCTTTTGGTTTTTATTGTCAGTTAGAAAGGTACAGAAGTGGATCCAGATAAAGCCTGGGCTATTCGAGATACGCCTGCACCTAGATCAGAAAAGAAAGTTAGAGGGTTTCTTGGACGTTTGAATTATATTTCCAAGTTCATTTCTCACTTGATTGCCACTTGTGAGCCAATCTTCAAGTTGCTTCATAAAGATCAAAGTATTGTATGGAATGAAGATTTTCATAAGGCTTTTAATAGTATCAAAGATTACTTGCTTGAGCCTCCTATTTTGATCCCTCTAGTGGAAGGGAAGCCTCCAATTATGTATTTAACAGTATTGGAAGGATCGATGGGTTGTGTCCTCAGACAACAGGACGAGACAGGTAGGAAAAAGCATGTTATTTATTACTTGAGTAAGAAATTCACAGATTACGAATCCCGATATTCTTTTCTTGAAAAAACTTGTTGTGCCTTGGCATGGGCTTCCTGACATCTTTGCTAGTATAAGTTGAACCATACTACTTGGTTTATATTCAAAATGGATCCTATCAAGTATATTTTTTAGAAGCCTGTGTTGACATGAAGAATCGCTCGTTGACATATGTTGCTAAAAGAATATGACATTGAATATCATACTCATAAAGCTATTAAAGGAAGTGCGTTTGCAGATCATTTGGCTCAGCAACCGATTGAAGACTATCAGCCTATCTACTTTGATTTTGCGGATGAGGAAGTTATGGCCATTAGAGCTAAAGATTATGATAAACTGGGTCCTGAAGAAGGACCAGAGCCTAGATCCCAATGGGGTTTGGTATTTGATGGAGCTTCAAATGCATATGGTCACAGAGTTGGAGCAATTATAATCACTCCTCAAGGTTCTCATATTCCTTTTACTGCAAGGATATGTTTTTCACTCTCAGAACCCCCACATTTCACAAGTGAGTTTGTAACAAAATGGGGATCTATAAAGGCTCTCATCACAGTTCAGTTACGATCTCAATGATTTTCACTCTCAGAACCCCCACAAGATCAATCTCAGATTCTCTCTCTCTCTCTCTCTCTCTCTCTCTCTCTCACACACACACACACACACACAGAATCAACCCTCACCATAACTCTCTTCAGAACACGACATTAAAGCCTTAATTGGTGGAGCTTAAGCCTCCATTAATCACTCTTAAACACATCACTCTTGTACACCTCTCAATTACTGAACATAGATTTTCCTACAAACTAAAGGGATTGAGTAGAAGAAGAACTGCAAGGTGTTTGAAGTTGAAGAATCAGAGTTACCTGGTGTTGCCTTTGGTATTTTCTTGTCATCAACATCATTAAAAACTTTATGTGCATTACATAGTATCATCTTCTTTGCATTTCCTAGCTAGAACGTTCTAGCTCATAGATCCTGAAGCTGAAGCTCTAATTGCTTCGCCTCCATCTTCCTCTCTCTTGCTCGTAATTGATAAAGTTGGGTTTAGGTTTCACCATTTGGTACCTTCGATTCAGACTGATGGAGGGAAAATTGAAGGTATTGAGTTTAGGGTTTAGAAAGAGGGGGAGAGGACAGTTCATTTGATATGTGGTATGTGGTGTTTGAGCCTCCTCCATTGCTGAAAGCGATTTCTGGCGCGACGAAGGCGATGGCCAAAAATCTCCATGGGGGAGTTTGGTCGGAGTATGAGGAGAATTGAGTTTCCTTGGAGGCTTCTGAATATGACTTAGGAGCTCCTTTGTGGATTGGGTCTGAGGTCAGTGTCCACGCATTTTACCATTTTTACCATATTTCACACACGCATCCCCTTTCTAATTCAGGCTAATGTTTTTTGGGCCTATGGTTGAAAGCCCATGCATGATTTCTTGTTACATCCTCCTCCTAGCCCATGCACCCCTAATTCCTTTGTTTTTTTTTCTCTTTTTAGATTTTTAGTGATTTCTTTAATTGATAATTGCTGGGTTTTTTTTACATTTTTCAACATAAATCAATTTGTTGAATTAACTCATGATTTGGTTAATTTAGTTTTATGTTTTTAATCATGTAAATAGAAATTAATTAGGAATTAATTAGAATTCAATTGGATTTTAATTTAGAAATTAATCCATATTCATGTGCATTGACATCTTTTCCCCCCAGGTCTTAGAAAAATCATGGAATTTCATGCCCCCTTAGATTAGGGTTTTGATTTAGATTTAATGGATCATTTTAATCATGTGAATCATTAGATTAGGGTTTTGATTTAGATTTAATTGATCATTTTATAAATTGTTTTCATGCTCCCCTAGCTTAGGATTTGTGAATCACCTAATTAATTGATTGATCTTTAGATAGGTTGTACATAATTACCAACAAATTCATTCCCTTTGATTAAGTTGGTCAAAAGAGATTTGGATTAACTAAATCCTTTGATTGTGTATAATCCCTCAGTCTATTCAAGTGATCAAAAGTCCCGTGATCATTTGATAAGCCTAGTCCTTTGATACATAGGCATGAGGGCCCTAATCCTCTCTGAGCGCATTATCTGTTCTTTTCATTTCCCTTTATTCTTTCGCGAGTATATTTAGATATAACACCCACTCGAGCATAGAACAATCAAAACGGTTCTTGTTGAGTACAACAGATGTGAGTGGTTCGAACACATTCCCCTTGCATAACTGACTTCCTTACCCATTTCTCTTTCCCTCGAGTTTTATCGATGTTTCCCCTTTCCTTTGGGAATAAATAAAGTTCGATGGTGACTCTGTTTTATGTTTGAACGTGCGATGCGTTCGGGTATATTTCCGCTAGCTTCAGGCGTCATTAGGTTGACACATGTCACCCTGAACCAGAATATACACTTAATTTTCTGCAGTGGAGTTCAAAAAGAACTCTGATTTTATATTATATGTCCCTAAATGGAACCACAATAACATGGAATATATTCTCTAACATCAAAGCATCAATTATCCATGAATCAACATGTAATTTCACTCATTTAAACATGGACTTGGCATACTTTGTTCATCAGAATTATCACCCACGTATGAATACCTACACATACAAACATCGTGCACATAAACATGAAATGTCATAGTAAAATAATGCACGAAAATCAAATAGTACATCATATCATTCATGCAATTCCAGAATACCATTAATGTTCATCAATCACTAATCAAAAACGGAGAATTAAAGAAAAACCTAAAGGGATTAAGGATTTCCGTATACCCAATCATGCAATATATACCCTATTATGAGTAATCCCCATATCCCCTCTCTTACTTTAGATTTTCCAACAAAGATGCACCTTCAAGTTCTAACAGTGGAGTATTTCTCTAAGCCCTAGCCCTTGCCTCTTTCACCAAAATTTTGTTTTTCGTGTACTCTCTTACTCCCCCCAAAACTCTACAAACTTATAATATATATTACAACCTAATTTTTTAACTTCTTAAAACTTCACTAAAGCCGAAACTTCATTACAACTTACACCACTCTCCCTACATTCTCGAGTTTTCTATTATTCCACCCAAAACTCTCCCTTTTCTATTTCATTTTTAATTAATAAGTTAAAATAGTTACAATTCTAATTATTTAATCATTTTAAACATTCTAATCCTTTTACCATTCCACAAAGGTTATTACTACCATAAACCAATGGCCCAAATGCACATACAAATCACCATACATATTTAATTAAAAATACACTAATACTAATTATTAAATAAAATATGAAATAATCATATTAAATAATTTAATCAAATTTTGGGGTGTTACAACTCCCTCCCCATTTAAATAATTTTTGCCCTCGAAAATTACTTGAAAGAAATAGATTTGGGTATGACTCTCTCATTTGGTTCTCCACTTCCAAAGTGACGGTTCCACCAGCTGGTCCTTCTCACACCAACTTCACTAAAGCAATCTCCTTACTACACAAGTGCTTGACTTCTCGATCCTCTACCCGTATAAGTGACGCCTCAACAATCAGTTTCTCTCTCACATGTACATCATCCACAGGATCACATGAGATGGATCCGGAATGTATTTCCTCAACTGAGACACATGAAGCACATCATAAAAATTAGAAAGTGGAGGTGGAAAGCGGAGATGGATCCGGAATGTATTTCCATGTTATGCTTGGACTGTGACTTTAATACTTGGAACGTAAAGATATAATTTTGTGTTGTTGTTGCCGTTTGATTTCATTGCAAAAAAAATAAGATTTTTAATCCACGGATTCGAAAATTTCATGCCGATATACCGCATAAATTTCAATATATCAATAGAACATTTCACCGAGTTATGATCTTGCGAATGACATTAATCATGTTGTCATTTCGTACAAACCGGTTTTTGAGCACATTACAGTTTACTTACTTCAATCATTTTTAATTAAACTAACTAATTAATCAAGATTTGTTTAAACTAGTTAATTTTGATTATCTTGAATATTTGATTAATATCAATTATTTTTTATAATTATTTTTGATTGTTTTAAATAAGTGATTTAATCGAATTTTAGTTAATTAAAAAATTGACCGGCTTATTTCACCATCATTTTCCACTATCATTTCATAATACAAACTCGATTCCATTCCAGTTCAATTTCAAAACAAAAATCAAACAATTCTCGATTCAAGGTCGAGTCCCATTTCCATACCCTTGTAAGTCGATTGCTTTTAAGCATCGCCATCAACCTCACATAGCTTACTCTTGGGCTTTCTTACAATGAGATCGTCCTATCGCACCTACACTCATCCATTGTTTATTCGTTGATTGGCCCTGATTTAATTATTTCACTATCTTGAATCCCCATTCGACCAAATGTACCCCCATTCCCATGACATGTAATAATTTTATCGCTTTTTATTTCTTTATTGTTTGCTTGTTTAGATAAGTACTAACACAAGAATAAAATCAACTTCTTTTCAAAAATATCAAAAAAATATGACTCGATCCAACGTCGAGTATTTTCTCATAAACAAAATCAATCAATTTCTTCCTTCCATTCCATTTCATTCAAACCTCTTCATTCAAATCTTTCTCAATCGTCCACCAAATGCTTGATTCAACGTCAAGCCATTTTCATAATAAAACTCAAAAAAATACTTAATTTCTATTTAACACTTTTCAATAAAGATGGAAATGGAACATGGTGGATACCACGTACTCCGGACACTAGGATTCGAGATGGATATCTCGCCTATCTTAACTCTCGCCATCATCCAAAATTGTCAATGCGGTTTCTTCAAAACCATTCTCAATCAAATTCAAAAACACTTCATTCTTATTAAACACTTTTACAAATAAGATGGAAATGGAACATGGTGGATACCACACACTCCTGAGACTAGGATTCAAGATGGATATCTCACCCATCCAAGTTCTCGCCATTACTCAAAACACATCCAAACCAATCAAACTTTTTTCTCGCCGTCGTGCAATTGAACCTTAAACCCTTTCTCAAACGAAAGGTATTTTGTTTCAAGATGATGCAAAGCAATGTTTCATCCACTTGAACGTGTGAGTAAGCTTGCGACGTTGCCCACGAATGTTGATTTATAAATCCATTCGGTCATGATGCGAACGTCCTCTTCTCCACTTGTTTTGGGTAGTCCAACAATGTTTTCGTCGATTGACACAAAGTAGCTTTCGCTAAAATCGACCAAAAAAGAAACATTTTTCTACCCATAACTATGTAAGCCTTGAGTTCTCTATTGCACCTGGAGATACGCAGGAGCATGATTCGTAAATCTTGTCAGGCCCATTAATAAAAAACTTAGGTTTAGTTTCCTTCATTGAAAATCCAAAACCTTTCTTCTCTTTCTTTCCTACCTAATAACTTGAAGCCTAACATTTCAAACTAACACTAACGCGCACAACTAACCTAACGGTTCCCGTTGAGTACAACGGACGTGAGGGGTGCTAATACCTTGCCCTTGCATAATCGACTCCGGAATCCTGATTTGGTTGCAATGACCATAATCACTGTCGTCCTTTCTTTGGTTTTATCGATATTTCCCCTTTCCTTTTAGGAATAAATAAAGTTCGGTGGCGACTCTACTTAGTCCATCATTGCGAGCGTGCGATTGCGTTTCGCTAGGTCGTGTCTCTCATTATTTTTCGAGGTACGCCAGATACCACTAGTCAGCTTCAACATATCCAACTTCACACTGTTAGGAGTCTATGCACACACTAAAGTCAGATATCTGAATTGCTCAATCAATTCCAGTTCTCGAACCTTAAGCATCGACATATGTAATGACTTCTTACTCAATGCATTAGCTACAACATTAGCTTTACCCGGATGGTAACTCAAGCCAAAATCACAACCCTTCAGAAATCTGAGTCATCTTCTCTGCCTCATATTCAACTTTTTCTGATTGAATAGATACTTTAAGCTCTTGTGATCAATGAACACCTCAAATCTGGAGCCAAACTGATAATGTCTCAAAATCTTTAGCACAGATACCACTGCTTCCAACTCTAGAGCATGCGTGGGATAATTCTTTTCATGAATTCTCAATTGTCTAAAAGCATAAGCTACAACAAATTAATCTAAGCACAGATGGAATATTTTATTCATGTACTTCATGAACACTTCAGGCGTATTAGATACTCCAAACGACATCACAGAATACTCATAATGATCATACCTCATTCTGAAAGCAGTCTTTGGGATGTCTTCTGGTTTCAAATGAATCGGATGACAACCTGGACGCAAATCAATCCTTCTAAATACACACGGGCCAGCCAACTGATCCATCAAATCACCAATCCTCATAAATTCATACTTGTTCTTGATAGTGACCTTATTCATTTGTTGACAGTCAACACATAACTACATGCTACCATCTTTCTTCTTGACTATCAACATCAGCGCACCCCATAGTGAAACACTCAGCCGACCAAACTTCTTCTCAAGAAACTCTTCTAATTGTTTCTTCAGCTCTCTCAACTCTGAAGTAGACATTCTATGAGGATCCACCGACACAGGACTAATATCGGGTACTAAGTCTATAGAGAGCTCAACTTCACGCTCCGAGGGTAAATCATTAATATCCTATGAAAACACTTTTGGGAAATCACACACCACTAGAAACTCACCAATCACAGCCTTGCTTTCAGCCTTCATATAAGCTAATATCATAAACACATCAGCCTCATCCTTCATACACTGATCCATTTTCTTAGCAAACACAAACAACTCATCGCTTGCATCAAACTCTGGAAATGACACTGAATTATCGAAATAGTTGACATGCACTTCAAGTCTTCCTCTTCAACAAACTCGGGAAATAACATTGACTCATCCAATAATTTATACTATTGCAATCAACAGCATGCTGAACCAATCCTTCACACTCGAAACATCTTAGAGAAGCATAAACTTCTCCCTCACTTGTTTCAATCTCGCTCCTACATACAAGCAATTAGAAAAACAAATGAGTACCAATAGTGAACAACGGCATGATAAAAACATGGTCGGACGAACCAACCTTCTCTGATACCATTATGTAACAATCTAAACCCCAAAACTCGAAATAATGTAGAAATGAAACAAATACTCACATAGGGTGTCACGCAAAGACAACTTAAACCTGCTCCGTAACACAGGTTATATAAAACATGTGTTAAATTAAACACATGTGTCGCATCACGCGAAAAACCGGCGGGAAAAGAAAGAAACAACAGAGCCGCCACCGTACGTTATTTATCCCAAAAGAGGGAAAGGAAACGCTCGAAGTAAACCTAGGAAAGAACATGGTCTCGCGACAAAAGAGGATGGGTTCGGGAGTCGGTTATGCGAAGGGAAGGTATTAGCACCCCTACGCATCCGTCGTACTCGACGGGATCCACGCACAAAAGGAAGGAAAATGGTTGCTAAAACACTGCTCAAACACACACACACTGGCTGAAAGAGACACGAGAAAACAGATAAGACTAAAACTGACTCGGCAGGATATCGCATCTTGGGCCTACTTAGTCTATCAGGCATAGACATCAGAGTCAAAGTAGTTCGGACTGGGGAAACGACACATGCTCGCTAGGATGTCGCATCCTATGCATACGTATCTCCTCGGACGAGAGAAGAATCAGAGCATTCGTAGCTCGGCTGACACGCACACAAACAAACAAAACAGCACAGGCAAACGTGGAGCCCGACTGCCAATCACTGGACTTATATCGGCATCCGAACCAAAACACACCCACACTGGAACCCGAATGCCATTCGATGGACTTACATCAGCTTCCAAGCACACAACAACATAACAAGTTAATAGGGAGTCGGGGACTCGAGCCTATAACTGTCAAGCACACACTCAAACAAACAGACAACAAATTGCTAAGGAGTCAGGCACTCGAGCCTAGCAACTGTCAAACAACACACAAAAAGAAAAAAAAAGCGCCCGGAGAGATCAACTCAATCTCCTGCCTACATACTTCATCTGGTATGAAGATCAGGGCGATGTAGTTCCCCTACGCAGGGATAAAGGACTTAGCCTAACCAGATAACAGAGGGAGACACAACTCTAGGGAGACTACGACTCGAGCCTAGATGTTGTCATGCAAAATCAACCCTAAGTTAAGGTTTCTAGCTAAATGGCACACGGGCCAACCTATCCTAGACATGACTTACACAGGAAGCAAGCCACACACACACCAAACTTGCACAGGAAGCAAGGGGGGTCTCGATTGCAACTAGGGCAAGAGAAAGGGGAGGTCTCAATCGCAACGCGGGCGAGAGAAAAGAATTAGTGTTAGTGGTTAGTCAAACTCGACAAGACATCGCATCTCGTGCCTACGTATCTCATCTGGACATGAGAATCAGAGTTGCCGTAGTTCGGCTACGGAGGGATAAAGGATCTCGATTGCAACTAGGGCAAGAGAAAGGGAAAGTCTCGATCGCAACGAGGGCGAGAGAAAGGAAAAGTCTCGATCGCAACGAGGGCGAGAGAAAGGAAAAGTCTCGATCGCAACGAGGGCGAGAGAAAGGAAAAGTCTCGATCGCAACGAGGGCGAGAGAAAGGATCGCAACGAGGGCGAAAGCAAACAAGGATTAGTCTAAACTAAACCTAACTTGCACAGGAAGCGAGTCAAACAAACATACAAGTACAGATAGCACACACTATACACAAGCAAGTGGCTCGAACAAGGGTTAGGTTTTAGTCGAGGGGTCATGTCAACCTCAACAAACAAACCTCTGGAATGGGGTGAGTGTTGCTCTTAACCTTGCCATTGAGGGGCTAAGGTGAAGCAGATGAAAGGAGATGAGGGGTGTGCCTCATTGCTTCTATCCCTGGCCTGGGAGAGCATTTGACAAGAATGTGTGGGTTCAGAAAGTGGGAACCCTTCTACACATTTGATACTGACTCAACTGTGCAATTGCACAAGATCTTGGGTTTTTATCTGAAATGCATCAACACAGTAGTGTGAGCAAAACAGAAGACACACTGAATAGCAGGGGATAGGTTGCTTATCCCTTGGTTCTGCCAATTGCCTCTTCACTTAGGAGGTCTTTGACTCTGTACAAGGACAAATTAAACATACACAAACATTGCCTCTTAAGGAGGACTTCAGACAGTTGCCTGGCCAAGTAACAGGCCAGGTCTTCCAGACTACATGAAGAAAAAGGAATTATACCTCAAGCAAATTGCTAAATAGCAAAACAAAGCAAGTTCAAAGAACTTAAGCAACTAAGGGTACAAAACAAAGGTTAGCACATGATATGTAATCAAACTCAATCAAATTTGTATGATCTTTGAGGCATTGTTGCTTAACCTGAAACATAAACTCAATCATAAGCCCAAAAGACCACTAGGACAAGCCTAGGGTCAAAAACAAAGGAGAAAGTCAAAACAGCAAATGAAAGTCAACCAAAGTCAAGTTCAAACATTTAAGAAGCAAGCACAATTGGATTCATATTCATATCATGCATCATCATCATTTCATGAGCAAGAGAAACCAAAGCATGGTAAATGAAGGCTCAAAGAAGTCAACAGAATGACTTGCATCAAAAGTCAACTCAAACAATTTCAAAAATCATCAAATAAATCATACTCAATCCTAACATCTAGCATGGTAAGCATGTCAAATTTCATTGCATTTGGACAAGTGGAAGGCAGTCAATGAAAATCATAAAGTCAAAGCAAATTCAAGCATGCACAAAGAAGTTAAACAAACATGGGTCAACTTCAAAAAAATCATAACTAAATGAAAACAGATGAGAAATGAATGAGATTAACACCAATGCCAAGCTCAAGATGTCTAGTAGGCACATGCAAAATTTCATGATCATACAATAAGGTATGAGAATTTCCCAAATGAAATGGCAAGGTATGTCACACAAAGTCAACATTTGACTAGGCAGGGAATAAAAATCTCAAATAATTAGGAAATAGCACAATTAATTCCAAGAAAAATCACAAGTCAACTAGACATATGAAATGAGGTTCATGCAAAATTTGGGGTCAATTGGAGGCCAGGAAGCATGTCAACAAAATTCATGAATTTACACATCCATGGTGTAACACAAGTTGTCACACCCTACTTCAAAAATTTGTATCTCAACAACCACATATGATAAAATCATGAAATTTACACCAAAATAAGCATGAATGAGTGTAGAATAACCACAAAAATTTTCAGATCAAATGGATGCAACATGATTATTTCACAAGAGAAATGGCAAGAGGTACAATTTTTGGTCACATTACACAAATCCTAAAGCCATCAAAAATCCAGCCACACAAAAAATAATTAAAAATCAAGATAAAATAGTGGACATTCTCATGAACATGATGCAAAAACTTTCAAGATTTTTGGATGTGAAATGAGTGAGAAACGAATTTTGGAAGATGAGTAACAATTTGGAACCAAAATGGACAAAGTAACATGAATTAGCAAGTCAAACCAGTTGACCAGTGGCTTGTAATTGTGCGCTTCATTAATCTAAACGACCGTGTTTAAGGGGTGACCAGGAAATAATGTGATTGGTCCGCATGGTGCAACAGTGTACATGCGTACGCGAGACATTCACAAGTTCTGGGGATGGCTGAAGAAACCCTAGGGTTTATGAACAGTAAGCAATAACCTTCATCCCCCAAATCATGTTTCATGAAAAAAATCCCAGAAATCCAAATTAAAGACACACAAAGGTTCAGCAAGTCAAGGTGAACAAAGGTACAACATCAATTTTCATCAAAACAAAGCATAGCTCACGAATCGAACAGAAAAAAGATCCAACATCAAACATTGCTCATGAGCAAAAATTCTCAGAAATGAATAATGGGCATACATATAGAAGCATTAGACCGTGTACATGACAAATCCAAGCACTGTTTTCATGGAAACATGCTGATGCAGGAGAATCGAGCAAAAATGCATATGAACACAAAACTTCATTTCCAAATTTCTAGCAAACTACTTAACTATTTTTCATGATACAAAGTGCATAATGATCAGTGTACTAGGATCTACAATAAGCATGGCATGGTTTGTCAAATCAAGTAAATCGAAAACTGACCAATATGAAGAGCAGAGGAAGATTCAGCAGCTTTCAGGCTTGGATATGCTCAAACAGTTGAAGATTCTTCTTCCACAAGTTGAATGGTGAAGCAATCGTGGCTCAGCAACCCTTGTAGGAGCTTGAAACAAGTTCTGCCATGGCAATGGTGTTGGAAGAACAGTCGAGCAGTTGAGCTTCCAGCTGGAAAAGGGTGGTTGCAAAAGGTTCACAAGGATGCTTGGTTGTTGGAGAAACCAAAGGAGGCTCGAGGGTTTTGGAGTTTTTGCTCAGAAAATGCAATATGGTCAAAATGCAAATTGAGAAAATGAGATGTATTCTGTGTGTTTGCAGCTGCTAGGGTTGCTTCAATTGACAGAAAATAGCATATATACCATCTGTTTAAGCAATGCTAAACATGTGCTAACCAAACTTTGCTTAAATGAAGCCAATTGCTAATCTTGCAATTTTGACCAAATGGTGGTATGTGATAGCATGTGCACGAATTTTGGGCCTCAAACATGTTTCCAATAACCTTCCAAACAATTCCCAATTGGCCAAATGTGCTGAAAACACTTAATTCAAAAAGTCAACCTTTGGTCCACACTTGAATTTAAATGAAACAAGTCAAAAAATGCCATTTTGATTGGCAAGGTTTTGGTGTATGAAATTTATATTTTTGGAAAGAGGAGATGAAATTTGGTTTGTAGGAAAAAACCCCACTAAAATTGGCCAAATGGTTTGAGAGATATGGTCATTTGAAGTTCAAGATTTTGTGAAAATGATTTGATCATATCTTGACAACCATACATGGGAATTGAGAGTTCTTGGACTTTTTGAAAATGGGAGAACAAGATCTTCAACTTTCATGTTGGGTAAAAATTCATTTGAAGCTTGTATCATGATGCAAGATGAGGATCAAGAAGTTTCCATTTTTGGCAGTTAAAATTACAGGTCCAGTTTCTATTTTTGGAAATTTTCTGATTGGCTTCAAATTCTTCAATGATATTGTTTGCCATGATATATGAGGCCTATTGGGACATGAATAAGCTCTCTCAAACCATTTCCATCCATCAAAACCATAAAATCAACCACAGTTGACCAACTTTGACTTTCTAGGGTTTCTGACTGTCTGTGCCTGAACCGATGACTTCTGAACATTCAACCTTTGGCCTAAACACTTCAAATGGACCTCCAAGTTATGTGAACATGTTGGATAAACCCTAGGGCTTTGGCTCCTTGAGAAACAACCTTGCTTGCTTGGGTGACTGATCTCCTGATCAGTTTGACCTAATTCTTGATTTGCTTGCACTTGAGGCAACTGGGGGCAATGCAATGCTATGCAATGGACCATGATATGCTATGACCTAATATGGAAATGTATGTACAATGATAGGTGCAAATTTGAGGTGCTACAACTGCCCCTATTCAATCAGCTGGGAACCCGAATGGATGAGAGCAACGGCTGTCAGACTTTCAGGGTAAATAGGGATTGAATACAAAAGAACCGTAGAAATTTGCACCAACTGAATATAATACAAGAATGCCTGCCAGGATCGGCAAAGAAATAGTCTTGAAAGAAAAAATCCGTCTGGAACGGAAAGAAGACATCGGCCTGAATACCGAAACAGAAACGTCGACCTGGATACCAAAATAAATGGCAACACAGGGATAACCACGGCCTGAGCGCCGCTCGTCAGTCTGAATACTGAGCATCGGTGTATGAGAGATTTGATGTTGATCCGAAAATCGGAAATTGGCCTAGATGCCACTTCGGTCTGAACACCGGAAAAACATAAGTACATCGACCTGATCGTCGGAAACTTCTTCGGTCTGAATACCGGAAAGATTGGCCTGAGTGCCAAAGCGTGAATTGGTTTGTGTTCCAAAACACTCAACATCCTGAAGAGGGCTAGAAAAGCAGTCTTGTTAAAGGATGGACATTCGATTCCACAAGAGATACGAATCTTACTCGACTGGGGAGGACGACTTCGACCCAAGAGCGCATGAGACATATCATCTATAGCCGTCAGAACGTAGATAATAATCTCGCATGGAAGATTATCCATAACCGGGTTGTAGGTTGTTAAATGAATAATCGACCGACATCATCCTGAAGAGAGCGGAGGCAAACTTGTTAAAGGATGGACATTCGATTCCACAAGGAATACGAATCTTACTCTGCTGGTGATAACAATCGAAAGATTGACCAAAGAGTGCATGAGATATATTATCTATAGCCGTCAAAACGTAGATAATAACCTCGCATGGAAGATTATCCATAACCGGGTTGTAGGTTGTTAAATGAATAATCGACCGAACATCATCCTGAAGAGAGCGAAGGCAAACTTGTTAAAGGATGGACATTCGATTCCACAAGGAATACGAATCTTACTCGACTGGGGAGGACGACTTCGACCCAAGAGCGCATGAGACATATCATCTATAGCCGTCAGAACGTAGATAATAATCTCGCATGGAAGATTATCTATAACCGGGTTGTAGGTTGTTAAATGAATAATCGACCGACATCATCCTGAAGAGAGCGGAGGCAAACTTGTTAAAGGATGGACATTCGATTCCACAAGGAATACGAATCTTACTCTGCTGGTGATAACAATCGAAAGATTGACCAAAGAGTGCATGAGATATATTATCTATAGCCGTCAAAACGTAGATAATAACCTCACATGGAAGATTATCCATAACCAGGTTGTAGGTTGTTAAATGAATAATCGACCGAAAAGAAAGGCATCAGGGTACCAGGACTAAGAGAGGATAAAGTTGCTAACTCGGAGCAAATACCCAAAGGCAGGGGAAGACCCAATGGGGACAATACTGCTTGATCAAGGCAAGTATCCAAAGGGGAAAGAATATCAATACTGCAAAGCGGATACTGATAATTGCAAAGAGGGGATTACATCTACCGGTTTGTAGGCAGAAAACCACGGAAAAGTAACCAGTCATCATCGGGATGAGCACAAAGGGTTAATTCCAACAAGGGGATGAAAGTGGGATTTTACAACTACCAGCTAGTGGGTAGAAAACCACAAAGATAGGACTTACAGCTACCGGTTTGTAGGCAGAGGCCAATGGAAAAGTAACCAGTCATCATCGAGATGAGCACAAAGGGTTCACTCCACCAAGGGGATGAAAGTGGGATTTTACAACTACCGGTTAGTGGGTAGAAAACCACAAAGATAGGACTTACAGCTACCGGTTCGTAGGTAGAGGCCAATGGAAAAGTAACCAGTCATCATCGAGATGAGCACAAAGGGTTCACTCCACCAAGGGGATGAAAGTGGGATTTTACAACTACCGGTTAGTGGGTAGAAAACCACAAAGATAGGACTTACAGCTACCGGTTCGTAGGTAGAGGCCAATGGAAAAGTAACCAGTCATCATCGAGATGAGCACAAAGGTTCACTCCACCAAGGGGATGAAAGTGGGATTTTACAACTACCGGTTAGTGGGTAGAAAACCACAAAGATAGGACTTACAGCTACCGGTTCGTAGGTAGAGGCCAATGGAAAAGTAACCAGTCATCATCGAGATGAGCACAAAGGGTTCACTCCACCAAGGGGATGAAAGTGGGATTTTACAACTACCAGCTAGTGGGTAGAAAACCACAAAGATAGGACTTACAGCTACCGGTTTGTAGGCAGAGGCCAATGGAAAAGTAACCAGTCATCATCGAGATGAGCACAAAGGGTTCACTCCACCAAGGGGATGAAAGTGGGATTTTACAACTACCGGTTAGTGGGTAGAAAACCATAAAGAAAGGACTTACAGCTACCGGTTTGTAGGTAGAGGCCAACAAATTCCGCTGAGGATAAGATGAATGAGTGCCGGTTAGTGAGCAACTATTCATTTATGCCCCAGGGAAGCACAAGAAACAGTCGACGGGGAGCCAGTTTAGGATCGATCCAAAAAGGCAGACTGAAACAAGACTCATCCTAATGAGGAAGGAACTCAATAGGGAAAACCCATCCCAGTGTGTGTTGGGAGGGAACGGAAACAACCGTCATCCACGAGGAGGTATCTCAGTGGGGAAATGGCAGGAAAGGGCAGACACTTTCTGCTTAAGGGGTTGGCTCTACATGGAGAGATCAGACACACCCAACTCTGCTAGGGAGGATCTACTGGAGAGATCTGTATCAACAAATAGCAGGAGGTAACAATCAACAGATACCCGGCGACAGCTGCAACATGAGTATCCGAATGCTATGATTATGCATGTATGCATTATGCATGATGAATGTATGATGAATGCTGACAAACAGACATGCTCAACACGCAGGTCCGGGAATCAACCGTCCGGAGAGAAAACCAAAGTCATCATCCTGCAGGGGAGGAAGAGCCACAAGAGGCTTCCGGAGGGATCGTCAGTCACAACCGGAGAACAGAGTTCAACATACAGGCGGATGCGCCACAACAACTTGTGCTGGAAATCAGGGATACCAAGAAGCAACCAGATCTCTGATGAGGATACATAGGCATTGATAAAGCTCATCATGCCAACAACTCCGCTGGGGATCCATCTGAGGACATGATGGAGTACTGGGATGTCAATTCACCGAATACTGAATCTTCCAAGAAAAGCACCCATGCTGGGGGAGAGAGGAAGACTACTCTGCTGGAGAGAGGAAAGTTAAAGTCTTCAGTAAACACTCTGCTTGGGGAGCTGCCCCACAATAATGTCTGAAACAGCAAACTTGCTGGAGATGCCCCATGATAGGGCTCAAACAACACTCTACTGGGGATGCCCCACAATAGAGCTAACAGGGATTTGGAGGAAGAATCTGTACTGCCGGGAACATGAAGATGAATAACTTCAAACGACACTGCATCGGGCAACTTCACTGAGGAGAGACCATACGAGGTTCTGCAGGACAAAGATACAGTCATGCTCGAGATACGAACAATTGTCTTACCCGTTGGTAATCATACCACCCCCGGGAGAGCACTGCGGGTCTCCTAGGTATCCTTCCATCATCGTGAATGTTCACTTTGTTTAAGAACAATTTTTTTTGAAAAATTTGTTTATTTTGAAAACAATGATACTTTATCAATTAAACATGCAAAACATTTGTTGAGTCGAAACAAATAAGAGTGCAAATAATGGGATAAAAGCTCAAATAGATGTAATGGAATGGTAGTCTGCAAAGGGCGAGACTCCATAGATCTGTACAAGTTTGAAATCGGTGATGTATATTGGAGAGGGCTACATTGAACATAATGACCTTTCCTCTACCATTCTGAATTTTCGATGTATTCAGAGCTTCAGTCGACGACGAATCGAGAATTCCTGACGGATGACAGATGTACAGCACAGTCTTGTCAGGATGCAGTTACTTGCCAAATCCCTAATTTTTGCCTAGATTGCCCTAGTGTGAGGTGATCAATCTAGCGGGATGCAAATTCTTTTTTCAATGTCTCTAACTTTTGCCTGGATCGCCCTTTCGGGTTTTCAATCCACCGAGACGCTCCTTTTTGCCTAAGTCGCCCTTTGGGTGTTCGACTTAGCGAGCTGTTTTGCTCTTTTTTTTTTTGTTTTAGGCGAAGTATTTCTTGACTGCATCTGGAATTCACAGGACGAGTGAACTTCTCCATCCATTGTTGTAAGTGTCGAAACATTGCCTGAAGAGGCTCTCTTGTCAACACATGGACTTTCATAGCTTGGAGTTCACTTGCCCCTGGAATTGGGCACGAAAGACAAGGCTTTCTTGAGCATGAGGTCCCTCGGAACACACGAGGCTTGACCTTCTTGTTGAATGCTTTTTCACTTTCTGCTGATATGACTGACCATGACACATGGCAGTTGATCTCTTCTTTTCGATCGAATTCAGCATCAGCCAACTAGGGACTTTGAGGGTGCTATTTTTCTTTTATTTCTTTCTTTCTTTTTCTTTCTTTTGATTTCTTTTGATTTTGATTTTTTTTTCGCACCCTCCTCTTTCTTCTTTCTTTTTTTCTTTTTTTTTCTTTTTTTTTTTTTTGATAATGCCCCAGTTGGCTGTTCTGCTGATTCTCGAGATGCAGCTGAGTGTGACCTTCTTTTCTCGCTCAAGAAGTCGAGAAATCTCGTCAGGAATCCCTTCAACATCATCTTCTTCCGCTTCGAATACAGGGAATTCAAAATTGGAAGATGACGTCCGATCACTATGTTCAATGGGTTTAAGAAACAACCTGCATAATGATTTTGATATGAAAAGCTCTTTGAAAATCAAACAAGACAATCGTTATGCAGATGAAAAGATTGCTTTTATTCTTGTTTTTTTTAAAGGTTTTTTGTGATCACCAATTTCATGCAAAAAGCGGAAAGGGAAAACAAATGGGAAAACAAATGTTTGACATGAATTTATTTGAATGAAAATATCATTGCACAAAATGTTGCCAACAATGTCATCACTTCTCCTTTTGGCATGGGAGAAGGGTTTTTAAACAAAGTGATTATTACAAAGACTTATGGACAACTGTAGGAACGCCCACAATGACCCAATTGTGATAGATCCCACCGGGGATGACAACCGTCAGTATCTCTTGCATCAGCAGCTTCTGTTTTCTGAACAACCCTTCTGAAGGAAAAGTCGGCGCCAGCCCAGGACTTGTTATCTTCAAGCTTGATTAACACGGGGACCCAAATCTTCCATGATCAGAATACCTGACCTCACAAGGTCTTGAACCTTCATCTTCAGCTGGAAACAACTATCCACATCATGACCAGGAGCACCCGAATGATACACACAATGCTGTTCAGGCCTATACCACCACCGAGGGTTGACAGGTATGGGCGGCGGGTCTCTGGGAGTAATCAAGTTCCGCTCTAACAGAGTGGGATACAGTTCGGCGTAGGACATGGGGATTGGATCAAAAATGATCTCCTTCCTCCCATTACTTATACCAGCTTGATTATCAATGGGAGGCTGGTAAGCCTGCTGTTGAGGATGACGTTGTGGACGCTGATGCTGTTGAGCTGGTCTTCTCTGTTGTTGTTGAGTTGCTGGGATAGTCACAGCAGCGACCTGACAATATGGTCCTCTGTTTGCACTCCTTCGACGGTGCACAGCATTCGTTTCATTCTCTCCCCTTTTGGGTGCCCCAGAGAATGGCTTCTTAGAATTTGAAGAGTTTGAAAAGCCAGGATCTTGTATCCTTCCTGCTTTGATAAGGCTTTCAGTTCTCTCCCCACAGACAACAACATCAGAAAAGCTGCTGAACGGGCAACTTCCCAAGCGATCCATGAACACACCTTGCAAGGTCCCAATGAACATGTCAGTCAGCTCTCTCTCCAACATCGGAGGTTGCACTCTAGCGGCTAGCTCACGCCACCTCTGGGCATACTCTTTGAAACTTTCCTTATCTTTCTGATACAAGCTCTGTAACTGAGTTCGGCTCGGCGCCATGTCCATGTTATGCTTGTATTGCCTCAGAAAGGCTTCACCCAAATCTCTCCAGCTTCTGACTGATTCTCGCTTCAGATCCATGTACCAGTCCAAAGATGCCCCAGATAGACTATCTTGGAAAAAGTACATCCACATCTTTTCATCGTCAGTGTAAGCAGATATCTTCCTGAAGTAAGCCTGCACGTGGGTGCGAGGACAGGAGGTACCGTTGTACTTGTCGAATGAGGGTGCCTTGAACTTGTAGGGGATCTTCAACCCTTCCACCAGACCCATGTCGGTCACATCAAACCCAAGTGAGTTCTGACACTCCATGGCTCGGATTTTCTCAGCAAGAGCATCCACTTTACGATCCCTATCCTCCATTCTGACCACTTCATCTTCTTCACTCAGCAACGTGAACAAGTCCTCTTGTTGGTTGACAAACGGAGCTGGATGACGAATCGGAGCCCGGGTAGCTCTGACATTGACCTCTGCAGCAAGAGGCTGTCTATTGATTCTGATGCCCCCCAACTCATCAACCCCATCAAAGTTACTGGCGGGAGCGACAACAGCAACATTATCATCCACAGGAACACCCACTGGTGAAGCACGGTTGGCAGTTGGAATCACAACTTCCTGTCTCTGGGCTAAGGCACGCAGCTCCTCTTGCCCCTGAACGACCCCTTGCATCATGTTCATGAACTGGGCCATGTTCGCCCTCATCTCAGCTAGCTCGGTCTGAACCTGATCCATACTTCTTCTGATGATTGAGTCTGGTCGCGGTGCGGACGGTGATCAACAATCCTGTCTCAGCCAAAACCCAAAGTGAGAAGTCACTCCCAAGCATGTCTGTAATGCAAGGATGATATGTGTATGATATGCATATGATGCGAATGCTATTTTATCATGAATGATCCTGAAAAGGATATGCGTATGCGAGTTAACTTTTTCATGCATTACTATTTTTTTGGAAAATAAACATGCTATGATGCAGATGATGGAGCCAAGACTGGCAGGAACTGGCATCTGAGGAACCATCTGAAACCCCAAAGTCATCTGAGGAGCTGGCATTTGAACCCAAGTCTGGAGAACTGAGTCACCATCTGAGCGAGTACCCTCAAATTCAGCCCAGGGATCCGAAATAAACGGAACCCTCTGATCAAAACCAGGATCAAACCTCCGGCGTCCAGAAATAAATGTCCAGAATTCATAGTCACCATCAGTACTGGGAGTCACCAACTGTACCTGTTAAAATGATCAAACCCTTCCCCACTCACGGGTGTCGTCTAGGCCAGGGTAAGGTCGAGAGAAACGCAGCATAAATAACCTTTCGCAGAATATCATCCTGTGCACACCCGATGTATGCACCGATAATATCCCACCAGGGTCTGAACTGCTCGTGATATCAATGTTCCGCTAAGTGGCGCAATACCACCCGCTTCCCACGAATCACTCTATTCCTAGGTTTCCTAGATTTCACTCATAGCCTGGGTATTGGGCCTTTTACCTCGAGTAACTCCCACCCCAAACAGAGAAACACAGCCAGATGAACAGATGAATATGAATGAATGCAAACATTAATGCAAATAATAAATGCAAACAGTAAATGCAAATATATACAAAGAATGCAATAAAATAGTGCAAAGCAACCAAAGCCCTAACCTAGAGAGCGCTAGGAGAGACTCGCTCAGGGAAGATGGACCAGCATAGGTCAACTTCTCTTATTCCCCAGCAGAGTCGCCAGCTGTCGCATCACGCAAAAAACCGGCGGGAAAAGAAAGAAACAACAGAGCCGCCACCGTGCGTTATTTATCCCAAAAGAGGGAAAGGAAACGCTCGAAGTAAACCTAGGAAAGAACATGGTCTCGCGACCAAAGAGGATGGGTTCGGGAGTCGGTTATGCGAAGGGAAGGTATTAGCACCCCTACGCATCCGTCGTACTCGACGGGATCCACGCACAAAAGGAAGGAAAATGGTTGCTAAAACACTGCTCAAACACACACACACTGGCTGAAAGAGACACGAGAAAACAGATAAGACTGAAACTGACTCGGCAGGATATCGCATCCTGGGCCTACTTAGTCTATCAGGCATAGACATCAGAGTCAAAGTAGTTCGGACTGGGGAAACGACACATGCTCGCTAGGATGTCGCATCCTATGCATACGTATCTCCTCGGACGAGAGAAGAATCAGAGCATTCGTAGCTCGGCTGACACGCACACAAACAAACAAAACAGCACAGGCAAACGTGGAGCCCGACTGCCAATCACTGGACTTATATCGGCATCCGAACCAAAACACACCCACACTGGAACCCGAATGCCATTCGATGGACTTACATCAGCTTCCAAGCACACAACAACATAATAAGTTAATAGGGAGTCGGGGACTCGAGCCTATAACTGTCAAGCACACACTCAAACAAACAGACAACAAATTGCTAAGGAGTCAGGCACTCGAGCCTAGCAACTGTCAAACAAACACAAAAAAAAAAAAAAAAAAGCGCCCGGAGAGATCAGCTCAATCTCCTGCCTACATACTTCATCTGGTATGAAGATCAGGGCGATGTAGTTCCCCTACGCAGGGATAAAGGACTTAGCCTAACCAGATAACAGAGGGAGACACAACTCTAGGGAGACTACGACTCGAGCCTAGATGTTGTCATGCAAAATCAACCCTAAGTTAAGGTTTCTAGCTAAATGGCACACGGGCCAACCTATCCTAGACATGACTTACACAGGAAGCAAGCCACACACACACCAAACTTGCACAGGAAGCAAGGGGGGTCTCGATTGCAACTAGGGCAAGAGAAAGGGGAGGTCTCAATCGCAACGCGGGCGAGAGAAAGAATTAGTGTTAGTGGTTAGTCAAACTCGACAAGACATCGCATCTCGTGCCTACGTATCTCATCTGGACATGAGAATCAGAGTTGCCGTAGTTCGGCTACGGAGGGATAAAGGATCTCGATTGCAACTAGGGCAAGAGAAAGGGAAAGTCTCGATCGCAACGAGGGCGAGAGAAAGGAAAAGTCTCGATCGCAACGAGGGCGAGAGAAAGGAAAAGTCTCGATCGCAACGAGGGCGAGAGAAAGGAAAAGTCTCGATCGCAACGAGGGCGAGAGAAAGGATCGCAACGAGGGCGAAAGCAAACAAGGATTAGTCTAAACTAAACCTAACTTGCACAGGAAGCGAGTCAAACAAACATACAAGTACAGATAGCACACACTATACACAAGCAAGTGGCTCGAACAAGGGTTAGGTTTTAGTCGAGGGGTCATGTCAACCTCAACAAACAAACCTCTGGAATGGGGTGAGTGTTGCTCTTAACCTTGCCATTGAGGGGCTAAGGTGAAGCAGATGAAAGGAGATGAGGGGTGTGCCTCATTGCTTCTATCCCTGGCCTGGGAGAGCATTTGACAAGAATGTGTGGGTTCAGAAAGTGGGAACCCTTCTACACATTTGATACTGACTCAACTGTGCAATTGCACAAGATCTTGGGTTTTTATCTGAAATGCATCAACACAGTAGTGTGAGCAAAACAGAAGACACACTGAATAGCAGGGGATAGGTTGCTTATCCCTTGGTTCTGCCAATTGCCTCTTCACTTAGGAGGTCTTTGACTCTGTACAAGGACAAATTAAACATACACAAACATTGCCTCTTAAGGAGGACTTCAGACAGTTGCCTGGCCAAGTAACAGGCCAGGTCTTCCAGACTACATGAAGAAAAAGGAATTATACCTCAAGCAAATTGCTAAATAGCAAAACAAAGCAAGTTCAAAGAACTTAAGCAACTAAGGGTACAAAACAAAGGTTAGCACATGATATGTAATCAAACTCAATCAAATTTGTATGATCTTTGAGGCATTGTTGCTTAACCTGAAACATAAACTCAATCATAAGCCCAAAAGACCACTAGGACAAGCCTAGGGTCAAAAACAAAGGAGAAAGTCAAAACAGCAAATGAAAGTCAACCAAAGTCAAGTTCAAACATTTAAGAAGCAAGCACAATTGGATTCATATTCATATCATGCATCATCATCATTTCATGAGCAAGAGAAACCAAAGCATGGTAAATGAAGGCTCAAAGAAGTCAACAGAATGACTTGCATCAAAAGTCAACTCAAACAATTTCAAAAATCATCAAATAAATCATACTCAATCCTAACATCTAGCATGGTAAGCATGTCAAATTTCATTGCATTTGGACAAGTGGAAGGCAGTCAATGAAAATCATAAAGTCAAAGCAAATTCAAGCATGCACAAAGAAGTCAAACAAACATGGGTCAACTTCAAAAAAATCATAACTAAATGAAAACAGATGAGAAATGAATGAGATTAACACCAATGCCAAGCTCAAGATGTCTAGTAGGCACATGCAAAATTTCATGATCATACAATAAGGTATGAGAATTTCCCAAATGAAATGGCAAGGTATGTCACACAAAGTCAACATTTGACTAGGCAGGGAATAAAAATCTCAAATAATTAGGAAATAGCACAATTAATTCCAAGAAAAATCACAAGTCAACTAGACATATGAAATGAGGTTCATGCAAAATTTGGGGTCAATTGGAGGCCAGGAAGCATGTCAACAAAATTCATGAATTTACACATCCATGGTGTGACACAAGTTGTCACACCCTACTTCAAAAATTTGTATCTCAACAACCACATATGATAAAATCATGAAATTTACACCAAAATAAGCATGAATGAGTGTAGAATAACCACAAAAATTTTCAGATCAAATGGATGCAACATGATTATTTCACAAGAGAAATGGCAAGAGGTACAATTTTTGGTCACATTACACAAATCCTAAAGCCATCAAAAATCCAGCCATACAAAAAATAATTAAAAATCATGATAAAATAGTGGACATTCTCATGAACATGATGCAAAAAATTTCAAGATTTTTGGATGTGAAATGAGTGAGAAACGAATTTTGGAAGATGAGTAACAATTTGGAACCAAAATGGACAAAGTAACATGAATTAGCAAGTCAAACCAGTTGACCAGTGGCACTTTTGTAATTGTGCGCTTCATTAATCTAAACGACCGTGTTTAAGGGGTGACCAGGAAATAATGTGATTGGTCCGCATGGTGCAACAGTGTACATGCGTACGCGAGACATTCACAAGTTCTGGGCATGGCTGAAGAAACCCTAGGGTTTATGAACAGTAAGCAATAACCTTCATCCCCCAAATCATGTTTCATGAAAAAAATCCCAGAAATCCAAATTAAAGACACACAAAGGTCCAGCAAGTCAAGGTGAACAAAGGTACAATATCAATTTTCATCAAAACAAAGCATAGCTCACGAATCGAACAGAAAAAAGATCCAACATCAAACATTGCTCATGAGCAAAAATTCTCAGAAATGAATAATGGGCATACATATAGAAGTATTAGACCGTGTACATGACAAATCCAAGCACTGTTTTCATGGAAACATGCTGATGCAGGAGAATCGAGCAAAAATGCATATGAACACAAAACTTCATTTCCAGATTTCTAGCAAACTACTTAACTATTTTTCATGATACAAAGTGCATAATGATCAGTGTACTAGGATCTACAATAAGCATGGCATGGTTTGTCAAATCAAGTAAATCGAAAACTGACCAATATGAAGAGCAGAGGAAGATTCAGCAGCTTTCAGGCTTGGATATGCTCAAATAGTTGAAGATTCTTCTTCCACAAGTTGAATGGTGAAGCAATCGTGGCTCAGCAACCCTTGTAGGAGCTTGAAACAAGTTCTGCCATGGCAATGGTGTTGGAAGAACAGTCGAGCAGTTGAGCTTCCAGCTGGAAAAGGGTGGTTGCAAAAGGTTCACAAGGATGCTTGGTTGCTGGAGAAACCAAAGGAGGCTTGAGGGTTTTGGAGTTTTTGCTCAGAAAATGCAATATGGTCAAAATGCAAATTGAGAAAATGAGATGTATTCTGTGTGTTTGCAGCTGCTAGGGTTGCTTCAATTGACAGAAAATAGCATATATACCATCTGTTTAAGCAATGCTAAACATGTGCTAACCAAACTTTGCTTAAATGAAGCCAATTGCTAATCTTGCAATTTTGACCAAATGGTGGTATGTGATAGCATGTGCACGAATTTTGGGCCTCAAACATGTTTCCAATAACCTTCCAAACAATTCCCAATTGGCCAAATGTGCTGAAAACACTTAATTCAAAAAGTCAACCTTTGGTCCACACTTGAATTTAAATGAAACAAGTCAAAAAATGCCATTTTGATTGGCAAGGTTTTGGTGTATGAAATTTATATTTTTGGAAAGAGGAGATGAAATGTGGTTTGTAGGAAAAAACCCCACTAAAATTGGCCAAATGGTTTGAGAGATATGGTCATTTGAAGTTCAAGATTTTGTGAAAATGATTTGATCATATCTTGACAACCATACATGGGAATTGAGAGTTCTTGGACTTTTTGAAAATGGGAGAACAAGATCTTCAACTTTCATGTTGGGCAAAAATTCATTTGAAGCTTGTATCATGATGCAAGATGAGGATCAAGAAGTTTCCATTTTTGGCAGTTAAAATTACAGGTCCAGTTTCTATTTTTGGAAATTTTCTGATTGGCTTCAAATTCTTCAATGATATTGTTTGCCATGATATATGAGGCCTATTGGGACATGAATAAGCTCTCTCAAACCATTTCCATCCATCAAAACCATAAAATCAACCACAGTTGACCAACTTTGACTTTCTAGGGTTTCTGACTGTCTGTGCCTGAACCGATGACTTCTGAACATTCAACCTTTGGCCTAAACACTTCAAATGGACCTCCAAGTTATGTGAACATGTTGGACAAACCCTAGGGCCTTGGCTCCTTGAGAAACAACCTTGCTTGCTTGGGTGACTGATCTCTTGATCAGTTTGACCTAATTCTTGATTTGCTTGCACTTGAGGCAACTGGGGGCAATGCAATGCTATGCAATGGACCATGATATGCTATGACCTAATATGGAAATGTATGTACAATGATAGGTGCAAATTTGAGGTGCTACAACATGCCATCACATGTTCACCTTTATGTAGGCTCATCGAAGAGCAAATAAATTAATTGAGGTAACTCAACAACCAAATAAGTCTCATGACATAAAACATAGTTATGGAAAAATTCCTTCAACATCAACAATATGACAAATAAAGTCAATACAAAAAATCTTTCACCTGCCCAGAGTTACAAATCAGAGCAATGAAATACTAAATAATCGTGTATAACAAGAAAAAGAAGAACAACCTATACGCCATCCCTCAGCCTCTAAACATCGACTCGGTTACTTGTTCGTCTGTACCCCAAGATGGAGCACATAACCACACAAAAAACAAAGGGGTGAGAATATTCTCATAATATATAATGGTTTAAAAGTATGCAAGGGTAACCTAAACAAACATCAATAATTATTCAACACATTTCAATTGCATACATCGCTGAAGTATTCTCAAATTACCAACATCAACATAATCATTCAATGCATATACAATTAATAAATGCAATTAACTCAACACCACAGCTCAACAATGCATGAGGTTCCATTATGGACAATATAGGTCTATCTCTCTCATGAATCCCCACCATAGGACCAGAGCACACCAATCGTTACCATCGACATAGGTAATACTTCACCAATTCCCATATGGAGTCAGTTACTCGCTCTTGAATCCACACCATCGGACCAGAGCACACCAAAATTTATTGTTATCACCATAAGCAACACTTCACTAATTCCTCATTGGAATTAGCTACTCGTTCATAAATCGATACCACCGGACCAGAGCATGACAAAGACTGGACGAAAGCCCGTACACCATGATGCATGATTCATCATAACATGCAATATCACCAAAAATGATCACTATATAATCACCATAATAAACAACGACATCACGATCCACAAAAAAAAGTGAATTAAATCATTCAACATAATAAACAACATCAAACACCTCAAAATAGTGGGCAAACATCATCCAATTCATAGCAGCGCATCAAAAATCAGAACGACAAACAAATTTACACAGCTGAGTGAATGACGATCATTTTGGCAGTGTGACAGCTTACCCATCACCAAGGTGACACTCATCACCCTACACGTCACCTCCCACATTACCCCTGTAAAGCCTGTCCCAACCAAACAAGCCTGTGGACCATGACGATAGCTGATGCCCGTCAGTGCCTCCAAAATGATGATGACTAAGGCGTCATTAGTGTGACACTTATCACCCTAAACTAGAATAGAAATTGAATTTTATGCAGTGGAGTTCAAAACAGAACTCTAATTTTACATTCCCTGTCCCCAAATTGAACTAAAACAGCATGGAATATATTATCTAACATCAAAGCATCAATTATCCATCAATCAACATGTAATTTCACTCATTTAAACATGATTTGACATACTTTATTCATCAAAATCATCACCTATATATGAATCCCATACAAACAAACATCGTGAACATGACCATACAAATCTCATAGTAAAATAGTGCACGAAAATGGACCTTCAAGCTCTAACAATGGAGTTTTTGTCTAAGCCCTAGCCCTTGCCTCTTTCACCAAAATTATGGTTTTTATGTACCCTCTTTATCCCCCAAAACTCTACCTACTAATAGTAAATTATATAACCTAATTTTTTAACTTCTTAAAATTGCATTAAAGCCCAAACTTTGTTACAAGTTACACTACTCTCTCTACATTCTCTAGTTTTCCATTATTCCACCCTAAAACTCTCCATTTTCTATTTTATTTTTAATTAATAAATCAAAATATTTATGATTTTAATTATTTAATTATTTTAAATATTCTAATCCTTTTACCACTACATCAAGGCTCTTACTACCCTACACCAATGCCCTACATGCACATACAAATCATCATGCATATTTAATTAAAAACACACTAACACTAATTAATCAAATAAATTGTCAAATAATCCGATTAAATAATTTAAAGCTATAAATATCAAGTAATTAGCTTTAAAACTAATTTTTCCTTTTCTCTTATCTTCTTCTATGCATATATTATTTTGTTTAATAACTACTTTATTAATAGTAAAATATGAGGAACAAATGGACCATTGATAACAAAATCATAAATTTAAAATCAATAACTTCAATGAAAAATTTTAATTCCTAATTTTCACATGAAAAACCTTTCACCATCAAATCATGGAGGCGTGTTCATAAAAGTTTTTATATTAAAAAATAATTGTTTGAAGTCATCATATTACCTTGTGAAACGACTAGTATTATAACAAGAGTTAGTTTATGATACTACTTGTTGACCAAGTGATTCTAAACAAAAGAGGTGGGGTTAAATTGTGAAGATAAAAGACCAGCGCTTAATTATAAAAACTTTGATTGATAAAAAGTTTAGTTTTTTTTATTTCTTCTAAAATGTTAAATAAAACATGATATTTTCCTCTCCCCACACATGACAAGACTTTAACCATCAAATGGTGGAGGTGTGCTCATAAAAATATTTAGATTAAAATGATTATTTGAAGTCACGATACTATCTCATGAGATGATTAGTCTTATAATAAGAGCTAGTTTCTGATACTACTTGTTGACCATGGGATTCCAAACAAAAGAGGCAGAGGTGAATTATGAACTTCCAGTTATAAAAACTTTAATTGATAAAAAATTTAAATTAATTTTATAACATAAATAGAGATTAAGTAGAAGAAGAGATAAATAGAAGAATATCAGAGAGATAAAGAGAAGGAAATACATAGAAAATAAATAAAGAACGAAAAGATAAAGAGATAATGGAAGAGAGAAGGACACTAAATATTTATATAGCCTTAACAGCTGTCATCAAGAACTTGATCAAACTTCATTTTACCTAAGGTGCTATCATTTTAGAGGTGGTATGACAGGTGTCAATTGAAAATAACATCTAGACAATTGTCATCAAGATTAATACATAGAATGAAACTTGTAATTCTACCTTTCCATAGGTCAAACCCATCACCATTAACAGTGGAGGTGTATTAGGAAATTCTCTTGTTAGAATAAGTTTTCAAAGTCATCTTCCTCTTGAGATGATTAGTTTTTAAAAAGGAGTTAGACTATGATTCAATTTTTTGGACATGTGACGGCGGTTTGAAAAAATTTTATTTGGAAAATCAGAGTTTGGATTTTTTTTGTAAAATAAAACAGCAAATACACATCAGAATAAAAGGATAAATGGAAAACCAAAGGAAATATAATAAAGTAAAGAGATAAGAGAGAGAGAGAGAGAGAGAGAGAGAGAGAGAGAGAGAGAGAGAGAGAGAGAGAGAGAGAGAGAGCAGAGAATTATACAAGTTCAACCTAAATTGAGCTACTCATATCCCCAAGAATTATTCTTGAGACCATACAATAATTTTGAGAGCTTGTAGAAGGATGTGACTAAGAACCTCCTTATACAAGGAAATTGAGTTTAAAGCATAATTTCCAACCAAACAAGTTTAGAGTTGTTATCGCCCAAAAACACAAAGATTTTCCACAGGTTAATCTCGAACCAGGTGGAGTTTTGAGTTGGATATCCTTCGAATTGAGATGGAGATTTAAGTTGACTATCCCCTAAGAAGAGATGGAGTTTTGAGTTGGCTATCCTCTGAACCGAATAGGGATTTTACACAAGCTGACCTCGAACCGAGTTGAGATTTTACATTGGCTATTCTCAAACCAACTAAGCTCTTACACTAGCCTAAACTCAAAAACAAAGATCAGATATTATAAAGGCTAATCTCGAATTGATAAAGCTTTTAATTGGGAAGATATAAATACTTTTTATGGAGATTTTGATAGTTGAACTTATGTGAAAAAATAGATTTTCTTCTTGGAGAAACTCACAAACTAAACAGAGACTTCCTAAGACATACCCCCAAACTAAATAAGAGCATTTACTGGTTTATCTCTAAACCAAATAACTTCTTATAGAAGAAGTTGTTGGATAAGTGACTCAAAGCAGAAGATTGGGGGGGGGGGGATGAACTGTGGTATTCAAATTTCGTGATTAATTTTAAGGGTTTATTACTTAAAAAGAAAAATGTGCTAGTACCTTCAAGATCGCAGAGAAAATCAGAGGAAAATAAAACCATAAAGTAAATAACAAGAATCGAGAAGATAAGGGTTATAGAAATGGCACTAGATAATTATCCAGGTTTGGTCAAAAGTTGGCCTAATCTTATCCCCAAAAGATCTTCTTGTGATTTAACTATAATATTTAGCTTTAACAGTTTTTGCACACAACCCTGTGATACAAGTGAATCAAGAGATTAACCACTAGCTTATACCTTTAAACAAAAGAGAGATTTTCCACAGGATGAACTCATTAAGTAGAAATTTCACTAGATCATCTCAATAGCCGAACATAACTTTTGTAGGTTAAGTTCTATAACAAAACAAAGATTTTTACTAGTTCATCTCAAGAACACAATATCAATTCTTTAGGAGTATCATAATCTTTAAAACAAAAACAATGGGACGACACAATACAACTCTTTCTTGACGAGTAGTTTTCACAAACAAGGCACTTAGGAAAGTTTGGTATAAAATAAATATTTAAAGAGAATGAAGAGAGAGATGATATATAAAGAATTAGGAAAACACGAAATTCTGGTGTGTAATAAAGTGAGGAGAAACCTCATTTATATAGGAAAATATTTTGCTCAAAATGGAAACAATCTATGGGCCAAATTGATGGCCCAATCGATTAGGCAAATCAATCAGGTGCATCAAATAATTAATTATTATGGCCCAATATACATGGTTTTGATATAGAGCAGTTACCAATCATTAAGAGACTATCATAATTGACTATGAACTTGATTAGGATACATATAATTGATCAGGTATAACCTAATCGATTATATAACTTAAAAATTCTCCTAATCAAGCATACAGTCCCCTAATCAATTGTCTATGCTTTAAAATCATTTTTATGTGATTTTGTTAGGTAAATAAAGGCTTTAAAGTTATTGTCTGTGTGTTGTGTGTGTATGTGTGTGGTGTGTTGTGGTGTGTATGTGTGTGTGAGTGTGTGTATGGTGCGTGTGTGTGTATGGTGTGTGGGTATGTATATGCGTGTGTGTGTATGGTATGTGTGGGGGGGATGTGTGTGTGTATGTGTGTGTGTGAGAGAGAGAGAGAGAGGGAGAGAGAGAGAGTTTCCTTAGTATCTTAGTAGTTACTCTCCTACTTTCACAAGACTCTTGTCACTAAGATAGACACGACCGTGCAAGAAATTCACATATCCTCTCTTTAACAACTCACCAACTTTCAACTTCCTTTGTCATATATATCGATCGCATAAGCATTTCACCGGCACCTTGAATATTCTACTTGAAAGAGCTTGAGATGTCTTCAATTTAATCACCATTCATAGAGAGTTGGAAAGATATCACCACCAACTTCAATATTTATCTGTGTTGTCATCACCAAAACATCAAGAGGAATTTTAGAATCAGGATCATCAGCATCATAAATGCAAGTACACAGATCCATATTGTCCCCCTTTTGATGTTATAAACGCTTCTCTCAGGGAGGTGGTACAAGTGATAATAGATAGATAAAACTTAAAATGGTTAAACTATAACACCCCGAAATTTGATTTAATTTATTTAATCAGAGTATTTATGTTTTTATTTAATTATTTGGTATGTGATGTGTTTTTAAATAAATATATTATGAGGTGTATAGTGGGGTGTAGTGAGAGTTTTAGTGAGGTTTTTGGATGGAAAAGAGGAGCTAAGAGGAAATAAGGGACGTGGTTAACATTTTAAAAAGAATTGGACCTAAGTGTAATTACCTAAAGAATAAATTAGGTTTTTGAGATGAAAAGAGATTAGAGACCTAAGAGTTGTTAATATGTGAAATAGAGTTTTGAAGAAAAGGAGGCTAGGGCTTGAAGAGGGAAGAACAATAATCATCAATTTTAAATTTTGCAAGGAATCTAAGGTAAATGGGGAGAAAGAGCTTAAATATTGTGTATTGCATGAAAGGGTAGAGAAGATAAGCCCTTAATCTCTTTAGGCATTGTATGAATTTTGTTATGACTTTTTTTGTTATATGTTGTTCTGAAAATTAATGATTAAAGGTGTCTTCATCTAATTTTCGTGGCTGAATTTATGTATATATGATTATGTTTATGTGTATATGTTTGTATGACATTGTTGGAGTTGTTTAAGGCTTGAACCTAAACATGAAATTTTCGAAATTGATGAATTAACATGTCATAATAATGTTATTACATGTGGTATTGTTTCTAGGCATGTGGGGGTAACTGGGAGTCAAAAATCGAAGTTCAAGGGAACTCCTATTGCAGAATTCATGTTTTTTCCTTCTGGTGTATAGTAACGGTGTCACCCAGATGACTGGTTACATGTCACACACCTTAAGACGCTGACAAACGTTAGCGTTATGAAGGGGAGACCGCCATGGTCTTTAGGCTTGGTTCTTCAATCTGGTCTTCACTATGATGATAGACTGGGAGTTGTAAGAAGGTGATGGGCATCACTAGGGTGACGGGTCACTCGTTATGCTGTCAGAAGGGGCACTCTCGTCCTTGTTTCTTGGTCAAAGCTATCGGTTCAGATTTTCAAGGTGTTTCTGATGTTTGGGTGATGTATGACTATTGTTTTGTCATGTTTGTGTCGTTAATTAATTAATTAATTATAATGGACTAAATTAAGTATGTTGGAATTTTTGTTGTTAATTGGTAATTGACATACTTACATGTTGTTGTTTATATGTAACAATGGTTTGAGATACGTACGATATTGTTTTATGTTGTTACATGATGAGAATATGATTAACATTATTGTGAAATACATGATTATATTGGGATTAATTATGTATTGTGAGTGTACATTATTATTATTGGTGGATAGTAATTCATAAGGGGGGATTACTATTGTGTGTCAATGCATGTTACTTATGGTCAAAAGGGTGGTTGTAAGCATTAATATTGTTGTTGAATTGATTTGTATGGTCATGCATCATTGTGTCATGTTGTTGAAAGAGGCATTTTCACTAGTTCAAAATGGGGGACTAGTGGCTTGTTCCAAGCTCAAAATAGGGGCTTGAAGCTTAGAAAGGGGGACTCATGGGTTCAGAATGGGGGACCCGATTCTTGAGAGAACCAAATTTTAAGTTGGTACCACATGCATAGTGTCACGTTGTGTCGTGATTCACATTACATGTCTTTTTATATCGTTGTGAATGGGCATGATATATTGGTGATGTTAGTTGCGTATTTAATGTGTGATTTGCGTATGTTTCTTTACCTTCACATTCTTTACACTATTTATATCGAAGTTTATTTCTCACACTTTTTTGCTTAATATTGTCCATCATGGTCATGTTGTAGATAATCAGGAGTAAAGTTGTTGCTGGGTGTGGAAGGTGGCTTGTTGGATCTATTCTTCATTTTATTTATCTTTTGTCACATTTTAGTGGTATTAGTGCTCTAATTGTGTAATATCAGGGACAAGAATTTGTTATATTTTGAGTTAATGTTGATTTTGGTGTTTTGAAGTTTAATAATTTATCCTTGAAGTTTAAAATGAAGTGTTATCATATGATTTTCTGTTGCGTGTTGTCACATGTTTTTGATGAGTTTTAAAGGGTGGCCATTGGTGACACCTTAGATAGTCGAATAAATCTATTTATATAAGTTTTGGGATTTAGTGTGTTACATTAGTGGTATCAGAGCCTTGTTAGTCAATCCGGATAGGTTGTGCAATTTTGTTTGTTCCCTGGCATATGACATATGTGTGAAACGTTGTCAGTACTCTATTATTTTTCTAACCGCTTGTCAGCAGGAGTTAGATTGAAACAAGTGGGGAAGAAGCTTCTGCTTCTATGAGATGTTTTAGGTGTGAAGGATTGGTTCAATATGTCGCTGATTGCAAGAGTGCAGGTGTTGTTAAGTCGGTGAATTTTCTTGAATCTGAGGAGAGTATGAAGTCAAGTTTCATGACCGCAAGGCAGGTAGAGATATCCTTGAGATAGTGTGCTCAAGTGTTCACGATGTTCGTGTCCTTGAGAGGGGGAATCAATAGAATTATTACAAATCTACCTATTGTGTGTGAGTTTCCTGATGTGTTACCATATGATATTAGTGATTTTTCGTTGGAGCATGAGGTGGAGTTTATTATAGACTTAGTACCTGGTACTAGTTCTGTGTTGATAGCTTCTTATAGAATGTATGCTTTAGAGTTGAGTGTACTGAAGAAACAATTAGAATAGTTTCTTGAGAAAACATTTGTTTGACCAAGTGTTTCTCCATGGGTAGAGCCAGTGTTGTTGGTCAAGAACAAAGATGCTAGCATGAGGTTGTGTGTTGATTATCGATAACTGAATAAAGTGACTATCAAGAATAAGTATCCACTTCCGAGAACTAATGATTTAATGGATCAATTGGTTGGTTTTTGTGTATTCAGTAAGATTGATTTGTGGTCAGGTTATCATCAGATTCGAGTGAAGCTAGAAGATATTTCGAAGACTGCGTTCAGAACGAGATATGGTCACTATGGATATTATATGATGTCGTTTGGAGTTTCTAATGTGCCCGGTGTATTTATGGAGTATATGAATAGGATTTCCATCCTTATCTAGATCGATTAGTGGTAATGTTCATTGATGATATTTTAATATATTCTAAATCTGATGAAGAGCACATTGAGCATATGAGGTTGTTGTTGTAGACTTTGTGACAGAGGAAGCTTTATGCCAAGTTATCCAAGTATGAGTTCTGGTTGAGAGAAGTAAGTTTTCTTGTACATGTGATTTTTAGTGGTGGCATTATTGTTGATTCGTCGAAGGTTGATGATGTGTTACAGTGGGAGACTCTGAAATATGTTATTGAGATCATAAGTTTTCTGGGTTTGGCTGGTTACTACAAGAGGTTTATTAAGGGATTTTTGAATTTTGCATTGCCTTTAACTCAGTTGACTCGAAAAGGTCAAGGTTATTTGTGGGATGTTCAGTGTGAAGAAAGTTTTCAAGAACTCAATGGGAAGTTGACATCTCCTCCATTTTTTATTTTGTCGAATCCGACCAAACCCTTTATGGTATATTATGATGCTTCAAAGATGGGTCTAGGTGGTTTGATAATTTAAAATGGTCAGGTTGTAGCTTATACTTCTAGACAGTTGAAATTTCATGAGAGGAATTATCCTACGCATGATCTGGAGTTGGCAGACGTGGTGTTTATGTTAAAAATGTGGAGGCATTATCTGTTTGGTTCTAGATTTGAAGTTTTCAATGATTGCAAGAGTTTGAAGTACTTGTTTAATCAAAAATAGTTGAATATGAGGCAGAGGAGGTGGCTCAAATTTTTGAGGGATTGTGATTTTGGCTTGAGTTTCCATTATGGTAAAGCCAATGTCGTAACCGGTGCTTTGAGCAGAAAGTCGTTGCATATGTTGATGTTGATGGTTTGAGAATTATAATTGATTGAGAAATTCAGAGGCATGAGTTTGGTGTGTGAAGAGACTCCTAATAATGTGAAGTTGGGTATGTTGACACTGACCCTTGGTATTCTCAAAGAAATTAGAGAAGGTCAGAAAATTGACTTGGGATTGACCAACCGATTAGTGTTGATCAATCAAGGAAAAGGAGGTCATTTAAGAACCAACGAGAATGGTGTAATGAGATCTAGAGACATGGTTTGTGTACCAGATGTACTAGAACTCAAGACGAGTATTCTTGAAGAAGGTCATATAAGTGGTCTAAGTATTCATCCTGGTGCCATTATGATGTACTAAGATTTAAAAAATATGTTTTGGTGTCTGTGAATAAAGAAGGAAGAAGATGAGTTTGTTTGCGCTTGCTTTACTTGTCAGAATCGAAGATTGAGCATCAGAAGTTGTTGGGTTTGATGCAAATGTTGAGCATTCCTGGGTAGAAAGAGGACAACATTTCCATGGATTTTGTCATGAGTTTATCGAAGACGGAAAATGGATGTGATTTTATTTGGGTTATTGTTGATATACTGACTAAATCAACTTATTCATTCCGATTAAGATCAATTATTCTTTTCTAAATTTGTTGAGTTGTATATTTAAAAGATTGTTAGCTTGTATGGTATTCCTTCAAGTATTATTTCGGATATAGATCCAAGGTTTACATAGAGTTTTTTGCAGATTTTTTAGGAAGCCATGGGTACTAATATGAAGTTGAGGTCTCCTTATCATCCGCAGAAAAACGGTCAGACAAAGAGCATAATCTAATCTTTGGAAGATTTGCTGAGAGCTTGTGTTTTGGAGCAGAGGGTAATTTGGACAGTTACTTACCGTTGGTTGAGTTCACTTAAAATAACAATTTCCGTTCTAGTATTGGAATGACACCATTTGAGGCGTTGTATGGTAGGAGGTATAGGACTCTTTTGTGTTGGTATGAATTAGGTGAGAGTGCGTTTATTGGACCTGAGATTGTGTAGCAAACATCTGAGAAGATTAAGGTGATCCAATAGAAGATGAAAGCAATTGAATTCCAATAGGGGGGTCATGTGTTTTTGCGAGTTACTCCATAAAAAGATGTTGGGCGAGCTTTGAAGTCTCAAAAACTCACTCCAGAATCAGATTATGAAGCGAGTAGAAGAAGTGGCCTACAAAGTTTCCTTACATAGATTTATTTTGTATCTTCATGATGTGTTTCACGTGTCTCAGTTGAGGAAGTATATTCCTGATTCGTCTCATGTGATTCAAGTGGTTGATGTGCAAGTTAGAGAGAACTGCACTGTTAAGGCATTTCCATTGAGAGTAAAGGATCACAAAGTGAAACACTTGAGAGGTAAGGAGATTGCGATGATGAATGTGGTATGAGGAAATTCTGTTGGTGGAAGCATGACTTGTGATCTGAAGAGTCAGATGAGGGAGTCGTATCTGACTCCGTTTCCTTAGGTAATTTTCGAGGGTGAAAATTCACTAAGTGCGGGAGAGTTATAACACCCTGAAATTTAATTTAATTTATTTAATCATATTATTTATGTTTTTATTTAATTATTTAGTATGTGATGTGTTCTTAACTAAATATATTATGGGGTGTATGGTGGGGTGTAGTGAGAGTTTTCGTGAGTGGATAGAATAATCAAAATAATTAGAAATAAATGGAATTAATAATAATTGGTAATTAATAAATAATATAGAAATAGAAATAGAGGTTTTTGGATGGAAAATAGGAGCTAAGAGGAAATAAAGGAAGTGGTAAAAAATTTAAAAAGAATTGGGCCTAACTGTAGTTACCTCAAGATTCAATTAGGTTTTTAAGATAAAAAAGGATTAGAGACCTAAGAGTTGTCACTACATGAAATAGAGTTTTGAAGAAAAAAGGGGATAGGGCTTGAAGAGGGAAGAACAACAATCATCAATTTTTAATTTTGCAAAGAATCTAAGGTAAGGTAGGAAAAAGTTTTAATATGAGTGTATTTTATGAAAGGATGGAGAAGAGAGACTGTTACTCTCCTTAGGGATTGTATTAACTTTGTTATGAATTATTGTTGTTATATATTATTCTGAAATATATTATTAAAGGTGTGTTCATATGATTTTCAGGGCCGAATTTGTGTATATATGATTTTGTTTATGTGCATATGTTTGTATGCCATTGTTGGAGTTGTTGAAGGTTTGAACCTACACATGAAATTGTTGAATAATTTGTGTAGTTCTGTGAAGTAGCATGTTATAATAATGTTATTACATGTGGTATTATTTATAGGCATGTGGGGATGATTGGAAGTCGAAAATTGGATTTCAAGGAAGCTCCAATGGAAGAATTTATGTTTTTTCCTTCTGGTGTAAGGTGATGAGCATCACCTAGATCACGAGTTACATATCACACACCTTAGAACACTGACGGGCGTTAGCACTATGATACGGAGACCGCCATGGTCACCAGGCTTGGATTTTTAAGTTGATCGTCACTATGATGATTTTCTGGGAGTTGTAAGCAGGTGACGGGCATCACCAGGGTGACGGGTCACCCGTCATGCTATCACAAGGGGTGTTCTCGTCCCTATTGCATGGTCTGAGCTGTCGATTTGGATTTTGGAGGTGTTTATGTTGTTTGGGTGATGTTTTTGTTAGACGATAGGCCTAGATCTATATAGGGTGAATAGATCCCAAGTTAAACATTTATTTAGAAAACTTTTGGCACGAAAGTATGTTTCAAATATTTTCCGGATCCAAAATCGTCTAACCGAACCTACTATTGTAAAACCCAGATATGCGTAATAGTACCAATAGAATGATAATAATCCACAAGTTAATCAATAATTATTAAGCACAACTAATTGAATACTCTACAATAGTAAAAGTCTATCTGCAATGATATCCACACAAAAAAACCTAAGTCAAACAATTTGTCGAACACTTGGAGTGCAAAAAATAAAGTCTTGAATTTTGTATTATGTTTTTTGTTCTAAGAAATCCAATCACAACAAAATGGTTAATGATCAATACAATAAACACAAGATTCAAAATGTAATCAAAATTATGATCCAAAATATGTTGATCAAGTGATCAAAGCAATCGACAATTTGCGAATCAAAAAATAAAAATGATATATATAGAGAGAGTACGCATGGATTTGTTTAGGTAGTTTCCCAATCAACCTTGCTATAGGTACATATTCCCTTAATTCGAATTCGAATTAAGATATTACTATAATAAATCTTACTTTGAAAATGTATGAATATAAGAGATGAGAAATCAAATCCCATAAACCCTAAGTTTGTTCTTGACTATAACACCTCAAAAAGACTTAATTAAAGATTGATAAAGTCACCAATAATTTTGCTTCAATTCACAAGTTGTTGCTACTTCCTTGCACGATCTCCTTGTCTTAAGACTTTCACCATTTGAATTAATCCCAAGCGCACACTTGTTGAACCCATGATTTGTCAATACGATCCATCATTTCACGCTACTCCCTTGCCGACACACCTAGTCTCAAGGCTTTCATTCGATCGAATCCGAATTGCAAAATCTTGTCAAAACCCTTCAAACCCTAAAGATCTTAAAGGAAAACCCTAAACCAATTTTCTTATTTGAATCCCTCAAAGATCACAACCCAATATTCTTGGTACAACAAACCTAATTGGACGTTGTCAATCCTAATATAGATGACACACAATCAAAAATGATTAAGTGTAGTTTGATTGTGTGTATGCATAGATTAAATTGAAGATGATGAGAGGCTTTGAAATCCTGGATTCATGTAGGTTTTACTTACTCTAGAAACCTTACTAGAGAATGGTGCATGTATGAAGTATTTATATGCATGGGTGATTTAGGGAAAAAGGAAATGCAAAGAAGGATAAAAACATATGAACTTTTGAAGAAAAGTATCGGATAGGTCGACCTATACAGGTTATGTGTCAACCTGTTTGATGCATAGGTCGATATGTCCAAGGTCATGTGTCGACCTATGAAAAGTATGTCCTCCCTGTGTCGACTTGTAGACTCGGCACATGAAACAGAGGCCACATGCTTTAATATAGCAGCATATGTGTCGACATATAGACTTCATTTGTCGACATATACCCAAGAAAATATTTCCATAGGCCGACCTATAGTTCTATGTGTCGACCTATAGCCAGAAAATGTTTTACATAAGTCGACCTATAGTTATATTTGTCGACCTGTACTGCTATTTTTCACAAAAAATGATTTTTCATGCATGTTTGATGCATGAGACCTTTTCCACATTGTTTCCAAATAGTTATATGCTTCCTAATGCTAAAATGCACATAGAGATTCAGAGGATACCGTCCAATATACATTTACGCTAAGGTATCCTAGTTTTGACATCATACAAAACATATCTGATGGAAGTTGCACTCATATACTCCCCCTTTTTTATGATGGCAACACTTGAGATGATGCGTATACAATGAAAAGTTCCAAGCTCCCCCTGAATGTTTGCACCCTACAACTTCATTCATCTTCATCTTACTTCTCCCCCTTCGACAATATCAAAAAGAAGCAAAGCAATCCATGAGAAGAATCTAAAATCATGCATAAATGAATATAACACACAGATGCGTTTTGCAAAGATAAGAACATCAATATGATAACACTCACATAGAATGATTTACATATTGAAAAGAAATGCTTAAACATAAATACGAGACAATAATGCAACAATAGAACAAATTGTCACAACTTATGCCATATAATCACAACACAGTCATGAAAAATGAAGGATACAAAGTGAACACAAAATACCTGACATACAACAAAAACGACATGATTGTGTGACATACGCCTTTGGTGCTCCCGAAATGCTGCACACGCATGTGCTCTTGCAAGGAGATAAATAAAGTACCATCACAGAAACCAAAAACATAGATGACAACATAACAATGACACACACTTAAGGAAATTGTTAACACTATAACATGTTTAATCATAAATCATGAGAAAAATAGATAACAAACCGATGCACCAGTTACTATATTTCAAGGGGAATGAATATAGCATTGTAGCGATAAATTCATGATCATCAAGCTATGGATAAGCTAGACATCAAATAACAAGAGTCGCCACCGTGCTTTTATTATTTCCAAGGGAAAAGGGAAAAGTACGAACAAAACCCAAAAGTAAGAAGTTTTCAAATCAAAACTAATAAAATGCCAGAGATTACAAGTAAGGGGGTTGGTTACACAGAGGTAAGGTGTTAGCATCCAAAGTGTCCTAGGTACTCCCAGGGAGTCCTTTTTTGTGTGCATATGTATTTTGTATAAAATGATGTTTACAAACAAATAGAGTGAGGGGATGAGAAAAGAATTCATTAATTATATTCTTGTGTTTGACAAGACCTTCGGACTTGTGCCTACGTACCAACATAAAAATGAGGGATCAAAATCTCGTAGTTCGTGATACAAATTTCAAAGTGGATGCATTGCTTTTAATAAAATAAATTCATGATCATCAAGCTATGGATAAGCTAGACATCAAATAACAAGAGTCGCCACCGTGCTTTTATTATTTCCAAGGGATAAGGGAAAAGTACGAACAAAACCCAAAAGTAAGAAGTTTTCAAATCAAAACTAATAAAATGCCAAAGATTATAGGTAAGGGGGTTGGTTACACAGAGGGAAGGTGTTAGCATCCAAAGTGTCCTAGGTACTCCCAGGGAGTCCTTTTTTGTGTGCATATGTATTTTGTATAAAATGATGTTTACAAACAAATAGAGTGAGGGGATGAGAAAAGAATTCATTAATTATATTCTTGTGTTTGACAAGACCTTCGGACTTGTGCCTACGTACCAACATAAAAATGAGGGATCAAAATCTCGTAGTTCGTGACACAAATTTCAAAGTGGATGCATTGCTTTTAATAAAATTAAGTTTGAAAGGCACAATGGCCTGAAAATGGTTTGAATGAGTTAGTTCTTTTTTTGGCTTTTGAAAGTTTAGGTCAAGTATAGTTAATTCTACTTACAAGTTTGATTTAAGAAAACGAGTTTGAAAATGCAATGGCATAAGGCCAAAGTTTCTATTTTGCAAAGTGGTCAAAATTTAGAAAATAACAAGTTCAAACAAAGAAGTTTTTTGAAAGGAGGAAGAGATTTTGAAATTAAAGAAATTGGGTGGAGATGAAGAGACTAATCGTATGCACAAAATTAAAAGTTAAGAGTTGAAAAGATCCGACTGATGGGCAGCCATCCAATAGGCAAGAATGCCATATAGAAACTCCAAATTCCCTTGGATATTAGAATCAAGCAACAAATAATGCATACAAAATTATCTTGAAGAGCAAGGCATCAAATAAAGATAGCCCCATCCAAGCTTTAGCCACTCCATGATCTCCTTCAAATTTGCTCATGTAACAGATCAATTCCACAAGTCATAGGTTCAAAATAATAGCTTTACAATGATCATGTTGCAGATGAACTCAAAGGGATCTTCAATGATGTATCATATGAAGTTTCAAATTTCAATCACCTGGTTTCACAAAAGTTGGCATCACAGACAAACACATGAGCTGGTCTATCAAGACACATCACATACAAATTGGGAACTTCATTCCAATACTTCACTACAATCATAGACGCCAACGTTGCAAGAGCATTTGCCATCCGGTTTTCATCTCGAGGGATATGATGAAACTCAACTTTTGTAAAGAAAGTTGAAATCCTCCTCGCATAATCTCTATATGGTATTAAACCGGGCTAATTCGTCTCCCATTCACCTTTGATCTGATTTACAACCAAAGATGAGTCTCCGAAGACATCTAAATACTTGATTATCAGATTCATGGCCTCTTCGAGCCCCATAATGCAAGCTTCATACTCTGCCATGTTGTTTGTACACTTGAAAGCCAATCTAGCTGTAAACGGAAAATGTGTGCCTTGAGGAGTAATAATCACCGCCCCAATGCCATTACCATACTGATTAACAGCTCCATCAAATACCATGCCCCAACGGGAACCAGGTTCTGGACCTTCTTCAAACAATGGTTCAAAATCTTTCATTTTCAAGTACAAGATCTCTTCATCAGGAAAATCATATGGCACTGACTGATAATCTTGAATTGGTTGGTGAGCCAAATGGTCAGACAAGATACTACCTTTGATCGCTTTCTGAGATCGATATTCAATATCATACTCTGATAACAACATCTGCCAACGGGAAATCCTCCTAGTTAAAGCAGGCTTCTCAAATATATACTTGATTGGATCCATTTTGGATATCAACCAAGTGGTATGAATTAACATATACTGACGCAGACGCTTAGCAGCCCAAGCCAATGCGCAACAAGTTTTCTCAAGCATAGAATAACGAGTCTCACAGTCGGTGAACTTCTTACTGAGGTAGTAAATTACAAATTCTTTCTTTCCAGTCTCATCTTGATGACCTAGAACACAACCCATACTATCTTCAAGCACAGTCAAATACATGATCAATGGTCTTTCTTCAACAGGCGGAGACAAAACCAGAGGTTCAAGCAAATATTCCTTGATACTATTAAAAGCTTTCTAGCAGTCTTCGGTCCAATCACAAGACCGATCTTTCCGAAGAAGCTTGAATATAGTCGCACATTGGCAGTCATGTGTAAAATGAATCTTGAGATATAATTCAAGCGGCCGAGAAACCCTCTGTAGCACCTCAAATTTGCACCCCCATTTGTACATTCATTTCATTTTTAGGTCATTAACATTGCATTAGCATTGCATAGCACATTGCATCTCATCAGTCAAGACTGGCATCAGGAGGATTCATCTGCGCAAAAGAGCAAAGAATTTCCATGAGATAAAGGCCCTATGGTTGTTCTAGAGAGTTTGTGTGAATCAAGGATCATTTTGAAGCAACTTGACCAAAGGCTAGAGGCTCAAAAGTCATTAGTACATGTCCAAGTCATCTCAGACCCATAAAAGTCAACTGCAAGTCAACTGAGGGCTAGGAGGTGGAGAAATGATTTGACACACTTCATTCATGTCCCAAAGAAGGTTATTCAACATATCAAACATCTATCTTAAAGATTTTGAAGCCAGATCAAAAGTTTCCAAAAGTGGAAAGTGACCTGTAATTTCAAGTTTCCAAAAATGGCAAGTTTTTGGACCAACTTCAACTCAACTTTCCAACATCAAAGAAGCTTCAAATGAAATTTTGTCCAACATGAAAGTTGAAGATCTTTCTCTCCCATTTCCAAAATGTCCAAGATCATGAGCATCTGATGAATGGTCAAACAGTTATGATCAAATCATTGCAAAGTGTGCTTGAAACTTCAAATGGCCATATCTTTTGAACCAAGACTCCAAATTGAGTGGCTCTTCTTGCATTGTTCTCCTCTTGACTCATACTTTCCAAATACCTCATCACATTGCATGAATTGTCATCACATGATCATTTGTTAATCCATGCCTTTTTTGGAGGGAAATTGCAAAATTCGAAAATGGTGCATTGTATGGACTTTCTACCATTGCCATTATGTTTAAAAGATGATTTTAAGTGACTTTGATGAAGGAAGTGGTACTGTTCATGTAACACCCTGATAAAACAAGATAATTATTTAATTTAAGTTAATAATATATTTATTAATTTAATTAAATAATTGGAATTTTTATTATTGGATTATTATTTTATTGGAATAAAAGTTGGAATTTAGAAAAGGTCCCATTTAGTAAAAAGGTTTATTTTTCACGTGAAAAGGAAAAAGGGACAGAAAAGTGGAAAAAGGGCAAAGAGAACCAGAGAACAAGGGTTGGAGAGAGGAAGAGCTTGAAGCTGCAGGATTTGCCGGATTAACTCAGGTAAGGGGGTTTATCGTCGATTAATGGGTATTATGGGATAACATGTAGTGGGTAGTGATAAACCATGGATTTGACTCTGATTAGAATGATGTATGCTGAAAAATTGTGAAAATATTGGATGACCGAAATACGGGTTTTAATTGGAGAAATTCGTAGGAATTAGATGTAATAATGTTAGAATTGGTGAAATTGAATAGGGTATGATTCGTGTTAGATGATATGAACGATTACTGTGTAAAACTGGATTGTAGGAGGTTGGAATTGGTAGATCTCGTAGCAGAGAAGACCATAGCAGATCTGGAAATCTGGTTTCTGGTCATACGCGTATGGCACTAGGCAATACGCGTATGAGATGGTCTGGTACGCGTATGGCACTAGGCATTACGCGTATGGATGAGGAAGATGATGTTTTGAACGTGGTTTGGTCTCTGTTGGTACGCGTATGGGGAAGTGGTACGCGTAGCATACGCGTATGAGATAGGTGGTACGCGTATGGAATTGGCTGAGAATTGGGCCATACGCGTATGGGACTAGGCAATACGCGTATGGGCAGGATTGTGATTTTTCTGTGCTGTTGTTGTGCAGTTTTTGGTTGTTCAGCTGAGTAATGTAAATTAGCTGATGTATGATAGAGTAGGGATCATTTCCCGTTGTTTTGAGTAGTATAGGTATTAGTAGAGTGTGCTAATGCTGTGATTGATTATGTGGTATGACATGATATGATTATGTGGTGAATATGTTGATGATGTATGATGATATGCATAATGTTGTGAATGTATCTATCATGTATGGAATTATGAATGGACTGTTTATGGCTTAGAGTGTGAGCATATGTCCATTGTGGATGATTGTTGATGTTTGCATGCTAGGTGATTAGCGTGCATATCATAGCCCTTGGGGTGGTAGCTAATTCCCATGGTGAGGAATTAGTGAGTGAGTCACTAGGTCTCAAATGAGTGGGACTACTGAGCTTGGTAGCCGTACCTGGATTTGGTCGGTGAGGTTGAACTATATGTTCACGAATAGTCGGTACCGCATGCATGGAGTCTCATTGCATAATGTATGTATGTATGGCGTATAATATGAATGGATGTATTCCAATATTATACGTGTGTTTTATGGTTGTGTTGAGTTTGAGTATGATGATGATGATGATTATGAGTTGATATTGCCGTTGCTGAATATGTGTGATCTGATTAGGGTGATGATATGTGTTAAATTACTTAGCATTACATGAAATTTTATAATGCTTATTATATCGATTGAGGAACTCACCCTTACAACTATGTTTCAGGTAACGAGCAATGATTGAGTAGGAGCTAATGCTTGGAGTCTAGCGTAGTTCCTTAGTGGGTCATGCTCTGATAGATGTAACATCGGGATGGGATGTTTTAATTGTTTTATTGTTGGTTATTGAACCATTTTACATGTAATGTGTTACATGTTTTACAATGATTGATGAGATTTCTATCCGCTGCGTATTATGCAAATGCTTATGTTTTGAATTAATAAAAGAGCATGACAGTTATTTTGGTGAATGGTGTGAAGTGATTGTGTGACACCCTTAATTGCATATCTACTCTGATATATATATAATTGTTGTTTTAATTAAATATTTGGGGTATTTTAGAAGGGTGTTACATTAGTGGTATCAGAGCATAGTCGGTCGAGTCGAGTCGTAATTATTCTGTTTCCCCTGTACGGGATAGGTGTTGTGTAACCCTATCAGTACTTATTGTTTAGCTTGTTGGGTTTTCAGATTAGAGATGGCTGGAAGAGGTAGAGACGATGCTGCGATTGCTGAGGCTCTGGGTATGCTAGCTGGAGTACTTGGAGGAAACCCGAATGTTGTGGGAATGGGAGCTGCTCGTCAACTGAGTGAGTTCCAGAAGAACAATCCTCCAATGTTTAAGGGAGCATACGATCCAGATGGTGCTAAGAAGTGGTTGAAGGAGATTGAGAGGATCTTCCGAGTGACTGAGTGTACCGATAACCAGAAGGTCAGGTTCGGTACGCATATGCTGTCAGAGGAAGCGGATGATTAGTGGGTTGCTACCCGCACTGAGTTGGAAGCTGCTGGGAATGCTGAGATCACTTGGGCTGTGTTCAGAGAGAGATTCCTGAGGAAGTACTTTCCAGAAGATGTCAGAGGAAAGAAAGAGATAGAGTTCTTAGAATTGAAGCAGGGTAACAGGTCTGTTACTGAGTATGCTGCTAAGTTCACAGAGCTGTCGAAGTATTACACTCCCTATAACGAGGCTACTGGGGAATTTTCAAAGTGTGTGAAGTTTGAGAACGGGTTACGTCCCGAGATCAAGCAGGCTATTGGGTATCAGCGGATTAGAGTGTTTTCCGATTTGGTTGACTGTTGCAGGATTTTTGAACAAGATACCAAGGCCAGAGCGGAGAGCTATCAGCAGAGGGTTGATAGGAAAGGTAAGAATCAGAATGATCGTGGGAAACCGTATGCAGCTGGCAAAGGTTTCCAGCGACATAGTGGAATGAAGAGGCCTAGTGGGGGAGACTCTAGTGCCCCTGCTAAGTGTTTTAGATGTGGTCAGGCTGGACATCGTATCCATGAGTGTACCAGTAATGAGAAGAAGTGTTTCAAGTGTGGAAAAGGTGGTCACTTGGCTGCAGATTGCCGGTTGAAGACTGTGACTTGTTTCAACTGTGGAGAGGTGGGTCATATCAGTCCACAGTGTCCTAAGCCGAAGAGAGAGAACCAGTCGGGAGGCAAGGTCTTTGCTTTATCGGGTTCTGAGACTTCTGCAGATGATCGTTTGATCCGAGGTACGTGTTATATTAATGGCTTTCCTCTTGTAGCTATTGTTGACACAGGTGCGACTCATTCCTTTATATCTTTGGATTGTGCTGTGAAACTTAAGTTAGAGATATCTGAGATGCATGGTAGTATGGTGATTGATACTCCTGCGAAGGGTTCAGTGACTACTACTTCAGTTTGTTTGAAATGTCCTTTGAGTATTTTTGGTAGAGACTTTGGGATGGACCTAGTGTGTCTTCCACTAGTGCAGATTGATGTTATCCTGGGTATGAACTGGTTGGTGTTTAACCGAGTCTATATCAATTGTTTTGATAAGACTGTGATTTTTCCTGAGATTGAGGAAGGAAAGAGTTTGTTTCTATCAGCAAGGCAGGTGAATGAGGAAGTAGCAGATGGGGCAGAGTTGTTTATGCTGTTAGCGACTTTGGAGGCTAAAGATAAACTGGTGATTTGCGATCTAGCCGTGGTGTGTGATTTTCCTGATGTGTTTCCTGAAGAAGTGAATGAATTACCGCCAGAACGTGAAGTTGAGTTCTCGATTGATTTGGTACCTGGTACTAGGCCGATATCGATGGCTCCGTACCGTATGTCTGCTGTTGAGTTAGCTGAATTGAAGAGTCAGTTGGAAGATCTGTTGGATAAGAAATTTATTCGTCCGAGTGTGTCACCGTGGGGTGCACCAGTGTTATTGGTTAAGAAGAAAGAAGGTACTATGAGGTTGTGTGTGGACTACAGGCAACTGAATAAAGTGACGATCAAGAATCGGTATCCTTTGCCGAGGATTGATGATTTGATGGATCAGTTGGTTGGTGCGAGTGTGTTCAGTAAAATAGATTTGAGATCGGGATATCATCAGATACGTGTGAAAACTGAGGATATTCAGAAGACTGCTTTTAGAACAAGGTATGGACATTATGAGTATTCTGTAATGCCTTTTGGTGTGACTAATGCGCCTGGAGTATTTATGGAGTATATGAATAGGATTTTCCATCCGTATCTAGACCAGTTTGTTGTGGTGTTTATTGACGATATTTTGGTGTATTCGAAATCTGAAGAAGAGCATGCTGAGCATTTGAGAATGGTTTTAAGAGTTCTACGAGAAAAGAAGTTATTTGCTAAACTGTCTAAGTGTGAATTTTGGTTAGAAGAGGTTAGTTTTCTTGGTCATGTGATTTCAAGAGGTGGTGTTGCTGTTGATCCTTCTAAGATAGAAGCGGTATCTAAGTGGGAAGCTCCGAAGTCAGTTTCTGAGATAAGGAGTTTTCTTGGACTTGCAGGTTATTATAGGAAGTTCATTGAGGGATTTTCTAAGTTGGCGTTACCGTTGACGATGTTGACTAGAAAGGGGCAAGCGTTTGTTTGGGACTCAAAATGTGAAGAAGGTTTCCAAGAGTTAAAGAGAAGGTTAACTACTGCTCCTATTCTGATATTACCAAGTCCGTCGGAACTATTTGAGGTTTACTGTGATGCTTCATTGTTGGGTTTGGGTGGTGTTTTGATGCAGAATAAGAAGGTTGTAGCTTATGCTTCAAGACAACTGAAGGTTCATGAGAGGAACTATCCGACACACGATTTAGAGTTGGCAGCTGTGGTATTTGTTCTGAAGTTATGGAGGCATTACTTGTACGGGTCAAGATTTGAGGTTTTCAGTGACCATAAAAGTTTAAAGTATTTGTTTGATCAGAAAGAGCTGAATATGAGACAGAGGAGATGGTCAGAGTTTCTGAAAGATTATGACTTTGGTTTGAATTACCATCCGGGTAAAGCAAACGTAGTGGCTGATGCATTGAGTCGGAAATCATTGCATATGTCTATGTTAATGGTTAAAGAATTGGATTTAATTGAGCAGTTGCGGGGTAAAGAGATTGCTTTGGTAAAGGTAGCTTGGGGAGGACCAGCAGGTGGCAATGTAACTTGGGAACTTGAGAGTCAGATGAAGGAGTCTTATCCTGAGTTATTCGCTTGAGGTATGTTTTCGAGGACGAAAACTCTTTTAGTGGGGGAGAGTTGTAACACCCCGATAAAACAAGATAATTATTTAATTTAAGTTAATATATTATATTAATTTAATTAAATAATTGGAATTTTTATTATTGGATTATTATTTTATTGGAATAAAAGTTGGAATTTAGAAAAGGTCCCATTTAGTAAAAAGGTTTATTTTTCACGTGAAAAGGAAAAAGGGACAGAAAAGTGGAAAAAGGGCAAAGAGAACCAGAGAACAAGGGTTGGAGAGAGGAAGAGCTTGAAGCTGCAGGATTTGCCGGATTAACTCAGGTAAGGGGGGTTTATCGTCGATTAATGGGTATTATGGGATAACATGTAGTGGGTAGTGATAAACCATGGATTTGACTCTGATTAGAATGATGTATGCTGAAAAATTGTGAAAATATTGGATGAACGAAATACGGGTTTTAATTGGAGAAATTCGTAGGAATTAGATGTAATAATGTTAGAATTGGTGAAATTGAATAGGGTATGATTCGTGTTAGATGATATGAACGATTACTGTGTAAAACTGGATTGTAGGAGGTTGGAATTGGTAGATCTCGTAGCAGAGAAGACCATAGCAGATCTGGAAATCTGGTTTCTGGTCATACGCGTATGGCACTAGGCAATACGCGTATGAGATGGTCTGGTACGCGTATGGCACTAGGCATTACGCGTATGGATGAGGAAGATGATGTTTTGAACGTGGTTTGGTCTCTGTTGGTACGCGTATGGGGAAGTGGTACGCGTAGCATACGCGTATGAGATAGGTGGTACGCGTATGGAATTGGCTGAGAATTGGGCCATACGCGTATGGGACTAGGCAATACGCGTATGGGCAGGATTGTGATTTTTCTGTGCTGTTGTTGTGCAGTTTTTGGTTGTTCAGCTGAGTAATATAAATTAGCTGATGTGTGATAGAGTAGGGATCATTTCCCGTTGTTTTGAGTAGTATAGGTATTAGTAGAGTGTGCTAATGCTGTGATTGATTATGTGGTATGACATGATATGATTATGTGGTAAATATGTTGATGATGTATGATGATATGCATAATGTTGTGAATGTATCTATCATGTATGGAATTATGAATGGACTGTTTATGGCTTAGAGTGTGAGCATATGTCCATTGTGGATGATTGTTGATGTTTGCATGCTAGGTGATTAGCGTGCATATCATAGCCCTTGGGGTGGTAGCTAATTCCCATGGTGAGGAATTAGTGAGTGAGTCACTAGGTCTCAAATGAGTGGGACTAGTGAGCTTGGTAGCCGTACCTGGATTTGGTCGGTGAGGTTGAACTATATGTTCACGAATAGTCGGTACCGCATGCATGGAGTCTCATTGCATAATGTATGTATGTATGGCGTATAATATGAATGGATGTATTCCAATATTATACGTGTGTTTTATGGTTGTGTTGAGTTTGAGTATGATGATGATGATGATTATGAGTTGATATTGCCGTTGCTGAATATGTGTGATCTGATTAGGGTGATGATATGTGTTAAATTACTTAGCATTACATGAAATTCTATAATGCTTATTATATCGTTTGAGGAACTCACCCTTACAACTATGTTTCAGGTAACGAGCAATGATTGAGTAGGAGCTAATGCTTGGAGTCTAGCGTAGTTCCTTAGTGGGTCATGCTCTGATAGATGTAACATCGGGATGGGATGTTTTAATTGTTTTATTGTTGGTTATTGAACCATTTTACATGTAATGTGTTACATGTTTTACAATGATTGATGAGATTTCTATCCGCTGCGTATTATGCAAATGCTTATGTTTTGAATTAATAAAAGAGCATGACAGTTATTTTGGTGAATGGTGTGAAGTGATTGTGTGACACCCTTAATTGCATATCTACTCTGATATATATATAATTGTTGTTTTAATTAAATATTTGGGGTATTTTAGAAGGGTGTTACATTAGTGGTATCAGAGCATAGTCGGTCGAGTCGAGTCGTAATTATTCTGTTTCCCCTGTACGGGATAGGTGTTGTGTAACCCTATCAGTACTTATTGTTTAGCTTGTTGGGTTTTCAGAATAGAGATGGCTGGAAGAGGTAGAGACGATGCTGCGATTGCTGAGGCTCTGGGTATGCTAGCTGGAGTACTTGGAGGAAACCCGAATGTTGTGGGAATGGGAGCTGCTCGTCAACTGAGTGAGTTCCAGAAGAACAATCCTCCAATGTTTAAGGGGGCATACGATCCAGATGGTGCTCAGAAGTGGTTGAAGGAGATTGAGAGGATCTTCCGAGTGACTGAGTGTGCCGATAACCAGAAGGTCAGGTTCGGTACGCATATGCTGTCAGAGGAAGCGGATGATTGGTGGGTTGCTACCCGCACTGAGTTGGAAGCTGCTGGGAATGCTGAGATCACTTGGGCTGTGTTCAGAGAGAGATTCCTGAGGAAGTACTTTCCAGAAGATGTCAGAGGAAAGAAAGAGATAGAGTTCTTAGAATTGAAGCAGGGTAACAGGTCTGTTACTGAGTATGCTGCTAAGTTCACAGAGCTGTCGAAGTATTACACTCCCTATAACGAGGCTACTGGGGAATTTTCAAAGTGTGTGAAGTTTGAGAACGGGTTACGTCCCGAGATCAAGCAGGCTATTGGGTATCAGCGGATTAGAGTGTTTTCCGATTTGGTTGACTGTTGCAGGGTTTTTGAACAAGATACCAAGGCCAGAGCGGAGAGCTATCAGCAGAGGGTTGATAGGAAAGGCAAGAATCAGAATGATCGTGGGAAACCGTATGCAGCTGGCAAAGGTTTCCAGCGACAGAGTGGAATGAAGAGGCCTAGTGGGGGAGACTCTAGTGCCCCTGCTAAGTGTTTCAGATGTGGTCAGGCTGGACATCGTATCCATGAGTGTACCAGTAATGAGAAGAAGTGTTTCAAGTGTGGAAAAGGTGGTCACTTGGCTGCAGATTGCCGGTTGAAGACTGTGACTTGTTTCAACTGTGGAGAGGTGGGTCATATCAGTCCACAGTGTCCTAAGCCGAAGAGAGAGAACCAGTCGGGAGGCAAGGTCTTTGCTTTATCGGGTTCTGAGACTTCTGCAGATGATCGTTTGATCCGAGGTACGTGTTATATTAATGGCTTTCCTCTTGTAGCTATTGTTGACACAGGTGCGACTCATTCCTTTATATCTTTGGATTGTGCTGTGAAACTTAAGTTAGAGATATCTGAGATGCATGGTAGTATGGTGATTGATACTCCTGCGAAGGGTTCAGTGACTACTACTTCAGTTTGTTTGAATTGTCCTTTGAGTATTTTTGGTAGAGGCTTTGGGATGGACCTAGTGTGTCTTCCACTAGTGCAGATTGATGTTATCCTGGGTATGAACTGGTTGGTGTTTAACCGAGTCTATATCAATTGTTTTGATAAGACTGTGATTTTTCCTGAGATTGAGGAAGGAAAGAGTTTGTTTCTATCAGCAAGGCAGGTGAATGAGGAAGTAGCAGATGGGGCAGAGTTGTTTATGCTGTTAGCGACTTTGGAGGCTAAAGATAAACTGGTGATTTGCGATCTAGCCGTGGTGTGTGATTTTCCTGATGTGTTTCCTGAAGAAGTGAATGAATTACCGCCAGAACGTGAAGTTGAGTTCTCGATTGATTTGGTACCTGGTACTAGGCCGATATCGATGGCTCCGTACCGTATGTCTGCTGTTGAGTTAGCTGAATTGAAGAGTCAGTTGGAAGATCTGTTGGATAAGAAATTTATTCGTCCGAGTGTGTCACCGTGGGGTGCACCGGTGTTATTGGTTAAGAAGAAAGAAGGTACTATGAGGTTGTGTGTGGACTACAGGCAACTGAATAAAGTGACGATCAAGAATCGGTATCCTTTGCCGAGGATTGATGATTTGATGGATCAGTTGGTTGGTGCGAGTGTGTTCAGTAAAATAGATTTGAGATCGGGATATCATCAGATACGTGTGAAAACTGAGGATATTCAGAAGACTGTTTTTAGAACAAGGTATGGACATTATGAGTATTCTGTAATGCCTTTTGGTGTGACTAATGCGCCTGGAGTATTTATGGAGTATATGAATAGGATTTTCCATCCGTATCTAGACCAGTTTGTTGTGGTGTTTATTGACGATATTTTGGTGTATTCGAAATCTGAAGAAGAGCATGCTGAGCATTTGAGAATGGTTTTAAGAGTTCTACGAGAAAAGAAGTTATTTGCTAAACTGTCTAAGTGTGAATTTTGGTTAGAAGAGGTTAGTTTTCTTGGTCATGTGATTTCAAGAGGTGGTGTTGCTGTTGATCCTTCTAAGATAGAAGCGGTATCTAAGTGGGAAGCTCCGAAGTCAGTTTCTGAGATAAGGAGTTTTCTTGGACTTGCAGGTTATTATAGGAAGTTCATTGAGGGATTTTCTAAGTTGGCGTTACCGTTGACGATGTTGACTAGAAAGGGGCAAGCGTTTGTTTGGGACTCAAAATGTGAAGAAGGTTTCCAAGAGTTAAAGAGAAGGTTAACTACTGCTCCTATTCTGATATTACCAAGTCCGTCGGAACTATTTGAGGTTTACTGTGATGCTTCATTGTTGGGTTTGGGTGGTGTTTTGATGCAGAATAAGAAGGTTGTAGCTTATGCTTCAAGATAACTGAAGGTTCATGAGAGGAACTATCCGACACACGATTTAGAGTTGGCAGCTGTGGTATTTGTTCTGAAGTTATGGAGGCATTACTTGTACGGGTCAAGATTTGAGGTTTTCAGTGACCATAAAAGTTTAAAGTATTTGTTTGATCAGAAAGAGCTGAATATGAGACAGAGGAGATGGTTAGAGTTTCTGAAAGATTATGACTTTGGTTTGAATTACCATCCGGGTAAAGCAAACGTAGTGGCTGATGCATTGAGTCGGAAATCATTGCATATGTCTATGTTAATGGTTAAAGAATTGGATTTAATTGAGCAGTTGCGGGGTAAAGAGATTGCTTTGGTAAAGGTAGCTTGGGGAGGACCAGCAGGTGGCAATGTAACTTGGGAACTTGAGAGTCAGATGAAGGAGTCTTATCCTGAGTTATTCGCTTGAGGTATGTTTTCGAGGACGAAAACTCTTTTAGTGGGGGAGAGTTGTAACACCCCGATAAAACAAGATAATTATTTAATTTAAGTTAATAATATATTTATTAATTTAATTAAATAATTGGAATTTTTATTATTGGATTATTATTTTATTGGAATAAAAGTTGGAATTTAGAAAAGGTCCCATTTAGTAAAAAGGTTTATTTTTCACGTGAAAAGGAAAAAGGGACAGAAAAGTGGAAAAAGGGCAAAGAGAACCAGAGAACAAGGGTTGGAGAGAGGAAGAGCTTGAAGCTGCAGGATTTGCCGGATTAACTCAGGTAAGGGGGGTTTATCGTCGATTAATGGGTATTATGGGATAACATGTAGTGGGTAGTGATAAACCATGGATTTGACTCTGATTAGAATGATGTATGCTGAAAAATTGTGAAAATATTGGATGAACGAAATACGGGTTTTAATTGGAGAAATTCGTAGGAATTAGATGTAATAATGTTAGAATTGGTGAAATTGAATAGGGTATGATTCGTGTTAGATGATATGAACGATTACTGTGTAAAACTGGATTGTAGGAGGTTGGAATTGGTAGATCTCGTAGCAGAGAAGACCATAGCAGATCTGGAAATCTGGTTTCTGGTCATACGCGTATGGCACTAGGCAATACGCGTATGAGATGGTCTGGTACGCGTATGGCACTAGGCATTACGCGTATGGATGAGGAAGATGATGTTTTGAACGTGGTTTGGTCTCTGTTGGTACGCGTATGGGGAAGTGGTACGCGTAGCATACGCGTATGAGATAGGTGGTACGCGTATGGAATTGGCTGAGAATTGGGCCATACGCGTATGGGACTAGGCAATACGCGTATGGGCAGGATTGTGATTTTTCTGTGTTGTTGTTGTGCAGTTTTTGGTTGTTCAGCTGAGTAATGTAAATTAGCTGATGTATGATAGAGTAGGGATCATTTCCCGTTGTTTTGAGTAGTATAGGTATTAGTAGAGTGTGCTAATGCTGTGATTGATTATGTGGTATGACATGATATGATTATGTGGTAAATATGTTGATGATGTATGATGATATGCATAATGTTGTGAATGTATCTATCATGTATGGAATTATGAATGGACTGTTTATGGCTTAGAGTGTGAGCATATGTCCATTGTGGATGATTGTTGATGTTTGCATGCTAGGTGATTAGCGTGCATATCATAGCCCTTGGGGTGGTAGCTAATTCCCATGGTGAGGAATTAGTGAGTGAGTCACTAGGTCTCAAATGAGTGGGACTAGTGAGCTTGGTAGCCGTACCTGGATTTGGTCGGTGAGGTTGAACTATATGTTCACGAATAGTCGGTACCGCATGCATGGAGTCTCATTGCATAATGTATGTATGTATGGCGTATAATATGAATGGATGTATTCCAATATTATACGTGTGTTTTATGGTTGTGTTGAGTTTGAGTATGATGATGATGATGATTATGAGTTGATATTGCCGTTGCTGAATATGTGTGATCTGATTAGGGTGATGATATGTGTTAAATTACTTAGCATTACATGACATTTTATAATGCTTATTATATTGATTGAGGAACTCACCCTTACAACTATGTTTCAGGTAACGAGCAATGATTGAGTAGGAGCTAATGCTTGGAGTCTAGCGTAGTTCCTTAGTGGGTCATGCTCTGATAGATGTAACATCGGGATGGGATGTTTTAATTGTTTTATTGTTGGTTATTGAACCATTTTACATGTAATGTGTTACATGTTTTACAATGATTGATGAGATTTCTATCCGCTGCGTATTATGCAAATGCTTATGTTTTGAATTAATAAAAGAGCATGACAGTTATTTTGGTGAATGGTGTGAAGTGATTGTGTGACACCCTTAATTGCATATCTACTCTGATATATATATAATTGTTGTTTTAATTAAATATTTGGGGTATTTTAGAAGGGTGTTACATTAGTGGTATCAGAGCATAGTCGGTCGAGTCGAGTCGTAATTATTCTGTTTCCCCTGTACGGGATAGGTGTTGTGTAACCCTATCAGTACTTATTGTTTAGCTTGTTGGGTTTTCAGAATAGAGATGGCTGGAAGAGGTAGAGACGATGCTGCGATTGCTGAGGCTCTGGGTATGCTAGCTGGAGTACTTGGAGGAAACCCGAATGTTGTGGAAATGGGAGCTGCTCGTCAACTGAGTGAGTTCCAGAAGAACAATCCTCCAATGTTTAAGGGAGCATACGATCCAGATGGTGCTCAGAAGTGGTTGAAGGAGATTGAGAGGATCTTCCGAGTGACTGAGTGTGCCGATAACCAGAAGGTCAGGTTCGGTACGCATATGCTGTCAGAGGAAGCGGATGATTGGTGGGTTGCTACCCGCACTGAGTTGGAAGCTGTTGGGAATGCTGAGATCACTTGGGCTGTGTTCAGAGAGAGATTCCTGAGGAAGTACTTTCCAGAAGATGTCAGAGGAAAGAAAGAGATAGAGTTCTTAGAATTGAAGCAGGGTAACAGGTCTGTTACTGAGTATGCTGCTAAGTTCACAGAGCTGTCGAAGTATTACACTCCCTATAACGAGGCTACTGGGGAATTTTCAAAGTGTGTGAAGTTTGAGAACGGGTTACGTCCCGAGATCAAGCAGGCTATTGGGTATCAGCGGATTAGAGTGTTTTCCGATTTGGTTGACTGTTGCAGGATTTTTGAACAAGATACCAAGGCCAGAGCGGAGAGCTATCAGCAGAGGGTTGATAGGAAAGGCAAGAATCAGAATGATCGTGGGAAACCGTATGCAGTTGGCAAAGGTTTCCAGCGACAGAGTGGAATGAAGAGGCCTAGTGGGGGAGACTCTAGTGCCCCTGCTAAGTGTTTCAGATGTGGTCAGGCTGGACATCGTATCCATGAGTGTACCAGTAATGAGAAGAAGTGTTTCAAGTGTGGAAAAGGTGGTCACTTGGCTGCAGATTGCCGGTTGAAGACTGTGACTTGTTTCAACTGTGGAGAGGTGGGTCATATCAGTCCACAGTGTCCTAAGCCGAAGAGAGAGAACCAGTCGGGAGGCAAGGTCTTTGCTTTATCGGGTTCTGAGACTTCTGCAGATGATCGTTTGATCCGAGGTACGTGTTATATTAATGGCTTTCCTCTTGTAGCTATTGTTGACACAGGTGCAACTCATTCCTTTATATCTTTGGATTGTGCTGTGAAACTTAAGTTAGAGATATCTGAGATGCATGGTAGTATGGTGATTGATACTCCTGCGAAGGGTTCAGTGACTACTACTTCAGTTTGTTTGAATTGTCCTTTGAGTATTTTTGGTAGAGGCTTTGGGATGGACCTAGTGTGTCTTCCACTAGTGCAGATTGATGTTATCCTGGGTATGAACTGGTTGGTGTTTAACCGAGTCTATATAAATTGTTTTGATAAGACTGTGATTTTTCCTGAGATTGAGGAAGGAAAGAGTTTGTTTCTATCAGCAAGGCAGGTGAATGAGGAAGTAGCAGATGGGGCAGAGTTGTTTATGCTGTTAGCGACTTTGGAGGCTAAAGATAAACTGGTGATTTGCGATCTAGCCGTGGTGTGTGATTTTCCTGATGTGTTTCCTGAAGAAGTGAATGAATTACCGCCAGAACGTGAAGTTGAGTTCTCGATTGATTTGGTACCTGGTACTAGGCTGATATCGATGGCTCCGTACCGTATGTCTGCTGTTGAGTTAGCTGAATTGAAGAGTCAGTTGGAAGATCTGTTGGATAAGAAATTTATTCGTCCGAGTGTGTCACCGTGGGGTGCACCAGTGTTATTGGTTAAGAAGAAAGAAGGTACTATGAGGTTGTGTGTGGACTACAGGCAACTGAATAAAGTGACGATCAAGAATCGGTATCCTTTGCCGAGGATTGATGATTTGATGGATCAGTTGGTTGGTGCGAGTGTGTTCAGTAAAATAGATTTGAGATCGGGATATCATCAGATACGTGTGAAAACTGAGGATATTCAGAAGACTGTTTTTAGAACAAGGTATGGACATTATGAGTATTCTGTAATGCCTTTTGGTGTGACTAATGCGCCTAGAGTATTTATGGAGTATATGAATAGGATTTTCCATCCGTATCTAGACCAGTTTGTTGTGGTGTTTATTGACGATATTTTGGTGTATTCGAAATCTGAAGAAGAGCATGCTGAGCATTTGAGAATGGTTTTAAGAGTTCTACGAGAAAAGAAGTTATTTGCTAAACTGTCTAAGTGTGAATTTTGGTTAGAAGAGGTTAGTTTTCTTGGTCATGTGATTTCAAGAGGTGGTGTTGCTGTTGATCCTTCTAAGATAGAAGCGGTATCTAAGTGGGAAGCTCCGAAGTCAGTTTCTGAGATAAGGAGTTTTCTTGGACTTGCAGGTTATTATAGGAAGTTCATTGAGGGATTTTCTAAGTTGGCGTTACCGTTGACGATGTTGACTAGAAAGGGGCAAGCGTTTGTTTGGGACTCAAAATGTGAAGAAGGTTTCCAAGAGTTAAAGAGAAGGTTAACTACTGCTCCTATTCTGATATTACCAAGTCCGTCGGAACTATTTGAGGTTTACTGTGATGCTTCATTGTTGGGTTTGGGTGGTGTTTTGATGCAGAATAAGAAGGTTGTAGCTTATGCTTCAAGACAACTGAAGGTTCATGAGAGGAACTATCCGACACACGATTTAGAGTTGGCAGCTGTGGTATTTGTTCTGAAGTTATGGAGGCATTACTTGTACGGGTCAAGATTTGAGGTTTTCAGTGACCATAAAAGTTTAAAGTATTTGTTTGATCAGAAAGAGCTGAATATGAGACAGAGGAGATGGTTAGAGTTTCTGAAGGATTATGACTTTGGTTTGAATTACCATCCGGGTAAAGCAAACGTAGTGGCTGATGCATTGAGTCGGAAATCATTGCATATGTCTATGTTAATGGTTAAAGAATTGGATTTAATTGAGCAGTTGCGGGGTAAAGAGATTGCTTTGGTAAAGGTAGCTTGGGGAGGACCAGCAGGTGGCAATGTAACTTGGGAACTTGAGAGTCAGATGAAGGAGTCTTATCCTGAGTTATTCGCTTGAGGTATGTTTTCGAGGACGAAAACTCTTTTAGTGGGGGAGAGTTGTAACACCCCGATAAAACAAGATAATTATTTAATTTAAGTTAATAATATATTTATTAATTTAATTAAATAATTGGAATTTTTATTATTGGATTATTATTTTATTGGAATAAAAGTTGGAATTTAGAAAAGGTCCCATTTAGTAAAAAGGTTTATTTTTCACGTGAAAAGGAAAAAGGGACAGAAAAGTGGAAAAAGGGCAAAGAGAACCAGAGAACAAGGGTTGGAGAGAGGAAGAGCTTGAAGCTGCAGGATTTGCCGGATTAACTCAGGTAAGGGGGGTTTATCGTCGATTAATGGGTATTATGGGATAACATGTAGTGGGTAGTGATAAACCATGGATTTGACTCTGATTAGAATGATGTATGCTGAAAAATTGTGAAAATATTGGATGAACGAAATACGGGTTTTAATTGGAGAAATTCGTAGGAATTAGATGTAATAATGTTAGAATTGGTGAAATTGAATAGGGTATGATTCGTGTTAGATGATATGAACGATTACTGTGTAAAACTGGATTGTAGGAGGTTGGAATTGGTAGATCTCGTAGCAGAGAAGACCATAGCAGATCTGGAAATCTGGTTTCTGGTCATACGCGTATGGCACTAGGCAATACGCGTATGAGATGATCTGGTACGCGTATGGCACTAGGCATTACGCGTATGGATGAGGAAGATGATGTTTTGAACGTGGTTTGGTCTCTGTTGGTACGCGTATGGGGAAGTGGTACGCGTAGCATACGCGTATGAGATAGGTGGTACGCGTATGGAATTGGCTGAGAATTGGGCCATACGCGTATGGGACTAGGCAATACGCGTATGGGCAGGATTGTGATTTTTCTGTGCTGTTGTTGTGCAGTTTTTGGTTGTTCAACTGAGTAATGTAAATTAGCTGATGTATGATAGAGTAGGGATCATTTCCCGTTGTTTTGAGTAGTATAGGTATTAGTAGAGTGTGCTAATGCTGTGATTGATTATGTGGTATGACATGATATGATTATGTGGTGAATATGTTGATGATGTATGATGATATGCATAATGTTGTGAATGTATCTATCATGTATGGAATTATGAATGGACTGTTTATGGCTTAGAGTGTGAGCATATGTCCATTGTGGATGATTGTTGATGTTTGCATGCTAGGTGATTAGCGTGCATATCATAGCCCTTGGGGTGGTAGCTAATTCCCATGGTGAGGAATTAGTGAGTGAGTCACTAGGTCTCAAATGAGTGGGACTAGTGAGCTTGGTAGCCGTACCTGGATTTGGTCGGTGAGGTTGAACTATATGTTCACGAATAGTCGGTACCGCATGCATGGAGTCTCATTGCATAATGTATGTATGTATGGCGTATAATATGAATGGATGTATTCCAATATTATACGTGTGTTTTATGGTTGTGTTGAGTTTGAGTATGATGATGATGATGATTATGAGTTGATATTGCCGTTGCTGAATATGTGTGATCTGATTAGGGTGATGATATGTGTTAAATTACTTAGCATTACATGACATTTTATAATGCTTATTATATTGATTGAGGAACTCACCCTTACAACTATGTTTCAGGTAACGAGCAATGATTGAGTAGGAGCTAATGCTTGGAGTCTAGCGTAGTTCCTTAGTGGGTCATGCTCTGATAGATGTAACATCGGGATGGGATGTTTTAATTGTTTTATTGTTGGTTATTGAACCATTTTACATGTAATGTGTTACATGTTTTACAATGATTGATGAGATTTCTATCCGCTGCGTATTATGCAAATGCTTATGTTTTGAATTAATAAAAGAGCATGACAATTATTTTGGTGAATGGTGTGAAGTGATTGTGTGACACCCTTAATTGCATATCTACTCTGATATATATATAATTGTTGTTTTAATTAAATATTTGGGGTATTTTAGAAGGGTGTTACAGTTCACGTGGATTTACTACATGCACCATGCAATTTTGATTTTTTGCAAAAACACCTTATTTTCATTAACCAAACTAATTATGGATTAGCAAGTTGATTAGGACTTCATAAAAATACTCTAATCTAACAGAATTTGAAGTGGTTAATCATTTTTCACCATTTCAAGATCCAAATTCTCTCTCCCTCCAAAATTTTCTCTCATTCATAATTCAATTTTTTTCCAAATAACATTGCAATTTTATTTCATATTCTTGTTCACTGGTACTGAAATGGTATAGATCAAGCATTGATTTGTGGAATTCGTGCAAGAACCAAGTGTATCAAGTTCATGAAGTTGAAGATGGAAATTCTGTTTTGAGCTAGATCTACACGTTTTCAAGCTTCCTTTTCTTCATCAAACATCATTACAAGTGTTATAAAGTGGATTTGGATCATTACAAGCTATGGATCGTGCATTTCCAAGATTCTGCTCTTCAAGAGGTCAAGTTTCGAACCTTTTAATTTTGCAATTCATGCATATATTCTTGTAGATCTCATGTTGCTGATCGTTTTGATATAAATTTTGTGCGATTTGGATAAGAATTGAGAGAGATATGCTTGATTGAAGTTTTGAATGTCAAACTTTATTTGCTTCGATTTGCATGAATCATGTTGAATTAGGATGAATTGATGCTTGATCTATAATCTCCTTTGCATGAGCTTCGTTTTGGTATAAATTTTTTGAAATTCTGAGCAATTATGGAAAATCTGGAAAAATTTGGATGAACTTCATCTTGTTCATCATCATCTTCATGAAGAAGATGAAGATCTTCATGGTAGCGTCCGCATCTGTCCGTCGCTAGCAGGCGCTAGGGTTCTTGTTCAAGAACACGCGCCCAGGCGCATTTGATCCGTTGGTTTTCCCTTCGATCCCTGGTGCTGGCGTTTTTGTGTTTTATTTTCATTTTTCCAGTTACACGCTTCGAATCCTGGTGATAGCATAAATTCAAATTAATTTCTCATGTTCATCTTTCCCTCCATATTTCCATGCCATACTTCGTTTCATTTCAATTGTTTTTCTCCAACTTTAAAAATCCATAACTAATTGAAAAATCATCCAATTAATCCCATTCTTTTTGCAAAATGATCCTATGTTTGTATAGAATTTTATGATGATGAATTTTGGAGTTGTGCATGGTTGGATTTCTGTTTGTGTTAGAATGATTGGACACATGTGCTTTTATGACCTTGCCTTGCTCTTTCTATTGTGAAATGCTTGATTTTAATCCAATGGACATGAAATTTTACATGATGATTCTTGACATGTTGATGGATGTTTTAGGCTTGGTTTGACATTTTTCCCATTTACCATTTCTGTTTTATGCATGTGTTTGTATGTTGTGACAATTTGTGTCACACATTTGGTTGTTCAACCTGTGCAATTTAATTTCCATGCCAATTGATCTTTGATGCTTCTGATTTTTTGTATGATGATTGTTTTGGATGTGTTGAATGTTCTTAATGTTTTCCAGAATTATTTGAATCATTTCTGTTTTGATTTGGAATTTTCATTCATAATGATCAAATGTGAGCTTTGAAATTGTCTTTGACTTCCCTTGCACATGAAATGCCTTTGCTTGATGATTTTGTTGTGATCCTTTTTAGGACATGTTAATATGTGTTTGAAGTTGCATTGTGTTGAATTTAAGCTCCTGTTTTGAATTTTTTCTTCACCTTTGACCCTAGGCTTTGACCTAGTGGTTTGTACTTACATGTGAGCTTTGAATTTCAGGTTTAAGCATCCAAATGCCATGGTTGATGATGCTTCATCATTTGAATGTTGATATTTGCTATTGATTGCTAACATTTGCTGTGTTGTAGGTTGAGGATAACTCACTTGAGTTTTCCTATTGGCTTATGTTTTGTATATTGGGATTGTCTGTTTGATATTGACTATTGTCTGTTTGTCTGAGTACTGTACTGATCTGTTTAGTTGTTTACATAGGTACCTAAGTTGCTTTAAGTTCATTTGAACTTTGCTTTGCTTTGCTTGTGGTTGGCATACCACTGAGGTAAATTCCTAATCTTCATGTAGTCTGGAAGACCTGTCATGTTACTTTGGCAGGCACCTGTCTGAAGCCCTCCTTAAGAGGCAATGTTTGTGGTTGTTTAATTTTGTGCCAAGCAGGTTAAGTCCTCTTAAGAGGCAATTGGCAGATAAAAGGGATGTGTAATCCATCCCCTGCTATTCAGTTGTGTCATTCACTTTGCTCACACCATGTGTTGATGCACTTTGAATAAAAAACCCAAAATCTTGTCCATAGAGTCAGTCATTTGTGGAGAAGAGTTCCTTCATTCTGAACTCCCACACTTTCTATTGATTAAAGCTCTCCCAGGCCAGGGATAAGAGCTGCGAGGTCTCACCCTCACTTCCCATTTCATCTGCTTCACCCTAACTCTCAATGTTAGGGTTAAGAGTTCAAAACACCCATTTCCAGTTGGCTTGTTTGTCGAGGTTGATTTGACCCCTTGACTAAAGCCCAGCCTTGTATGAGCCATTTGTTTGCATATAGTGTGTGTGTGCTTGATCTCTTGTGCTTGTGTTTGATTATTTGTTGTTTAGGCTAGCTTGCTCCCTGTGCAAGTTAAGTTAGGACTAGAGACCTCAACTTAGGGATCGTATGCATGACAACTTCTAGGCTCGAGTCGTAGTCTCCCTAGTAGTCTGTTATCTCCCTAGTCTCTGGTTATGATAAAAGTTATTTCCCTGTTAAGGGGAACTACGTCGCCCTGATCCTCATACCAGATGAGGTACGTAGGCAGGAGATGAGCAGATCTCTCCGGGCGCCCTTTTCTTTTTCAACCCTCTTGTGTGCGTTTGGAGTCTGACATAAGTCCAGCGATTGGTAGTTGGTTTCCTGTGTCTTGTTTGCTTGTTGGAGTCTGACGTAAGTCTAGCGATTGGCAGTCGGTTTCCTGTGTGTGTGTTTGTTTGTTCGGAGTCTGACGTAAGTCCAGCGATTGGCAGTCGGTTTCCTGTGTGCGTTTGTTTGTCTGGAGTCTGACATAAGTCCAGCGATTGGCAGTCGGTTTCCTGTTTGTGTTTTATTTGGCGTGCGTTAGCCGAGCTACGAGTGCTCTGATTCTTTCTCTGGTTAGAGAAGATACGTATGCATAGGATGCGATGTCCTAGCGAGCACCTTTTCCCATTTCCCCGAACTACGTCGACTCTGATGTCTGTGTCCGACAGACTACGTAGGCCCAGGATGCGATATCCTGCCGAGTCCGCTTCTTCCGTCTTTCATCTGTGTTTCAGTCCAGTCTTGTGCAGTGTTTTGAGCAGTTATCTAACAACCTTTCTTCTATTCTTTTTGAGCGTGGATCCCGTCGAGTACGACGGATGCGTAGGGGTGCTAATACCTTCCCTTCGCATAACCGACTCCCGATCCTACCAATCTCTGGTCGCGAGACCATTCCCTTTCCAGGTTTACTTATAGCGTTTCCTTTCCCTCCTTCGGGATAAATAACGCACGGTGGCGGCTCTGTGTCTTTTTCCCGCTGGTTTTTCGCGTAATGCGACAGCTGGCGACTCTGCTGGGGACTATAAGAAGTTGACCTCTTGCTGGTCCATCTTCCCTAAGCGAGTCAATCCTAGCGCTCTTTAGGATAGGGTTTGGTTGCTTGTACTGTTTTATTTATTGCATTTATGATTACTATGCTGTGATTGGTTGCACATATGTTTGCATGCATCATATTATCATTATGCTGGATCCTGTGCAGGTTGTTCCTCTGATTTGGGGTGGGTGTTTTGAGTGGGGCTAAAACCCAGGCCCGAGTATACACCTAGGATTAGCGTGGTCTCATGTTGCCTCTCATGTTAGGTCAACATGTTTTTGGCAACGTGACATACCACAAGCCGGACGAGGTTCTTTTGAGGGAGCTCTTCCTTTGTGGAGTATCCACTTTGGTTGAGTCACTTCATCTGAGCTGTTGACTTCGGTGACCGTTCATTCCCGGATCTTTGGTTTAGATGATCTTAAGAGAGCTGCAACGGCACACCCGAAAGGGCAAACCCGTTGAGTATCTTTGTCCGATCGTCGAGACCATTATCCGCCTTAGGATGACCTTATTAGAATTCACCTGTGAGGGGAGGGTTGATTCTTGCAGTACAGGTTCCGTCAGTGATTCTGTGATGGTGATTATGGTTCAGATGGATTTATGGGTCTTTATTTCTGGACGCCGGAGGTTTGACCTTGGTATTGATCAGAGGGTTCCGTTTATTTCGGATCCCTGGGTTGAATTTGAGGGTACTTGCTCAGATGGTGACTTGGTTCTGAAGTTTGGGTTCTAGATGACTTTGGGTTCCAGATGACTTTGATCTGTGGTTTCCAGTGCCGAATTCATGCCGAAGTTTTGATCCTGAGCCAAGAGATACTCAGCCAACCTGCCATGGCTTCATCATTATGCATCATAGCATGTTTATTTTCAAAAATAAATAAATAATAATGCATAGAAAAAGAAAAGTTAACCTGCATACGCATCACACGCATCATACGCATATCATTCTTGCATTACAGGTGTTCTTGAACGAGACTTCTCACTCTGGTTCCTGACTCAGGCAGGATTGCTGATCGTCGTCCGCACCGCTACACTACCAGACTGAATCAACAGAGGAATATGGATCAAGTTCAAGCCGAGTTAGCAGAGATGAGGGCTAACATGGCCCAATTCATGACCATGATGCAAGGAGTTGTTCAAGGGCAAGAGGAGCTGCGTGCCTTAGCCCAGAGACATGAAGCTGTGATTTCACCTGCTGGCCGTGCTTCACCAGTGGGTGTCCCTGTTAATGACAATGCTGCTACTGCTACTATTCCCGTCAATGACTATGTCGTGGGTGATGAGTTGAGGGGTATCAGAATTAATGGACAACCTCTTGCTGCAGAGACTGTTAATGTCAGAGCAACCCGTGCTCCGGTTCGCCATCCTGCTCCGCTGGTTGACAGGCAGGAAGATATGTTCACCCTGATCAGTGATGAAGACGATGTGGGAAAAATTGAAGAGAGGGACAGAAAAGTTGATGCCCTGGCCGAGAAAATCCGTGCTATGGAATGTCAGAACTCTTTGGGGTTTGATGTTACCAATATGGGATTGGTTGAAGGGCTGAGGATCCCTTATAAGTTCAAAGCGCCTTCCTTTGACAAATACAATGGTACTTCTTGTCCTCGCACCCATGTGCAGGCTTACTACAGAAAAATCTCCGCATACACTGACGACGAGAAGATGTGGATGCACTTTTTCCAGGATAGCTTGTCTAGAGCTTCCTTGGACTGGTACATGGAGCTGAAGAGGGAATCCATTAGAAGCTGGAGAGATTTGGGGGAAGCCTTCTTAAGGCAATATAAGCACAATATGTATATGGCTCCGAGCCGAACTCAGTTACAGAGCTTGTGTCAGAAATCAGGCGAGAGTTTCAAGGAGTACGCTCAAAGGTGGCGTGAATTAGCCGCAAGGGTGCAACCTCCGATGCTGGAGAGGGAGTTGACCGATATGTTTATTGGAACGTTGCAAGGAGTGTTTATGGACCGGATGGGAAGTTGCGCATTCGGTAGTTTCTCTGATGTAGTAATCTGTGGAGAGAGGACTGAGAGCCTTATGAAAGCGGGGAAGATTCAGGATTCTGGTTCCTCGTCTTCCAGTTCAAAAAAGCCATTTTCTGGGGCACCCCGAAGGAGAGAGGGTGAGACTAATGCTGTGCACCATCGGAGGAATGTGAACAGAGGGCAGTATCGTCAGGTTGCCGCTGTGACTATCCCAGCACCCCAACATCAACCTCAGCAACAACAGAGACAACACCAACATCCACAACAACAACAACCACAACAACGTCCATTTCAGTCGAGACAGAGAATGCCGGATCGTCGTTTCGACCCGTTACCGATGACATATGCTGAGTTGCTGCCCGAATTGCTCAGATTGGGGTTTGTTGAATTGCGTACCATGGCTCCGTTGACAAAGATACCTGCTGGGTATGATGCCAACGTTCGTTGTGACTTTCATTCCGGTGCACCGGGGCACCATATTGAGAACTGTCGGGCTTTTCATCATAAGGTCCAGGATTTGATTGACGCCAAGACAATCAACTTTGCTCCTGTTCCGAATGTTGTAAATAACCCTATGCCTCAACATGGGGGGCCCAGGGTGAACAATGTGGAAGATGGGGAAGTTGTAGATCTGGTGGTTGATGTTGATGAGGTTCAGACTTCGCTGTGTGTTGTGAAAGATCGTCTGTTGAAAGGGGGGGTGTTCCCGGGCTGTGATGAGACTTGTGCAGATTGTGTTAATTCAGAGAATGGTTGTGTAAAGTTGAAGAAAGGTATCCAGGGTTTGATTGATGAGGGTTGCCTGCAGTTTGCTAGGGCTGTGAAAGATCGTGGAGTGGTGTCAACTGTCACCATTTATTTCAAACCGTCTGAGGGTTCCAGACGCGTGCCAATAACTGCTAATGCACCAGTAACTGTCAGTGCTCTTGTTGTAACACCCTTCTAAATACCCCAAATTATTATAATTAAAATAACAATATGTTCATCAGAGTAATTATGCCCCGAAGGGTGTCACACAATCATTTCACAAAAGTCATTAAAATATCCTGTCATGCTCATTTATTTAATCAAAATAAGGTTCTTTGCATAATTCGCAGCGGAATAAAATTCAACTCAATGTAAAACATGTAACACAATACATGTAAATCATCAACAACCAATATCAAATCAATTAAAACATCCCCTCCCGATGTTACATCTATCAGAGCATGACCCATAAGAACTACTCTAGACTCCAAGCATTAGCTTCTACTCAACTCATTTCTCGTTACCTGAAAAATAGGTGTAAGGGTGAGTCCCTCAATCAATATAACAAGCATTATAGAACAACATGTAATGCTAAGTAATTAACACATTAATTCACCCTAACCAGACTACACACTCAACAACGGCAGTATCCGTTCAAACATCATATTCACCAATAACATATAGCATATATATAATCTCAACCATACTCAACATCAACAACACAACACACAACACACATATAATACTGGAATACATCCATTCATATTATATGCCATACATTTATTATGCAATGAGACTCTATGCATGCGGTACCGACTATTTGTGAACATATAGTTCAACCTCACCGTCCAAATCCAGGCACGGCTACCAAGCTCACTAGTCCCACTCATTTGAGACATAGTGACTCACTCACTAATTCCTCACCATGGGAATTAGCTACCACCCCAAATGGGCCATGAAATGCACGCTAATCACCTAGCATGCAAACATCAACAACAATCAAAATGATTTACTCACTAATTCCTCACCATGGGAATTAGCTACCACCCGAAGGCCACAATATGCATGCTAATCATCTAGCAATGCAACATCAACAACAATCAAGAATAGACACATGCTCACACTCTAAGCCATAATACAGTCTATTCACAAATGTATACATTCACATCATCATGTATACCATCACATATCATCAACAAATTAATCACAGAAGCATATCATATCATGCCACATAATCAAACACAGTATTAGCCCGCTCTAATAATACCTATACCACTCAAAACAACGGGAAATGATCCCTATCACATCATATCTCAGCTAAGTACACCACTCAGCCTCAACAACCAAAAACTGCACAACCACAGTTCAGGAAAATCCCAACTCTGCCCATACGCGTATTGCCCATGCCATACGCGTATTGCCCAAACCTGGCCAACTCAATACGCGTACTGCCCACTCTCATACGCGTATTGCGCATTTCCTCGCCCAACTCATACGCGTACCGCCTATTCCATACGCGTACGCTACGCGTAACAACTTCCCATTACGCGTACCAACAGAGACCAATTCACGTTCAAAATGTCATCTTTTCTCCCATACGCGTAAGGCTTCCCCCCATACGCGTACCAACATCTCATACGCGTATTGCCTAGTGCCATACGCGTATGACCAGAAACCAGAACTCTCAGATCTGCAATGGCTTTTCTGCTACGAGTTCTATTCGATCTAACCTCCCACGGTTCAATTCTTACACAAAATCACTCCTATCGTCTTATACACTTCATATCCTGTTCAATCTCACAAAATCCTAACACTATTCCATCTAATTTCTACGGATTTGCTTCGATTTATCATCCAATTCCATTCATCAATCATTTTCACAAATTCACCATACTCATCCAATTCAAAGGTAAATTAAAGGTCTATCACTACCCATGACATATTATCATATAATACCCGTTAATCAACGATAAACCCCCCTTACCTGAGTTAATCCGGCAACTTCCGAGCTCTAAGCTTCTCCTTCCTTCAACCTTCGTTCTCTGGCTTTTTGCCCTTTCTCACGTTCTGCCTCTTTTTTTCCTTTTTCACGTGAAAACAATAAACCTTTTTACCAAATGGGACCTTTTTACTGATTTCCACTTTTATTCTAATTATAAAATAATAATCCAATAATAATAATCCCAATAATTATTATTCCACAAATAATAATATTAATCCAAACTTCCAATTATTCAATTAAATCAATAAATAAAATACTAATTTAAATTAAATAATTAGCTTATTTTAATTGGGGTGTTACAACTCTCCCCCACTAAAAGAGTTTTCGTCCTCGAAAACATACCTCAAGCGAACAACTCCGGATAAGACTCCTTCATCTGACTCTCAAGTTCCCAAGTCACATTGCCACCTGCTGGTCCTCCCCAAGCTACCTTCACCAAGGCAATCTCTTTACCCCGCAACTGCTTCAACTCTCGATCCTCGATCCTCATAGGTGATGTTTCAACAGTCAGGTTATCTCTCACCTGTACATCATCTACTTGGACAACATGCGACGGATCATGAATGTATCTCCTCAACTGAGACACATGAAAAACATCATGCAAATTCGCAAGCGACGGCGGTAAAGCGATACGATAGGCTACCTCTCCTATCCTCTCCAAAATCTGATAAGGACCAATAAATCGAGGTGTCAACTTCTTCGACTTCAAAGCTCGACCAACACCAGTTATCGGGAGTAACACGAAGAAACACATGATCTCCCTCTTGGAACTCAAGTGACTTCCTCCTCTTATCATGATAACTCTTCTGACGACTCTGAGCAATTCTCATCTTCTCCTGAATCATCTTAATCTTTTCTGTAGTCTGTTGAACGATCTCCGGTCCAACCACAACACTCTCACCGGACTCATACCAACATAAAGGTGTCCGACATCTCCTACCATACAAAGCTTCAAACGGTGCCATACCAATGCTCGAATGAAAACTATTGTTGTAGGTGAACTCAATCAAAGGCAAATAACAATCCCAAGCACCTCCTTTTTCTAAAACACAAGCTCTCAAAAGATCCTCCAGTGACTGAATCGTCCTCTTAGTCTGACCATCAGTCTGCGGGTGATATGCAGAGCTCAATCTCAGTTTAGTTCCCAAAGCCTTCTGCAAACCTTCCCAGAACTTCGATGTAAATCTAGGATCTCTGTCCGAAACAATACTAGACGGAATACCATGCAAACTTACAATCTTCTCAATATACAACTCAGCTAATCTCTCTAACGGATAATCCATTCTGATCGGAATGAAATGAGCCGACTTCGTCAATCTGTCAACAATCACCCAAATGGCTTCAAAATTCTTATTTGTCCTCGGCAAACCAGAAACAAAATCCATACTGATACTATCCCACTTCCACTCTGGAATAGCCAACGGTTGCATTAGCCCAGACGGCTTCTGATGCTCAATCTTTGACTTCTGACAAGTCAAACAAGAATAAACAAAACTCGCAATTTCTTTCTTCATCCCCGGCCACCAAAATAACTTTTTCAAATCACGGTACATCTTCGTAGCTCCAGGATGAATACTCAGGCCACTACGATGTCCCTCTTCCAGAATACTCTTCTTAAGTTCGGTAACATCCGGAATACACACCCGATTACCAAATTTCAAAACACCATTCTCATCAACTCTGAATTCACCACCTTGACCTTGATTCACTAAAGTCAACTTATCAACCAAAAGCACATCGGATTTCTGACCCTCTCTAATCTCATCCAAAATACCACTCGTTAACTTCAACATTCCCAGTTTAACACTATTGTGAGTACTCTCACACACCAAACTCAAGTCTCTAAACTGTTCAATTAAATCCAACTCTTTAACCATTAACATAGACATATGTAAGGATTTCCGACTCAACGCATCAGCCACTACATTTGCTTTACCCGGATGATAATTCAAACCAAAATCATAATCCTTCAGAAACTCTAACCATCTCCTCTGTCTCATATTCAGCTCTTTCTGATCAAACAAATACTTCAAACTTTTATGGTCACTGAAAACTTCAAATCTTGATCCATACAAATAATGCCTCCACAACTTCAGAACAAATACCACAGCTGCCAACTCTAAATCATGTGTCGGATAGTTCCTCTCATGAACCCTTAGCTGTCTCGAAGCATAAGCTATAACCTGCTTATTCTGCATCAACACACCACCTAAACCCAAAAATGAAGCATCACAATAAACCTCAAATAGTTCTGACGGACTCGGTAATATTAGGATAGGAGCAGTAGTCAACCTTCTCTTTAACTCTTGGAAACCTTCTTCACATTTTGAATCCCAAACAAACGCTTGCCCCTTTCTAGTCAACATCGTCAACGGTAACGCCAACTTGGAAAATCCCTCAATAAACTTCCGATAATAACCTGCAAGTCCAAGAAAACTTCTTATCTCAGAAACTGACTTCGGAGCTTCCCACTTAGATACCGCTTCTATCTTAGAAGGATCAACAGCAACACCACCTCTTGAAATCACATGACCAAGAAAACTAACTTCTTCTAACCAAAATTCACACTTAGACAGTTTAGCAAATAACTTCTTTTCTCGCAGAACTCCCAAAACCACTCTCAAATGTTCAGCATGCTCTTCTTCAGATTTCGAATACACCAAAATGTCATCAATAAACACCACAACAAACTGATCTAGATACGGATGAAAAATCCTATTCATATACTCCATAAATACTCCAGGCGCATTAGTCACACCAAAAGGCATTACGGAATACTCATAATGTCCATACCTCGTTCTGAAAGCAGTCTTCTGAATATCCTCAGTTTTCACACGTATCTGATGATACCCAGATCTCAAATCTATCTTGCTGAACACACTCGCACCAACCAACTGATCCATCAAATCATCAATCCTCGGCAAAGGATACCGATTCTTGATCGTCACTTTATTCAGTTGCCTGTAGTCCACACACAACCTCATAGTACCTTCTTTCTTCTTAACCAATAACACTGGTGCACCCCACGGTGACACACTCGGACGAATAAACTTCTTATCCAACAGATCTTCCAACTGACTCTTCAATTCAGCTAACTCCACAGCAGACATACGATACGGAGCCATCGATATCGGCCTAGTACCAGGTACCAAATCAATCGAGAACTCAACTTCACGTTCTGGTGGCAATTCATTCACTTCTTCCGGAAACACATCAGGAAAATCACACACTACAGCTAGGTCGCCAATCACCAGTTTATCTTTAGCTTCCAAAGTCGCTAACAGCATAAACAACTCTGCCCCATCTGCCACTTCCTCATTCACCTGCCTGGCTGATAGAAACAAACTCTTTCCTTCTTCAATCTCAGGAAATATCACAGTCTTATCAAAACAGTTGATAGAAACTCGGTTGAACACCAACCAGTTCATACCCAGAATAACGTCAATCTGCACTAATGGAAGACACACAAGATCTATCCCAAAGGCTCTACCAAAAATACTCAAAGGACAATTCAAACAAACAGAAGTAGTGGTCACTGAACCCTTCGCAGGAGTATCAATCACCATACTACCCAACATCTCAGATATCTCTAACTTAAGCTTCACAGCACAATCCAAAGATATAAAAGAATGAGTAGCACCGGTGTCAATAATAGCTACAAGAGGAAAGCCATTAATATAACACGTACCTCGGATCAAACGCTCATCTGCAAAAGTCTCAGAACCTGATAAAGCAAAAACCTTGCCTCCCGACTGATTCTCTTTCTTCGGCTTAGGACACTGCGGACTGATATGACCCAACTCTCCACAGTTGAAACAAGTCACAGTCTTCAACCGGCAATCTGCAGCCAAATGACCACCTTTTCCACATTTGAAACACTTCTTCTCATTACTGGTACACTCATGGATACGATGTCCAGCTTGACCACATCTGTAACACTTGGCAGGAGCACTAGAATCTCCTCCACTAGGCCTCTTCATCCCACTCTGCCTCTGAAAACCCTTGCCAGCTGCATACGGTTTTCCACGATCAGTCTGATTCTTGCCTTTCCTATCAACTCTCTGCTGATAGCTCTCAGCTCTAGCCTTGGAATCCTGTTCAAAAATCCTGCAACAGTCCACCAAATCAGAAAACACTCTAATCCTTTGATACCCAATAGCCTGCTTGATCTCGGGACGCAACCCGTTCTCAAACTTCACACACTTGGAAAATTCCCCAGCAGCCTCAGCATAGGGAGTATAATACTTCGACAGCTCTGTGAACTTAGCAGCATACTCCGTAACAGACCTGTTACCCTGCTTCAATTCCAAGAACTCTATCTCTTTCTTTCCTCTGACATCCTCGGGAAAATACTTCCTCAGAAACCGCTCTCTGAACACAGCCCAAGAAATCTCAGCATTTCCAGCAGTTTCCAACTCAGTGCGGATAGCAACCCACCAATCATCAGCTTCTTCTGATAGCATATGAGTACCGAACCTGACCTTCTGGTTATCAGCACACTCAGTTACTCTGAAGATCCTCTCGATCTCCTTCAACCACTTCTGAGCACCATCTGGATCGTATGCTCCCTTGAACATTGGAGGATTGTTCTTCTGGAACTCACTCAACTGACGAGCAGCTCCCATTCCCATAACATTCGGATTTCCTCCAAGTACTCCAGCTAGCATACCCAGAGCCTCAGCAATTGCAGCATCATCTCTACCTCTTCCAGCCATCTCTATTCTGAAAACCCAAACAAGCTAAACAAATAAGTACTGATAGGGTTACACAACACCTATCCCGTATAGGGGAAACAGAATAATTACGACTTGACACGACCGACTATGCTCTGATACCACTAATGTAACACCCTTCTAAATACCCCAAATTATTATAATTAAAATAACAATATGTTCATCAGAGTAATTATGCCCCGAAGGGTGTCACACAATCATTTCACAAAAGTCATTAAAATATCCTGTCATGCTCATTTATTTAATCAAAATAAGGTTCTTTGCATAATTCGCAGCGGAATAAAATTCAACTCAATGTAAAACATGTAACACAATACATGTAAATCATCAACAACCAATATCAAATCAATTAAAACATCCCCTCCCGATGTTACATCTATCAGAGCATGACCCATAAGAACTACTCTAGACTCCAAGCATTAGCTTCTACTCAACTCATTTCTCGTTACCTGAAAAATAGGTGTAAGGGTGAGTCCCTCAATCAATATAACAAGCATTATAGAACAACATGTAATGCTAAGTAATTAACACATTAATTCACCCTAACCAGACTACACACTCAGCAACGGCAGTATCCGTTCAAACATCATATTCACCAATAACATATAGCATATATATAATCTCAACCATACTCAACATCAACAACACACACACAACACACATATAATACTGGAATACATCCATTCATATTATATGCCATACATTTATTATGCAATGAGACTCTATGCATGCGGTACCGACTATTTGTGAACATATAGTTCAACCTCACCGTCCAAATCCAGGCACGGCTACCAAGCTCACTAGTCCCACTCATTTGAGACATAGTGACTCACTCACTAATTCCTCACCATGGGAATTAGCTACCACCCCAAATGGGCCATGAAATGCACGCTAATCACCTAGCATGCAAACATCAACAACAATCAAAATGATTTACTCACTAATTCCTCACCATGGGAATTAGCTACCACCCGAAGGCCACAATATGCATGCTAATCATCTAGCAATGCAACATCAACAACAATCAAGAATAGACACATGCTCACACTCTAAGCCATAATACAGTCTATTCACAAATGTATACATTCACATCATCATGTATACCATCACATATCATCGACAAATTAATCACAGAAGCATATCATATCATGCCACATAATCAAACACAGTATTAGCCCGCTCTAATAATACCTATACCACTCAAAACAACGGGAAATGATCCCTATCACATCATATCTCAGCTAAGTACACCACTCAGCCTCAACAACCAAAAACTGCACAACCACAGTTCAGGAAAATCCCAACTCTGCCCATACGCGTATTGCCCATGCCATACGCGTATTGCCCAAACCTGGCCAACTCAATACGCGTACTGCCCACTCTCATACGCGTATTGCGCATTTCCTCGCCCAACTCATACGCGTACCGCCTATTCCATACGCGTACGCTACGCGTAACAACTTCCCATTACGCGTACCAACAGAGACCAATTCACGTTCAAAATGTCATCTTTTTCTCCCATACGCGTAAGGCTTCCCCCCATACGCGTACCAACATCTCATACGCGTATTGCCTAGTGCCATACGCGTATGACCAGAAACCAGAACTCTCAGATCTGCAATGGCTTTTCTGCTACGAGTTCTATTCGATCTAACCTCCCACGGTTCAATTCTTACACAAAATCACTCCTATCGTCTTATACACTTCATATCCTGTTCAATCTCACAAAATCCTAACACTATTCCATCTAATTTCTACGGATTTGCTTCGATTTATCATCCAATTCCATTCATCAATCATTTTCACAAATTCACCATACTCATCCAATTCAAAGGTAAATTAAAGGTCTATCACTACCCATGACATATTATCATATAATACCCGTTAATCAACGATAAACCCCCCTTACCTGAGTTAATCCGGCAACTTCCGAGCTCTAAGCTTCTCCTTCCTTCAACCTTCGTTCTCTGGCTTTTTGCCCTTTCTCACGTTCTGCCTCTTTTTTTCCTTTTTCACGTGAAAACAATAAACCTTTTTACCAAATGGGACCTTTTTACTGATTTCCACTTTTATTCTAATTATAAAATAATAATCCAATAATAATAATCCCAATAATTATTATTCCACAAATAATAATATTAATCCAAACTTCCAATTATTCAATTAAATCAATAAATAAAATACTAATTTAAATTAAATAATTAGCTTATTTTAATTGGGGTGTTACACTTGTGACTATATCTGCGCCAGTAACGGTTGGTACTCCCACTACTATTGTGGCTTCTGATAGAAGATCTGTTGAGAATAGTAGGGCGGTCCCGTGGAAGTATGATAATGCTTACCGCAATAACAGAAGATCGGAAAGTCAAATCAGACTAGTAAATCAGGCTCCAGTGACCATTGGTGTGCCAATCAAAGCTCCAATAATTGTTGGTCCGATTGTGGACAATGTAGGGGGACCAGGAGGTTTCACTAGAAGTGGTCGTCTGTTTGCACCGCAGACTCTGAGAGATAACAATGCTGAGTCTCTTGCCAAAGCAAAGGGTAAGCAAGCTGTGGTTGAGGAAGAACCTGTGCAGAAGGAGGTGCCTGAGGGGTCTTTTGAGAAAGACGTGGAGGAGTTTATGAAGATAATTAAGAAAAGTGATTATAAGATCGTGGACCAGCTGAATCAAACTCCATCCAAGATTTCTATCATTTCTCTGTTGTTGTGCTCTGAGGCACACCGTAATGCCTTGCTAAAAATGTTGAATCTGGCTTACGTGCCTCAAGAGATTTTTGTCAACCAGTTGGAGGGTGTTATTGCGAATGTGAGCACAAGGCATGGTTTGGGGTTCACAGACTTGGATCTGACACCTGAAGGTCGCAACCATAACAAGGCCCTGCATATCACTATGGAGTGTAAAGGCGCCGTATTGTCGCATGTGTTGGTGGATACTGGCTCGTCTTTGAACGTGTTGCCCAAGAAGACTTTGAGCAAGATTGATGTTGAAGGGGTTGTCCTCACTCCAAGCGATCTCATTGTTCGTGCTTTTGATGGATCCAAACGGTCTGTTTTTGGTGAAGTCACTTTGCCAGTGAAGATTGGTCCAGAGGTGTTTGACATTACCTTCTATGTGATGGATATTCAGCCATCATATAGTTGCTTATTGGGGCGTCCCTGGATACATGGGGCTGGAGCAGTGTCGTCAACTCTCCATCAGAAGCTGAAGTATGTATGGAATGGTCAGATTGTAACTGTGTGCGGCGAGGAGGATATTATGATGAGTCATTTATCTTCCTTCAAGTATGTGGAGGTGGATGGCGAGATCCATGAAACTCTGTGCCAAGCGTTTGAGACCATTGACATTGAGAGGGGGGCTTTTGCTGAGCAGAAGAAGCCAAGTGCCTCAATTGCGTCATACAAGCAAGCTGTGGAGGTTGTCAAGTCTGGTAATGCAGAAGGCTGGGGTAAGATGGTTGACCTGCCTATCAAAGAAGACAAGTTCGGTATTGGTTATCAGCCTCTTCAGGCAGAGCAGGGTGAGCAGAAAGGGCCGAGTACCTTCACCAGCGATGGGTTGATGAATCATGGAGATGTCTTTGCGGCCGGTAGTGAAGATGGCGACAGTGACTATGATGTGGACAACTGGGTGCGCCCGCAGGCTCCAGGGGAGATGGTGAATAATTGGACAGCCGAAGAAATAGTCCAAGTTACTCTTCAGACAGAGTAATTTTCTTTTGTTTTTCATTCTGCATAAAAGCCCCACGTTCTGCCCAGGGCGTAGTGGTTCATTGTAGGGCCACATCATGTTTTCAATGATTATCATTAATAAAGGACGTTTTGCAAACAAATTTATGCTCACTGTCTTTCTGTTTTTATTTTCACTTTTAAAACAATAAAATGGCAATGTTTTTTTGTTTTTTGGGACTTTCTTGAACTCTTTTCTAAAATAAAGCATTAAATATGCAGAATCGATCTTGCGGAATCCACTATAAACAGTTCTGTTATGGCTCAGTATGATTTCGATAATCCCATTTACCAAGCCGAAGAGGAGAGTGAGAAAGACTGTGAACTCCCCAAAGAATTGGTCAGATTATTGAAGCAGGAGGAAAGGGTCATCCAACCTCATCAGGAAGAGTTGGAAGTTATCAACCTTGGTACTGAGGACGCCAGGAAAGAGATCAAGATCGGGGTTGCTTTAGAGGAATCTGTCAAGAGAGGGCTGATTGAGATGCTAAGAGAATACGTGGAGATATTCGCCTGGTCGTATCAAGATATGCCTGGGTTGGATACAGATATTGTGGTGCACAGGCTACCTCTCAGAGAAGATTGTCCTTCGGTAAAGCAGAAGCTTCGCAGAACTAGTCCTGATATGGCGGTCAAGATCAAGGAAGAGGTTCAGAAGCAGTTGGATGCGGGTTTCCTGGCAGTGACCAATTATCCCCCTTGGGTGGCCAACATCGTTCCCGTGCCGAAGAAGGATGGCAAAGTCAGGATATGTGTCGATTACCGGGATTTAAACAGAGCCAGTCCGAAAGATGACTTCCCATTACCTCACATTGATGTATTGGTTGATAATACTGCTCAATCCTCGGTTTTCTCTTTCATGGATGGTTTCTCTGGCTATAATCAGATCAAGATGGCGCCAGAAGACATGGAAAAGACGACATTCATTACACCTTGGGGCACGTTCTGCTATAAAGTGATGCCATTTGGGCTGAAGAATGCCGGTGCTACCTACCAGAGGGCTATGACGACTCTCTTTCATGACATGATGCACAAAGAGATTGAAGTGTACGTGGATGACATGATTGCGAAGTCGCAGACAGAAGAGGAGCACTTGGTAAACTTGCAGAAGTTGTTTGAAAGGCTGAGAAAGTTCAAACTGAGGCTGAATCCAAACAAGTGTACGTTTGGGGTGAGATTCGGGAAGTTGTTAGGCTTCATTGTCAGTGAGAAAGGGTTTGAGGTTGATCCAGCGAAAGTCAAAGCTATTCAAGAAATGCCTGAACCAAGAACGGAAAAGCAGATCCGTGGGTTTTTAGGGAGACTGAACTACATTGCACGGTTCATATCTCACCTAACTGCCACGTGTGAACCGATTTTTAAATTGCTAAGAAAAGATCAAGTAATCAGGTGGAATGATGACTGTCAAAAAGCTTTTGATAAGATAAAAGAGTATTTGCAGAAACCTCCAATCCTTATACCTCCAGTTCCTGGGAGGCCTCTGATAATGTACCTGTCAATGACTGAGAACTCGATGGGGTGTGTATTGGGACAGCATGACGAGTCTGGTCGAAAAGAGCATGCCATATACTACCTTAGCAAAAAGTTTACCGACTGTGAAATAAAATATTCGCAGCTCGAGAAAACTTGATGTGCTTTGGCATGGGCTGCTCGTCGACTGAGGCAGTATATGTTGAACCATACTACCTTGTTGATTTCTAAGATGGATCCAGTGAAATGCATCTTTGAGAAGCCGGCTCTCACCGGGCGTGTTGCTCGTTGGCAGATGATTTTAACAGAATATGATATATAGTATACGTCGCAGAAGGCCATCAAAGGTAGTATTATGTCAGATTACCTCGTCGAGCAACCAATCGATGATTATCAGCCGATGATGTTTGAGTTCCCTGATGAAGACATCATGTATCTAAAGATGAAAGATTGTGAAGAGCCTCTTGTCGAGGAAGGACCGGATCCGGATGACAAGTGGACATTGATGTTTGATGGGGCAGTGAATGTGAATGGAAACGGTGTTGGGGCAGTACTTATTAATCCCAAAGGTGCACATATACATTTTTCTTCCAGATTGACTTTTGACGTAACCAACAATGAGGCTGAGTATGAGGCTTGTATCATGGGGATTGAAGAAGCCATCGATCTAAGAATCAAAACTCTGGACATCTATGGAGATTCCGCTCTAGTGATTAACTAAGTCAATGGAGATTGGAATACTCACCAGCCGCATTTGATTCCTTACAGAGATTACACCAGAAGAATCCTGACTTTCTTCAAGACAGTGAAGTTGTATCATGTCCCCCGAGATGAAAATCAGATGGCTGATGCCCTGGCAACTTTGTCTTCTATGATCAAAGTCCATTGGTGGAATCATGTGCCACATGTTGCGGTGAATCGACTCGAGAGGCCTGCGTATGTGTTTGCAGCCGAGTCTGTTGTGGATGAGAAGCCGTGGTACTATGATATCAAGAATTTCCTCAAGAGCCAGGAGTATCCTGAAGGAGCGTCAAAGAATGACAAGAAGACCCTGAGAAGGCTAGCTGGAAGCTTTTATTTAAATCAGGATGATGTGTTGTACAAGAGGAACTTCGACATGGTTCTGCTCAGATGCGTGGATAGACACGAAGCAGACATGTTGATGCAGGAAGTACATGAAGGATCATTCGGTACCCATGCTGGTGGTCATGCAATGTCTAAGAAGTTGTTGAGAGCCGGTTATTACTGGATGACTATGGAATCCGATTGTTTCAAATATGCTCGGAAGTGCCATAAATGTCAGATCTATGCAGATAAGGTGCATGTACCACCAAGCCCTCTGAATGTCATGAATTCTCCTTGGCCGTTTGCGATGTGGGGCATCGATATGGTTGGGAAGATTGAGCCTACTGCTTCTAATGGACATCGCTTCATCCTGGTTGCGATTGATTACTTCACCAAGTGGGTGGAAGCAGCTTCCTATGCCAGTGTTACCAAGCAAGTGGTTGCCCGATTCATCAAGAAGGAGATTATCTGTCGTTATGGGGTTCCTGAGAGAATCATTACTGATAATGGTTCGAATCTTAATAACAAGATGATGAAAGAGCTTTGCAAAGATTTCAAGATTGAACATCACAATTCTTCTCCTTACAGACCGAAGATGAATGGTGCTGTAGAGGCGGCAAACAAAAACATTAAGAAGATTGTGCAGAAGATGGTCGTGACGTACAAGGATTGGCATGAGATGTTGCCTTTCGCTTTGCATGGGTATCGTACCTCAGTACGTACGTCGACCGGGGCAACCTCTTACTCCCTTGTGTATGGTATGGAAGCAGTCCTACCAGTTGAAGTGGAGATTCCTTCTCTGAGAGTTTTGCTGGATGTCAAGCTTGATGAAGCTGAGTGGATTCGAACAAGGTTTAATGAATTGAGCCTTATTGAGGAGAAGCGTTTAGCAGCTGTGTGCCATGGGCAACTGTATCAGAGAAGGATGAAGAAAGCCTTTGATCAGAAAGTGCATCCTCGAAGCTATCAGACAGGTGATTTAGTTTTGAAGAGGATCCTTCCTCCCGGTACAGATAACAGGGGCAAGTGGACTCCAAATTATGAAGGTCCATATGTTGTTAAGAAGGTTTTCTCTGGTGGAGCCTTGATGCTTACAACTATGGATGGTGAAGATTTTCCGTCCCCTGTTAACTCAGGTGTAGTCAAAAAATACTTCGCATAAATTGACCCGCTGGACGAAAAGAATAAAAGAGTCCAGGCAAAAAAGGGCATCCCGGCGAACCAAAAAAAAAAAAAAAAAGAAAAAGGTTCGGGCAAAAGTTAGGGATAAAAAATAAAAAGAATATGTACACCCGGTAAGTCGAAAACCCGCAAGGGCGGCTTAGGCAAAAATGGGTATCCCGGTGGATTGAAAACCCAAAGGGCGATCCAGGCAAAAGAGGGATTAAGGCGAAGGCTACAATCTGAGTTATCTGTACTTCATCGCGCTTCAGTGTCTACCATCTCGAAGGATATGATCGGTCCAGTCATTCTTCTCAGAAAGCAAGGAATTTGGGGAGGAAATTGATGATCTGTGAGTCATAACAGAATTGGGAAATAGTGGATGCCGTGTTCACATTGCCAATAGGATAGTTTATTTCCTTTTGTGCGCAATTACCTCTTCCTAGGAATTGCTTCCCGATGTATTCGCCTTTTCAGGCCCATTTTCAATCAATAAAAGTCGTTATTCAGATAAATTGCTCTCTTGTTTTTATTTTACTGTTTTGTTTGCAAAAACGTCCGAATTTTTGATAAACATTGCATATAAAAAACATGAAGGCTAGACAATAACGTGCAGAAAGATAAAACATTTGAAAATCATTTTTGAATGTTGAGTACACTTGGGTGTATATTGTCCATACAATCCCCTGGGGCACGTATGCCTCGCTGTTTGCAGGTTATTATCTTTGATTCCTGGCTGAAGCAGATAAGCCACGGTTTGATCAGAGATGTTTTAGCACTGTCCAGTAGTGTGAGAGGTTGGGTTGTCTAAAGCAAGTTCAGGACTGGTCTCCTCAGCATATTCCAAGATCAGGGATTCCTTAGCAGGGTTGAGGATGTTTCCCCAGCAGGCTTGAAAGTTGATCTATTCCCCAAGCAAGTCTGAAAACTTTTAAGAACTGTTCTTCCCCAGCAGTCGGGTAGCAGGCCTGAAAGTTGATATATTCCTTAGCTAGTCTGAAGATTAGAGAGTTAGCCCGGATCCGAGGAGATCAATTGTCTCGAAGCAAAGAAAAGACGAGAATACTAGGTGATGAATCAGGAGAGACCAGATGAGTCTGGGAGCTCTCAAAAGTGGAAAGTTGACACTATGGTTGGATGGTGAATGCCGGTGTTCGACGAATCGACGGGTGTTCCGTGTCAAATAGGCCGTATCTGCCCTAGTGGATTTGGGAGTGTTATCTCCACGGCAGATTCGAGATCGGTGTCTCCTCGGCAAGCCTGAAGGTTGTCATATCCCCAACGGACGTGTCTGTGGGTAGATTGTTCCTCAGCAATCAGGGTCGAAATGCCTTTCCCCAGCAGGGTTGAAGATGTTTTTCAGCCAGGTCTGCAGGTGGCCTTTTCCCCAGCAGGTTTGAAGACTGTTAGTTCCCCACTGAGACTGAAGGTTGTTATATCCCCAGCGGAGGTATCTGTGAGTAGTTTGTTCCTCAACAGTCGGGTATGAAGTACTATAATCCTCAGCAGGGTCGTGAATGCCTTTCCCCAGCAGGGTTGTGATTGTTTTCCAAGTCTGAAGTGGGCAGTCTTCCCAGCAGAGGTTTGTGTTGATGGTTTTCCCCAGCGAGGTCCCCAAGCGGATCAGGTACGGTGAAAATTATCCCCAGTAGAGATAAGCATTGGTTGCTTCCTCTAGTAGAGTAGTCCCCAAGCAGATTGGGTTCGGTGGAGGTCATCTCCAACAAGGATCATCCTTTCCCCTGCAGCAGTGCTATTCCCCAGCAGGGAGGAAATTGGAGTGATACCCAGCTCCTCAGCAGAGTTCCTCGAGCGCCCCAGTGTTGTCCCCGGAGGGGACATGTTTTTATGCATTCATCATTTAGATAAGCATATCATATTACATCATTAAATGCATAGCATTTCCATGATTATGGAGCATTGCGCTGAAAAAACTCATGCATCAACATTGCAAGCATAAACTAGCCCTAAGCCGGGGTTGCCATCCGAGAATGGGTTTGTCGAAAGAGTTTAGCGTCGCGACATTGGGTCGATTTCAGAAATGGGTTTCCCCAGCATGGTTGAAAGGTTGGTGTTTTCCCAACAGGTGACTCCCTAGTTGAGTGGGTATCCCCAGCAGTGCTACTCCCCACAAAGTTGGAAGATCGAATCAGAATCGTGTGCTTAACAGGAGTGTTCCTCCCTGTGCGTCTTGCAAGCTCGGATCAGTTCCCCAGCAGAGGTGGACCATTGTTCAACATCTGTACGACACATTTGCTACAGTTGCTCTCGACAGACAACATTCAAGATTGATAATCCCCCCAGAGAGGTTTATTTCCTCACCCGTCAGTGGAAGGAAAGCTTGGCTCCCCAAAGTAGTCCCCGGCAAGTGTCTAGCCTGGTCTTGACATATGTAGGTGTCATCCTTGCGATACCAGTGGGTGTCGTGTTAATCCCCGTGTGGGTCCTGTCTTTTGGTGTCTGTAGACATCATATTTCGATGTCCGTAACATCAGCTTCTCTCTCCCATTCATCCGTTGGTGTCTGGTTGAGTCTTCCTATTTGTCCGTTGGCGTCTAGTCGTGGTTTCTCTTCCCATTCATCATCTTTCGATGTTTGGTCGTGGTTTCTTTCTCCCATTCATCCGTTGGTGTCTGGTTGAGTCTTTCCATTCATCTGTTGATGTCTAGTCACCTCTCCGTTGGTGTCGGTAAACGTCGAGTTTCTCCCGTTCGTCCGTTGACGTCTGGTTGAGTCTTCCCATTCATCCGTTGATGTCTGGTCACCTCTCCGTTGGTGTCGATAAACGTCGAGTTTCTCCCATTCGTCCGTTGACGTATGGTTATCTTCCCATTCATCCGTTGATGTCTGGTCACCTCTCCATTGATGTCGGTAAACGTCGAGTTTTTCCCATTCGTCCGTTGACGTCTGGTTGTATCTTTTTCCATTTCATCCGTTGATGTCTGGTCACCTCTCTGTTGGTGTCGATAAATGTCGAGTTTCTCCCATTTGTCCGTTGGCGTATGGTTGAGTCTTCCCATTCATCCGTTGATGTCTGGTCACCTCTCCGTTGGTGTCGATAAACGTCGAGTTTCTCCCATTTGTCCGTTGGCGTATGGTTGTCTTCCCATTCATCCGTTGATGTCTGGTCACCTCTCCGTTGGTGTCGGTAAACGTCGAGTTTTTCCCATTCGTCCGTTGACGTCTGGTTGTACCCTTTTCCAGTCATCCGTTGATGTCTGGTCACCTCTCCGTTGGTGTCGGTAAATGTCGAGTTTCTCCCATTCATCCGTTGATGTCTGGTTGAGTCTTCCCAGTCATTCGTTGATGTCTGTTCACCTCTCCGTTGGTGTCGGTAAACGTCGAGTTTCTCCCATTCGTCCGTTGGCGTATGGTTGAGTCTTCCCATTCATCCATTGATGTCTGGTCACCTCTCCGTTGGTGTCAGTAAACGTCGTGTTTTCCCATTCGTCCGTTGACGTCTGGTTGTATCCTTTTCCAGTCATCCGTTGATGTCTAGTCACCTCTACGTTGGTGTCGGTAAACGTCGAGTTTTTCCCATTCGTCCGTTGACGTCTGGTTGTATCCTTTTCCAGTCATCCGTTGATGTCTGGTCACCTCTCCGTTGGTGTCGGTAAACGTCGAGTTTTTCCCATTCGTCCGTTGACGTCTGGTTGTATCTTTTCCCATTCATCTGTTGATGTCTGGTTGAGCCTTTCCTATTCGTCCTTTGGCGTCTAGTCGTGATTTCTCTTCCCATTCATCATCTTTCGATGTCGGGTCGTGGGTCCTTTTTCTGATAAAAAAATCAAAATCCCCAGTAGAGTCGTCGGTGAACGTCTTGTCTGGTCTAGTGATAAAAATCCAAATACCCAGTGGAAGCTGCCATTGGTGAACATTCTTTTCTTTGATCGTCCACCGCAGAGTGCAAATTTCTACGGTTCTTTGGTATTCAATCCCTGTTTACCTCGAAGGTCTGACAACCGTTGCTCTCATCCATTCAGGTTCCCAGTTGATTGAATAGGGGCAGCTGTAGCACCTCAAATTTGCACCCCCATTTGTACATTCATTTCATTTTTAGGTCATTAACATTGCATTAGCATTGCATAGCACATTGCATCTCATCAGTCAAGACTGGCATCAGGAGGATTCATCTGTGCAAAAGAGCAAAGAATTTCCATGAGATAAAGGCCCTATGGTTGTTCTAGAGAGTTTGTGTGAATCAAGGATCATTTTGAAGCAACTTGACCAAAGGCTAGAGGCTCAAAAGTCATTAGTAAATGTCCAAGTCATCTGAGACCCATAAAAGTCAACTGCAAGGCAACTGAGGGCTAGGAGGTGGAGAAATGATTTGACACACTTCATTCATGTCCCAAAGAAGGTTATTCAACATGTCAAACATCTATCTTGAAGATTTTGAAGCCAGATCAAAAGTTTCCAAAAGTGGAAAGTGACCTGTAATTTCAAGTTTCCAAAAATGGCAAGTTTTTAGACCAACTTCAACTCAACTTTCCAACATCAATGAAGCTTCAAATGAAATTTTGTCCAACATGAAAGTTGAAGATCTTTCTCTCCCATTTCCAAAATGTCCAAGATCATGAGCATCTGATGAATGGTCAAAGAGTTATGATCAAATCATTGCAAAGTGTGCTTGAAACTTCAAATGGCCATATCTTTTGAACCAAGACTTCAAATTGAGTGGCTCTTCTTGCATTGTTCTCCTCTTGACTCATACTTTCCAAATACCTCATCACATTGCATGAATTGTCATCACATGATCATTTGTTAATCCATGCCTTTTTTGGAGGGAAATTGCAAAATTCGAAAATGGTGCATTGTATGGACTTTCTACCATTGCCATTATGTTTAAAAGATGATTTTAAGTGACTTTGATGAAGGAAGTGGTACTGTTCACGTGGGTTTACTATATGCACCATGCAATTTTGATTTTTTGCAAAAACACCTTATTTTCATTAACCAAACTAATTATGGATTAGCAAGTTGATTAGGACTTCATATAGATACTCTAATCTAACAGAATTTGAAGAGGTTAATCATTTTTCACCATTTCAAGATCCAAATTCTCTCTCCCTCCAAAATTTTCTCTCATTCATAATTCAATTTTTTTCCAAATAACATTGCAATTTTATTTCATATTCTTGTTCACTGGTACTAAAATGGTATAGATCAAGCATTGATTTGTGGAATTCGTGCAAGAACCAAGTGTATCAAGTTCATGAAGTTGAAGATGGAAATTCTGTTTTGATCTAGATCTACACGTTTTCAAGCTTCCTTTTCTTCATCAAACATCATTACAAGTGTTATAAAGTGGATTTGGAACATTACAAGCTGTGGATCGTGCATTTCCAAGATTCTGCTCTTCAAGAGGTCAAGTTTCGAACCTTTTAATTTTGCAATTCATGCATATATTCTTGTAAATCTCATGTTGCTGATCGTTTTGATATAAATTTTGTGCGATTTGGATAAGAATTGAGAGAGATATGCTTGATTGAAGTTTTGAATGTCAAACTTTATTTGCTTCGATTTGCATGAATCATGTTGAATTAGGATGAATTGATGCTTGATCTATAATCTCCTTTGCATGAGCTTCGTTTTGGTATAAATTTTTTGAAGTTCTGAGCAATTCTGGAAAATCTGGAAAAATTTGGATGAACTTCATCTTGTTCATCATCATCTTCATGAAGAAGATGAAGATCTTCATGGTAGCATCCGCATCTGTCCGTCGCTAGCAGGCGCTAGGGTTCTTGTTCAAGAACACGCGCCCAGGCGCATTTGATCCGTTGGTTCTCCCTTCGATCCCTGGCGCTGGCGTTTTTGTGTTTTATTTTCATTTTTCCAGTTACACGCTTCGAATCCTGGTGATAGCATAAATTCAAATTAATTTGTCATGTTCATCTTTCCCTCCATATTTCTATGCCATACTTTATTTCATTTCAATTTTTTTTCTCCAACTTTAAAAATCCATAACTAATTGAAAAATCATCCAATTAATCCCATTCTTTTTGCAAAATGATCCTATGTTTGTATAGAATTTTATGATGATGAATTTTGGAGTTGTGCATGGCTGGATTTCTGTTTGTGTTAGAATGATTGGACACATGTGCTTTTATGACCTTGCCTTGCTCTTTCTATTGTGAAATGCTTGATTTTAATCCGATGGACATGAAATTTTACATGATGATTCTTGACATGTTGATGGATGTTTTAGGCTTGGTTTGACATTTTTCCCATTTACCATTTCTGTTTTATGCATGTGTTTGTATGTTGTGACAATTTGTGTCACACATTTGGTTGTTCAACTTGTGCAATTTAATTTCCACGCCAATTGATCTTTGATGCTTCTGATTTTTTGTATGATGATTGTTTTGGATGTGTTGAATGTTCTTAATGTTTTCCAGAATTATTTGAATCATTTCTGTTTTGATTTGGAATTTTCATTCATAATGATCAAATGTGAGCTTTGAAATTGTCTTTGACTTCCCTTGCACATGAAATGCCTTTGCTTGATGATTTTGTTGTGATCCTTTTTAGGACATGTTAATATGTGTTTGAAGTTGCATTGTGTTGAATTTAAGCTCCTGTTTTGAATTTTTTCTTCACCTTTGACCCTAGGCTTTGACCTAGTGGTTTGCACTTACATGTGAGCTTTGAATTTCAGGTTTAAGCATCCAAATGCCATGGTTGATGATGCTTCATCATTTGAATGTTGATATTTGCTATTGATTGCTAACATTTGCTGTTTTGTAGGTTGAGGATAACTCACTTGAGTTTGCCTATTGGCTTATGTTTTGTATATTGGGATTGTCTGTTTGATATTGACTGTTGTCTGTTTGTCTGAGTACTGTACTGATCTGTTTAGTTGTTTACACAGGTACCTAAGTTGCTTTAAGTTCATTTGAACTTTGCTTTTCTTTGCTTGTGGTTGGCATACCACTGAGGTAAATTCCTAATCTTCATGTAGTCTGGAAGACCTGTCATGTTACTTTGGCAGGCACCTGTCTGAAGCCCTCCTTAAGAGGCAATGTTTGTGGTTGTTTAATTTTGTGCCAAGCAGGTTAAGTCCTCTTAAGAGGCAATTGGCAGATAAAAGGGATGTGTAATCCATCCCCTGCTATTCAGTTGTGTCATTCACTTTGCTCACACCATGTGTTGATGCACTTTGAATAAAAAACCCAAAATCTTGTCCATAGAGTCAGTCATTTATGGAGAAGAGTTCCTTCATTCTGAACTCCCACACTTTCTATTGATTAAAGCTCTCCCAGGCCAGGGATAAGAGCTGTGAGGTCTCACCCTCACTTCCCATTTCATCTGCTTCACCCTGACTCTCAATGTTAGGGTTAAGAGCTCAAAACACCCATTTCCAGTTGGCTTGTTTGTCGAGGTTGATTTGACCCCTTGACTAAAGCCCAGCCTTGTATGAGCCATTTGTTTGCATATAGTGTGTGTGTGCTTGATCTCTTGTGCTTGTGTTTGATTATTTGTTGTTTAGGCTAGCTTGCTCCCTGTGCAAGTTAAGTTAGGACTAGAGACCTCAACTTAGGGATCGTATGCATGACAACTTCTAGGCTCGAGTCGTAGTCTCCCTAGTAGTCTGTTATCTCCCTAGTCTCTGGTTAGGATAGAAGTTTTTTCCCTGTTAAGGGGAACTACGTCGCCCTGATCCTCATACCAGATGAGGTACGTAGGCAGGAGATGAGCAGATCTCTCCGGGCGCCCTTTTCTTTTTCAACCCTCTTGTGTGCGTTTGGAGTCTGACATAAGTCCAGCGATTGGCAGTTGGTTTCCTGTGTCTTGTTTGCTTGTTGGAGTCTGACGTAAGTCCAGCGATTGGCAGTCGGTTTCCTGTGTGTGTGTTTGTTTGTTCGGAGTCTGACGTAAGTCCAGCGATTGGCAGTCGGTTTCTTGTGTGTGTTTGTTTGTCTGGAGTCTGACATAAGTCCAGCGATTGGCAGTCGGTTTCCTGTTTGTGTTTTGTTTGGCGTGCGTTAGCCGAGCTACGAGTGCTCTGATTCTTTCTCTGGTTAGAGAAGATACGTATGCATAGGATGCGATGTCCTAGCGAGCACCTTTTCCCATTTCCCCGAACTACGTCGACTCTGATGTCTGTATCCGACAGACTACGTAGGCCCAGGACGCGATATCCTGCCGAGTCCGCTTCTTCCGTCTTTCATCTGTGTTTCAGTCCAGTCTTGTGCAGTGTTTTGAGCAGTTATCTAACAACCTTTCTTCTATTCTTTCTGAGCGTGGATCCCGTCGAGTACGACGGATGCGTAGGGGTGCTAATACCTTCCCTTCGCACAACCGACTCCCGATCCTACCAATCTCTGGTCGCGAGACCATTCCCTTTCCAGGTTTACTTCGAGCGTTTCCTTTCCCTCCTTCGGGATAAATAACGCACGGTGGCGGCTCTGTATCTTTTTCCCGCCGGTTTTTCGCGTAATGCGACACCCTCTGACTTGCTTCTTAGTTTTGGGCGCAGGCATCTCTTGTATTGCTTTGACCTTGGCAGGATCAACTTCAATACCCTTCTCGCTGACAATAAAGCCGAACAACTTACTGTAAGACCCCAATTTTGTCCCTAAGATCCCTCATGGCATCATAACATTGCATTTGCATTGCCTCAAGGATCATTAGCATCTTGGTTCCCTTTGCCTTTGGGTAGAACCTTTTGTGAGTGGTTTGAGATCACCAAGCATGCTTGAATTGTGTATCATTGCTTTTCTCATTTTTTTTACTAACCAAAAGCACAAAAATATGTCACTAACATCTTTTGTTTGTAGCTTGAGCAATCACAAGGTCCAAAGCTTCAAGGAGATCCCTTGTGCAATGGTAAGGTCAAGAGAAGATGAAAGCAAGCATGGTAATGGTTCCCAAAGATCCCCTCCATCAAATATGCCTCCCTAGCATCTAAATTCATCATTTTTTATCAAAGCAAGTCAAAGGGTTTGAGGTTTGTTCCCCAGAGAAACCCTAATTGATCTGTGCACCACAATGCCTTGCTCTTGAAGCAACCTCGGCCCATGGTCAAATACAATTAAGGGAAGTTCTTTAATTCATCATTTCATGCATATTTTAACTTATTTGAGTGTCCTCAATCATCAATTCATCAAGATGTGGGTTGTGGACTTGAGAAGTTGATTAGTCAATTCATCTGACTATTTTGAAATGCACTGAGACCTAACTTTCTATGTGTTGGTCAAATGGAGATGATTCCAAAAGCACAAATGTTCTTAAGGACAATATGAACAACTTTCATGTTCATTAAAAATTGATTTCAAGCTTGGAAAGCCATCTCCCATTCCAATACATTATAGGTCATTTTGACTGAAACCCTAATTGTGGGTCAATTTCCCAAGGACATAACTCATTCATTTTTTATGATTTTTAGGTGGGATAAAATGCATTGGAAAGCTTAAGATGTCTAATTCAAATTTTATGTTTAACAAATTTTGAAAATCTCAAAGGAAATACATGTGATAATGCAAGACATTATAGGTCATTTTGGGCCAAATGGATTAAAAGGCAAAAAAGTCCAATTTAAGTGCCCATAACTTCTTCATCAAAAATCCAATGATGCAAAATTTAAGTCCATTTTTGTTGTCTTGAAGATATCTACAACTTTGATGTTGGAGATTTTTTAATGTGAGGCTTGCATCATCAAAACAGAGGGGCTTGAAAATTGGCCAAATTTAGAAACCTTGCTTTGACATGTCATACACCTTGCACTTTAAACTCAAATTTCATAAATTTCCACACTTCAAATGGGTTTTTGTCCAACATAACAATTGTTCCTTACATCAAGACCTTTCCAACCATTTCTCACATGATCATGTTTGGATTTGGAAAATGGCATTTTCGAAGAAGGGAATATTTTGGTGCATTTATGGAAACTTGATTCAAACTTCATGCATAATCCAATTACATCATATCTTCACGTCCAAAACCAATATGCTGATGTTAAGCTTGCCAAATCGATTAGATTTGGGCCCTCAATGCGCCTGTACATGCCCATGCACGGAGGCCCTCTTCATTCATGCACATGAAATTTTCATGCATTGCCTTTGCCAATTGCTATATATAGAGCTGTTCAGTCTCACTCTTCCTCAACCTAATGGCGCTAGTAATGTTGCACAACTGAAACCATAACCAATACCAAAGAAGCTATCTCACTTTCTTTCAAATTTTTCAGATCCAAAATTCAACTACATCTGGTTGAATCCTTGGATCTAAAGCTTCTAGACCTCCATCATTTAGTTCATTGATATTCTGTTTTGGCAAAGAAAGCAAGGAATCCAGCTCAAGTTTCCAGAAATCAAGCTTACTCTTCAACTGGTATTTTCTTCGAATCTCATCATCCATTGACCTATTTGCTTGGATCTTGTGTTGGCTGAAGTCCTCTCAATAGAGGCATCATGATTATGCATTTAATTTTTGAAATCCATTGAGTTCATGATGAACACCACAGAACTCCCATCTCTGATTTCTCTCAATATAGAGATCTAGAGTGGAATTGAGTGGCACAGGGATGATGTACATCATCCCAGCTTTCTAAAGATGTATGTATCATGCATTTTGGTTGCCTTTTAGATCTCTGTAATTTTGGCCAGAAAATCCAAGCTCATCGGAGAAGAAGGTGGCTCCGGTGGCCGTCCCATTTCCAGATGCATTGTGGACCCTTGGATTCATTTTCCAGATTTGATCTTGGCCTTTGATTGTTATGACTTATTTTAATGTTGTGTGTTACGCATTGACCTGGACTAATGGTGAGCGCGCGCCTCTGTACCATTTGATGTGCCACGTCAATTAATGAAACACATCCAACGATCCCTGATTTTCCATATTATTTCAATTTCTGATTTTATTTTGTTAATTCCAATTATTTTCAAAAATCAATATCTTCTTCATTTTTAATCCAAAAATTATGGGACCAATTGCATTAGTCTCCAAATAAATTCTAGTTTCTATTTCTGATTTTTAATATTTTTTATTTGGTCATTTGATATTTTTTGTGAATTTTCTCTTTTATGGTTGTTTTTAATTCATTTTAAATAGTTCTTGATATTCAAAAAATACAAAAATATTTTCCTAACCTATTTGGATGATGATGGATCTATGAAAAATATTCTCATTAATTTTTAAATTGATTTGAGATTTATTTGAGATTTTAGTTCAATTAGGTTATTTTTATTCATTTTTAATTGATTAAAAATAGTTTCTTGCTTTTAAAAATGCTGAAATTTTTTGTCAAATTTGTTTGACCTTGTTGAACTTGGAATAAATTACTTGGACCTTTCAAGGTTAATTTGAAGTGATTTTGAAGTTTGACCTTTCCATTATTTTTAATTCAAGTTTATTTTTAATATTAAAAATGCCAAAAATATTTTGCTTATTGTTTGATCTCCAATCTCCATCTCATTTATGATTTCTTATTGTTTGACTTTGACTTTCAATGTCAATTGGTCAATACATGTGGATTGGTACATCTTTTTCCATCTTATGCATTTTGATCTTTCCATTTCCTTATCCATTCTTCATCTCATCCTTCCTTCTTGTTCTTCTTCTTTCTTTTGATCAATGAGTGGAAGGTTGATAAGTTAGCATTGATTAGGGAGACTTAATCTTCCTTGACTCAAATTTAATTCATCTTGATCAATTGATCAAGTGAATGGCTTTGCATTAAGGATAGGTTGTTTTCTAAATCTAGCAAAAGGCTTAAACCAATACAAGATCAATTCTCTTTTTCTTTTTTTGGCATGGCAAGTTGTTGGAACTTGGTTCACTAATCAAGACTTATAACTTGTGTTGTTGCCTACATTATTATTGACCGGCCTCAGATAGTTGTGACTTCTACATAAGTCCAATTACGATTGCTTAACATAGCGCTAAATTTGCCTTATGGCACACTAACTACTAACACTAACTATTAACAACTAACATTTACTTTTTTGCTCTTTACTTTTATGCAATTTACTATTCTTGCACATTTTATCCATTTGCTTTTTTTTCCTTTGCTCACTTGAGCACATGTTTATGTTAATGCCATTTGCCTTTTGCTCACTTGAGCACATAATTGTGTATATACTATTATGCTTGTGTTTGTTTTGATTGTTGAGAACCAAATGCAAAGAAATGGACTTAGTTTCTAGGACTTCCCCTATGCAAAGAATGGAGAATTGGACTTAGATTCTAGGACTTTCCTTATGCAAAAACTAGAGTAAATGGACCTTAATGATGAAGATGGATTAGAGGGACCAAATCTCTAAACTCACTCTTGTCCATTCTTGTTTTACTTCATGGAACTTTTGATGTGTGTGCTTTTGTGCTAGGGGATTCTATGAGCTCAAATTGAAGGACCATTGCTATGTTCATCCAAAGTGAAAGATACAAGATACATTGAGGATCTCTTAAGAGACTTGTTTGATTGCTTATGCTTTGTGATTGCTTATTCCAAAAGATGGGAGCTACTTGGATCATCAATATGATCTCAAGAGAGGAACTCCATTGTGGTTTTGTTTCTTTATCCCTCGCCTTTTTGTTTTACTTAGGACTTAGCCCTTCTTCTTCTTCTCTCCACTTTAACCCAAGCCAAAACTTTTGTGCAAATATTTAACAATTGTTTTCAACATTAGAAACCTAAGCCTTATGCTTTTGATTTTCAAACCTTCTTTTCATAATACTTATTCTTGAATTGAACTTCTAAGTCAACTTTGACCATTTTTGTATATACTTCTAATTGGTAAATATAACCCATTAAAATGTCTTTTGTGGTTCCAATGGCCACTTCCTTAATCAAATTTTTCATAACCTTTAGCTATTAGGTTTGAGTTATCCTTGTGGTAGATGTAATACTCACCTATATCCTTAGTGATGGACAATGAGTCTTCCGTGCTTATTATAGGGTTAACCCTTCACTAGCATGTTGAAGTTATCCTCACATGGTGGATTTGTGGTTTTAAGTTGAGTTTTCTCCCTTGGATAACAAAATACCTTAAGGCTTTTGGACCAATCAATTCACCAACTCATTTTTGAGATTTTTACCCCGAACTACGAGGTTTTGATCCTAATCTTTTTTAAGATGGTACGTAGGCAATGGGTTTATCCATCCAAACACAAAATGTAAATAACTTGTACATTCTCTTCTCATCTCTTCAATCATGTTTGCACAAACAAAAATTTCACAAAAACAACAACCTTTACAACAAGTATGAAAAGGGCTCCCTAGGAGTACCTAGGATGTTTTGGGTGCCTAACACCTTCCCATTACATAACCAACCCCCTTACCCAGATCTCTGTTCTCTTTTACTAGTTTTTGTTAAAACTATTAGGTTTTTGTTCGCTTTCTAACCATTCCTTTGGATAAATAGAAGTGCGGTGGCGACTCAACTTGTATGATTTACCTTGGATTTAGTCAATATCTCTAATGGTAACGAATACCCCGCTACAGAAAAGTGGCGACTCTGCTGGGGACATCATTTGCCTAGTGGGTTTTGCCAACTTTTCATGCTTGTTGTATTGTATTGTCTTGTGACATATTTTTGTGCAATTTGGGATTACTGTATTGTATGTAATGATTGATTTGCTTGATATTAATTCCTTGTATGCTTGGTGATCTTTGTGAGATGAGTTCTATACCCGGACTCAAGTGCACTTAGGATAGGAGAATGACGTAGTCTTGTTGACTTGTATGGAGTTATTCCTTAGCAAGTTGACTTGCAAGTCCATTCACTTGGTGGAGGTCATGTTGGGATCAATAATGTCACACAAGTAAGTTGTGGTTAGACATTACTCTTTCCAATATAGACCTTAGAAGCCAAGAACCTTAGTTTACCAAGCCCGTCTTGGCCTATTCTTAGGATGTAGTGCGAAAGTCGTTCAAATTCAAGATTTGATGCGATTGTTACACGATACTACACTCATAAGAGTCTCTCTTGAGAATATTTTTGGAATACGAGTAGTCGTTTCTCCGATAATATCCGAAAGATGGTATGATGACTATGGGAACCTCTTGTAGAACATGTTTGGCAGGTTTAAACCTTAGTACATTCCCTTTGGGTGGTTCTTAACCGAGACCCCATGCTCGTGACTTACAACAAACCCTTGATTCATGGTTGATCCGTTCATGTATCCTTAATATCAACAGAACTTGGGTGTTGATAAGGTGTAAACCATAATCCACCAAAATGGATGATTGATATTAAGGGTGATATGATCCATCCCATGACCTTTGTTTGGTGTGCTTTGCTTGATCCTTGAGTGTGATTGTTGCATTCATGCATTCATGCATTCATTTGCATCCATATCATCATTAATGAATAAAATTTTCAAGGAACTTAAGGGGTTTATTTACAAAATTTTCAGACATGGAAAGACAAAGAAGGAATACGAAGAAGTACAGTTTCAGACAACAAGACTTGAAAGAGTTAAGGAATCTGACATCCTATGTATTAGATCCTTTAGGTTTCAAGGCTCGTTTTGGGAAGCTTCTTCCTCTTCTGACTACTCAAGTGGATGAAGGGTTGATGAGTGTACTGGCGCAGTTTTATGATCCTTTGTACCGTTGCTTCACGTTTCCGAATTTCCAGCTTTTGCCCACACTTGAGGAGTATGCCTACCTTGTGGGTATACCTATTCTTGACCAGTTGCCGTTCAGTGGCTTAGAGAGTATTCCTACTTCTCAAGAGATAGAAGACATGTTACACATAGATGAATCTCTGGTTGGTGCTCATATGACTACCAAAGGTGAAATTCAAGGTCTCCCTTCTGAGTTCCTCATTGCTCAAGCTACTTTGTATGGGAAGGCCATGAGTGAAGACGCCTTTGAGGCCATATTTGTACTTCTCATCTATGGGTTAGTGTTATTCCCCAACATCGATAAGTTTGTGGATGTGAACGCTATTAGGATTTTCTCTCCTCTTAATCCCGTTCCGACTTTGTTGGGTGATACCTATTTCTCTTTGCATATGAGGAATGCAAAGGGTGGTGGTGCCATTATGTGCTGTTTGCCTCTGTTGTATAAGTGGTTTATTTCTCACTTACCGCAGATGGTCGCCTTCAAGGAGAACAAGGGATGTCTACGGTGGTCCACGAGACTCATGTCTCTCACTAATGATGATATCTCTTGGTACAACCGTGTGTATGATGGTGTGCAGATTATCGACTCTTGTGGCGAATTCTCCAATGTACCTCTTCTTGGTACATGTGGTGGGATTAACTACAACCCTGTTTTGGCGCGTCGTCAACTTGGGTTCCCCCTAAAGGATAAACCTAATAACATTCTGTTAGAAGGTGTGTTCTTCCAGGAGGGTAAAGATCCCCAAGGCTTGAAGGACAGAATGGTCCGCGTTTGGCGCAAGATTCATAGGAAAGGAAGGAAGGAGTTGGGTCCTAAGAATTGTGTTGCTATGGAGCCGTACACTGCTTGGGTTAGGAAGAGAGCGTCTTAGTATCTCATGCCTTACGAGTATCCAAGACCTACACCTTTGGTTATGGCTGGGCCTTCAACCCTCCCTAACCAAGAAGTAGAGGAGTTGAGAGACGAAGACCGATCACGTGCTTGGATCCGTGAAAGGGAGGAGTTGCTTCAGCAGATCAAGGAGAAGGACGCTTTGATAGAGTTCCTCGAACATCAGGTTATTGATGATCCTGACGATGCATGGACTTCTCTACTTCCTCAGTCTTCCAAGTTTTGGAAGAGGAAGTACGACCGCCTCGCCAAGGAGAAGGCAGATATGGAGGCAGCCTACGAGAGAGAGGTGAAGAGGCTTCGTGCATCCTATATTCCTATGTCCCGAGCTTTAGATGATTGTTTCTAGGGATCCATAGGATGATTATTTTCCTTTTCTCCTGTATATGGTTAACAATGTTGTACTTCTTTTCCCCGATATTATTTGATGAGATGTTTCCATATGTGATAAATGTTTAATATTTCCAATTTTTTTGCAAATAGAACCCTAAAAGTTCCTTTGGAATAAAAGAAAATCATATGCACACGCATTGCATGCATCATGTGCATAAGCAGGTTTTGTTCCCGGCTTCTTGCCCTGTGGTCTAACTCTGTGTTCTTCATTTATTTTGAAGGCAAGCTGACTCATCGGTACTACACTAGAGCCATCATTTCAAGACTGATGGATCATCTGGAACAAGAGAACCGCGAGCTGAAAGAGGAAGTGGCCAGATTAAGTGCCTTGATGGAATCATTCATGGCTACCCAGAGCCAGTCTTCTCTGACACCTTCAACTCCTCCCCAGAGGACAGTCATCTCTAAGATTGTCTCCTCGACTGTGCCTGCAGCCAGTGCACACTTTTCTCCAACGGCCATGCCAGCCGGATTCCCGTGGGGGATGCCTCCTAATTTCATGCCTGAGGGTCCTGCTCCCACCTTTGCTTCTATGCCGGCATCTAGCCCGATCCTTGCTGTTCCTCCTCCTGTCGTGCATACTATACCCAGAGTAGACGACACCATCTATCATTCTGAGCCGTCTGAAGGCCCAGATGTCTATGAGAAGATGGACACTATGAACAATCAATTTCTTGAGCTTCGCAAGGAATTCAAAACTCTCAGAGGAAAGGATCTTTTCGGCAAGTCTGCTGCCGAACTTTGCTTGGTTCCCAATGTAAAGATCCCTGTAAAATTCAAGGTCCCTGACTTTGAAAAATACAAGGGAAATACTTGTCCTCTCAGCCACCTGGTCATATATGCCAGGAAGATGTCAACTCAGACCGACAACGACCAATTGCTCATCCACTACTTTCAGGACAGTCTGTCCGGTGCCGCTCTGCGTTGGTACATGGGTTTAGACAGTGCGAACATCCGATCCTTCAACGATCTTGGCAAGGCCTTCGTCAAGCAGTACAAGTATAATGTGGATATGGCTCCCGATAGGGATCAATTGAGAGCCATGTCCCAGAAGGACAAGGAAACATTCAAAGAGTACGCCCAGAGGTGGCGAGAGTTAGTAGCACAGATCGTGCCTCCGCTAGAAGAAAAAGAGATGACTAAGATCTTTCTGAAGACCTTAAGTTCTTTTTATTATGAGCGGATCATTGCTAGCGCTCCTTCTGACTTCACCGAAATGGTGAATATGGGGATGCGTCTAGAAGAAGGGGTTAGAGAAGGACGTCTAACCAGAGAAGAAGGCTCTTCTGCCAAACGATATGGGGCGTTTGCAAAGAAGAAAGATGGAGAGGCACATGCTGTGACCTCCCATGTGAAACCAAGAAGACCCTCTGTGAGGAGGAAGACCATGCGTCCCGCCGGTAACCAGCACCAGGTGGCTCATATAGCACCTGTTTTCAGAGATAATCAGCAGTATCAGCAACATAACAACAATCAACAACCACATCCGCAATATCAACAACAACATCACCGTCCGCAACAGCAGGCCTACCATCCTCGAAACAGTAATCAAACCAGCACGAGTTACGAGAGGAAAAGGGTCACCTTCGATCCTATTCCAATGACATATGCAGAGTTATATCCCTCTTTGATAGAGAGGAAGTTGGTTACTCCGAGAGACCCACCGGCTATACCTGCTAACCCCCAGTGGTGGTATAAGCCTGAATTACACTGTGTTTACCATTCCGGTGCTCCCGGCCACGACGTGGAGAATTGTTACCCTTTGAAGACCAAGGTTCAAGACCTTGTGAGGTGTGGCATTCTGTGTTTTGAGGACGTAGGTCCTAATGTGAAAAAGAACCCATTGCCCGAGCATGGGAAATCTGTCAACATGGTCCAGGGCTGCCCTGGCAAGTACAAAGTCAAATATGTCAGTCATATTCGACAATCTCTGGTCAAGATGCATCGTTTGCTATGTGAGTATAGTCATTATGAGCATGACCATGATAGATGCCGAGTTTGTTCTGTCAATCAAAGAGGTTGTCGCCAGGTGCGCAAAGATGTTCAAGAAATGCTAGATGAAGGAGTCATTGAGATCCTTCAGAACAAAAATGTTGACGAAGATGCTGACGAGGTCAACGTAATTTCTCCAGTGTTTCGGATCCCCGAGCCCGTTATTATCAAGTATGATAGTAGCAAGCAGAAGGTTTCTCCTGCATTAACCATCAAGTCGGCCGGACCAGTACCATACTCTTTTGAGAAAGCAATTCCTTTTCGCTACAACGTTGTCGCTGTAGAAAATGGGAAAGAAGTGTCCTTACCATCTTCCTCTGTTGTTAACATTGCGGATGTTAGTGGTTTGACCCGCAGTGGTCGTGTGTTTTCAGCACCTCCCAAGCCCCAGGCTAATGCTGATTCTGTCGAACGCCCGATTAGGAATGCTGCGAGCGCTCCGAATCCGGCACCTGTTGTTAAGTCCTCCTCTACATTGAGAACTCCTACTTCTGTTGGCCCAAGCGACAATGTGAAAGAAGAATGTGATGAAATGCTGAGGCTCATCAAAAGAAGCGAGTACAATGTTGTATACCAGCTTCTACAAATGCCATCCAAAATCTCGGTGTTATCATTGCTTTTGAATTCAGAACCACACCGAGAGGCTCTGCAAAAGGTTTTGGATGTGACATATGTAGATCACGATGTCACGATAGAACAATTCGATATCATTGTTGCAAACATTACCGCTTGTAACAACTTGAGTTTCTGTGACTCTGATCTCCCCGAGGAGGGAAGGGACCACAACTTGGCATTACATATATCTATGGGTTGCAAAGACGACGCCATGTCCAATGTGCTGGTGGACACTGGGTCATTATTGAACGTATTGCCAAAAACCACTCTCTCGAAACTGTCATATCAAGGGCCTCCCATGAGGCAGAGTGGGTCTCGCAAAATTGTGATTGGGGAAGTTGATCTCCCAGTCAAGATCGGACCAAGTGATTTCCAGATTACCTTTCAGGTTATGGACATTCACCCATCGTATAGCTGTCTCTTAGGCAGACCATGGATTCACGAGGCAGGCGCCGTGACATCCACCCTACACTAGAAACTGAAATTTGTGAAGAATAAGAAACTGGTGGTGGTAGGGGGAGAAAAGGCTATCCTGGTTAGCCATTTGTCTTCTTTCTCATATATAGATGCTGAAGATGAAGTTGGAACTCCCTTCCAAGCTTTATCTATTGCTGAGCCTATTGAGAAGAGAACTCCTTCATTTGCTTCCTACAAAGATGCAAAGTTGGCCATTGAGTGTGGTGCAACTGCTGGCTTAGGGAAAATGATTGAGCTAGAAGACAACAAGTCCCGGGCTGGCATAGGTTATTCATCTGGGGTTTTCACCATGCAAGGGCTGTTCAAGAGTGGAGGTTTCATCCACACTGGTCAAGGCGAGGAGGTTGCTGCCATCTTGGAAGAAGACGGAGAGGATTCTGGCAACTTCGTCATCCCTGGGGGAATCTGCAATAATTGGGTCGCTGTGGATATTTCAACAGTTATCCATAAGTTAAAGTAATGTTCATTGTGTTTAAAAACCCTCCTCCCATGCCAAAAGGAGGAGTGATGACATTGTTGGCGCATAAATACAATGATATTTTCATTCAATAAATTCATGTTAAATGTTTGTTTTTCCAATTATTTTCCCTTTTTTCCTTTTGCATGAAATTGGTGATCACATAAAACCTTTAAAATAGAATAAAATCAATCTTTTCATCTGCATAATGATTGCCTTGTTTGAATTCTAAAGCTTTTCATATCCAAAATCATTATGCAGGTTAATCAAACCCATTGAACATAATGATCCAACACCATCTCCCAATTTTGAGTTCCCTGTATTTGAGGCGGAAGAAGATGATGTTGAAGAGATTCCTGACGAGATTACCCGTCTACTTGAGCATGAAGAGAAGATCATTTAGCCGCATCTCGAGAATCTGGAAACAGTCAACTTGGGGTCTGAGGGTTGTGTGCGAGAAGTGAAGATTGGGGCACTTCTTGAAGAGTCTGTTAAGAAGGGGTTGATTGAATTGCTACGAGAATATGTCGATGTCTTTGCCTGGTCATATGAAGACATGCCAGGTCTAGATAGTGATATTGTGCAACATTTCTTACCCTTGAAGCCTGAGTGCGTGCCTGTGAAGCAGAAGCTTAGAAGAACTCATCCTGATATGGCAGTAAAGATCAAAGAGGAAGTACACAAGCAAATTGATGCGGAGTTTCTGGTGACTTCTACATATCCTCAATGGGTGGCCAATATTATGCCCGTGCCTAAGAAAGACGGAAAAGTCCGAATGTGTGTGGACTATAGAGACTTGAATAAAGCTAGTCCAAAAAATGATTTCCCTTTACCACACATTGATATGTTGGTAGACAATACAACTAAATTCAATGTCTTCTCATTTATAGATGGATTTTCCGGATATAATCAGATCAAGATGGCACCCGAGGATATGGAGAAGACAACATTTATCACACCTTGGGGAACATTCTGTTATCGAGTGATGCCCTTCGGTTTGAAGAACGCCGGAGCCACGTATCAACGAGCTATGACCACCTTGTTTCATGATATGATGCACAAGGAGATTGAGGTATATGTTGATGATATGATCGCCAAGTCAAGAACGTAAGTTGAACATGTAGAGCACTTGTTGAAGCTTTTTCAGCATTTGAGGAAGTATAAGCTCCGTCTGAATCCCAACAAGTGTACATTTGGAGTCCGTTCCGGCAAGTTATTGGGCTTTATCGTTAGTGAAAGAGGTATTGAGGTTGATCCTGCAAAGGACAAAGCAATACAAGAGATGCCTGCACCCAAAACGGAGAAGCAAGTCCGAGGTTTTCTTGGCCGCTTGAATTATATTTCCAGATTCATATCCCACATGACTGCCACATGTGTGCCGATATTCAAGCTCCTCCGGAAAGATCAGTCCCATGATTGGACCGAGGATTGCCAGAAAGCTTTTGACAGTATTAAAGAGTATCTGTCTGAGCCTCCGATCCTGTCTCCGCCCGTGGAAGGAAGACCATTGATCATGTATCTAACTGTTCTTGAAGACTCAATGGGTTGTGTCCTTGGTCAGCAAGACGAATCAGGGAAGAAAGAATATTCTATTTACTATCTGAGCAAGAAGTTCACTGATTGTGAATCTCGATACTCAATGCTTGAGAAGACATGTTGTGCTTTGGCTTGGGCTGCTAAGCGCTTACGCCAGTATATGATAAATCATACGACTTGGTTGATATCCAGAATGGATCCAATCAAGTATCTCTTCGAGAAGCCTTCTTTAACAGGGAGGATTTCCCGTTGGCAGATGTTGTTATCTGAGTATGATATTGAGTATCGAGCTCAGAAGGCTATTAAAGGTAGTATCCTGGCTGACCACTTGGCACATCAGCCAATTGAGGATTATCAATCAGTTCAATATGATTTCCCAGACGAGGAGATTCTGTATTTGAAAATGAAAGATTGTGATGAGCCCACGCTCGATGAAGGGCCAGAGCCTGGTTCCAAATGGAGTATGGTGTTTGATGGCGCTATAAACCAGTATGGAAATGGTATTGGGGCAGTGATTATTACTCCTCATGGCACACATATTCCTTTTACAGCAAGGCTAACTTTCAAATGCACGAATAATATGGCTGAGTATGAGGCTTGTATTATGGGATTGGAGGAATGCGTTAATCTAAGGATCAAGCATCTTGATGTTTATGGTGATTCGGCCCTCGTTGTTAATCAGATTAAGGGTGAATGGGAAACGAATCATCCTGGTCTCATTCCATATAGGGATTATGCGAGGAGGATTTCAACGTTTTTTACTGAGGTTGACTTCCATCATATTGCTCGAGATGAGAATTGGATGGCAGATGCTCTTGCTACACTTGCTTCGATGATTGTGGTTAAACTTTGGAATGAAGTTCCCAATATCACTGTGATGCGCTTGGACAGACCATCTCATGTATTTGCAGTAGATGAGGTGAAAGATGATAAGCCATGGTATTATGACATCAAGCGCTTCCTTCAGAACCAGGTTTACCCGCCTGAGGCATCTGTGAAAGATAGGAAGACTTTGAGGAGATTATCAGGAAGTTTCTACCTCAATGGCGATGTGCTTTATAAGAGGAATTTTGACATGGTTCTGCTCAGATGCGTGGATAGACACGAAGCAGACCTGTTAATGACTGAGGTCTATGAGGGTTCATTTGGAACTCATTCCAATGGACATGCCATGGCTAGAAAGATGTTAAGAGCAGGCTACTATTGGTTGACAATGGAGTCTGACTGCTGCAAATATGTGAAGAAATGCCATAAGTGTCAGATTTATGCGGATAAGATTCATATTCCCCCGACACTTCTGAATGTGATTTCATCACCATGGCCTTTCTCCATGTGGGGAATTGACATGATTGGCATGATAGAGCCGAAAGCGTCCAACGGACACAGATTTATTCTCGTAGCAATTGATTACTTCACCAAGTGGGTTGAAGAGGCATCATATGCAAATGTGACCAGGCAGGTGGTCGTGAAGTTTATCAATAATCAACTCATATGCCGTTATGGCGTGCCAGACAAGATCATTACTGATAACGGATCTAACTTGAACAACAAAATGATGAAAAAGCTGTGTAGTGAGTTCAAGATTGCGCATCATAATTCTTCTCCTTATAGACCCAAGATGAATGGGGCTGTTGAAGCTGCTAATAAGAATATCAAGAAGATTATCCAAAAGATGGTTGTCACGTATAAGGATTGGCACGAGATGCTGCCATTTGCTTTGCATGGATATCGTACATCTGTACGCACTTCAACAAGGGCAACCCCTTTCTCTCT